>NW_027176098.1:300331-402831 GCF_023055335.1 Clinocottus analis
GTAGCATTCGGTTCATTCTCGTTACCCGGAGACGTTGTAAGGAGACGTACGTTTCGAAAAACGTTACGTTTCCACAATGAAAACCCCGCGGGGCTAATGTTAGCGACGTACGTTAGCAAAACATTCGGTTCATTCTCGTTACCCGGAAATGTTAGAAGGAGATGTACGTTTCTAAAAATGTTACATTTCCACAATAAAAACCCTGCAGGGCTAATGTTAGCGCAGCACGTTAGCATAGCATTCTGCTCATTCTCGTTACCCGGAGACATTAGAAGGAGATGTACGTTTCTAAAAACGTTACATTTCCACACAAAAAAATCTTCGGCGCTAATGTTAGCAGTGTATGTTAGCGTAGCATTCTGTTCCATTTTACAAGAACGGCAATAGTCATCGTGATATTCGTTACCCGGAGACGTCCGTTTCTAAAAACGTTACGCTTACACATTATAAACCCGCGGGGCTAATGTTAGCGGAGTACGTTAGCGTAGCATTCTGTTCATTCTGTTCCGTTTCACAGGGACGGCAATAGTAATAGTGATATTTTTAAATGAGGTTTTTGTGATTGAGGACATCTCGTGTGTGTTGCTGACGTTCATCTCTCCTCCTCGCCCACAGATTGCCTTTTTGTGACCGAATACTTCACCCGCACGCCTCGTAAGCTCAACGCTTTCAACTCCTTCGCCAGCGTGGAGCTGTTCCACTTCAATGTGCCTGACGACACCATGATGGCCGTATGGAACCTCATCACCTTCAAGGAGCAAGGCGGCACGTTTGGAGACAGCTGCCCGAACCGCAACGTGACCGTGTGAGCTGACGAGTCTTTACTCCTCTTTCTGGAGCTGCTCGTGTTCAGTTTGAAGTCTTCTGCTCTTGTTGGATTGGAGCACTTAGAAGTTGAAGTCCCTCTCGAGGGTATAAATAGACAATAAGCGTCTTATACCCTTCGCCTTTGGGTGGAGAGAAAGGCGTTGTAGCAGCTAGCGTCAGCGACGATACCGGCAGCACAAGGACGGCCTGTTGAGAACCGTGAAATCAATTTTGGGCTCTTTTTCTTCTGTGTTTGAGTCTTCGTAGGAACCCCGAATTAATTACAATATTTGTGTTTATTGTATGTATTTGTTCAGCAAAGTCTTGGGGAAAAAATGTATATCTGCAAAAATCAATCACTTTTAACCTTCTGTAAACAGTGCGAAAATCCTCCTGCGCCCATTTTAAGTCCTAGCATGCCGCATTCAGACAATCTTTTGGCATAAAATATGTAAATTTTCAAATTTTTTAACCCAACGACACAGTTTTTTGACTGACACTCCTTCCTAACAGGTCAATACTTTGTTTTATTGTGATTTTTGTTGCAGATTCTGATTCTTTAGGTCCTTATCTTTCCAAAAAGGTGTCTTATTGATAGTTAATGGTGGAAAGATTTGGAAAGATTAGGACCTAAAGAATCAGAATCTGCAACAAAAATCACAATAAAACAAAGTCTTGGTCTGTTGGGAAGGAGCTTCAGTCAAAAAACTGTCGTTCGGTTAAAAAATGGAAGAATTACGTATTTTATGCCAAAATATTGTCTGAATGGGGCATGCTGGGTATTAAAATGTGCGCGGGAGGATTTTTTATCACTGTTTCCAAGCGGTTAAAACCTGCATTGAACTTATAATCGTGCCTGAGTCTGCATTCGGCGTATTTAGTCGTGTTTGTGATGTTGTGCGTTGTCGGCGATCAACAGGTACTTCAGGTCCGGGGCTCCTCCCGTCATCAACCCGCTGGCCACCCGCTTCCCTCGGGACACGGCCGTGCCGGGATCCTTCGCCGTGACGCTCACCTGGACGCTTCCCAACCGAACCACGGGAGCGTTCAACGTGACCAGCCCGCTGCCCGGGGACTGGTTCCTCGCCGCGCATCTGCCCAAAGACGAAGGCAAGATCTCAGTGAAGGTGAGGCTGAACATCTGCCGCAGAGCTCCCTGAGGAGCCGTCTGAGGCAATGTTGCTGCTGCTGCTGCTGCCGGCGTTGGTCAATCTGTTGTTGCTGCACTGCATCTCCCAGAGGTCCGCCTCCATGAACAGAAGGTGCTTTAAATTATCCAGCGGATCGATCCTAAAGTGCACATAGTCTCCGTGACGTCACCCGTTGGTTTGTGGTGACGGTTGTTGGTTGACAGTGAATTGGTTTCTGCAACCAGAAGTGACATTAGAAGTAAAACCAAACGCTAAAGTGGGATATTAGTGGGGGAAAAATGATTGAAATGAACTTTGACGATCGGGAAACACACCGTGAAAGGGTTAAAGGATGCCCCGCCCTAAAGCTCAGGTGGTTTAGAGTCAGGTTTAAGGTTAAAAGCTCGAGTCACTGTCAACAACATCCCACATACTAATAACACATTTTTAGAAAAGTTAGGACCAACTCTGCAACAAAAAACACTGCAAAACAAAGCTTTGACATGTTGGGAAGGTGTTTTAGTCAAAAATGAGAAAACATTTTTGCGCACTGCGGCTTTAAATCTTCAGGAGCTTCTGCTGGTGCTCTACGACCTCAGGGAAGCATCCGCCCTCAAAACAGTTTATTTACAGGAACTAAAAGGAGGTTTGTAAGGACATGGGTTACTTTGTTGGATTCCCACGAGCCTCACGGTGACGTGGACGTGTTTGTGAGTGAAATCAAACTTATCACGAGTTTAGAGAAGCGTTACGGTCGCTGCAGCAAGTTCACAGAGTTATGTAAGTACTTAAATTTAACAGTTACATTTATTAATTTATATATATTATAACAAGGGCTACAGTGTTGTAGCACTTTAAAGTAAGTTAATAAACGTTGTGGTTGCGGAGATAATTAAGTTTACGTTTAAAAAAAGAGACTTGTTTCCTCGATAATCAGGTGCAGGATGAGAAAGAAATTAATCCCGAGAAGTTAAACGGGATCTTCATCTGGAATATTTTCCTCACGGTTACTTACCTCCCCTGCAAGATAGAAAAGACCCTAATAAAAAATGATGCAAGTGATATCTGTGATTAGTATTCTGTGCGTGTTCTGCAGACCTTTAGAGACTTCTTCATCTCATCATGTTTTTCTATTTGGCCACATAAAAAAAACACCTGCTGATTTCCATTTTCAGGCAATTCATTTGTCGCCGGCTTGGCGAGCAGTTGTGTTTCCTTTGTTGCTTTCCCACTGGCTGGCACAAGCGCACCTGGAAACACACGACAATCAGAAAATACCATCAAAGCGTCTGTCGACCCGGCGCGCGCAGAAAAAAAAGAAGAGAGAATTGGTTCGTCGCGGCTCAAATGTCGCCGGCATCCAATGACACGCCGCGAGGATGGAAAACATCTTTTCTGCATTCTGAAGCATTTTTTCTTTTCTTCAGACGGCCTGAGATGCGATGCGATCAGTTCAGAGAGGAACGCACGGCGCATTCATAACAATATCTGTCACATACTGAGCAATCCTGCACACAGAGGGAGCGAGGATTTAGAAAACTAAGAACAAAGACGCCAGAACTCTGTTTTCTGCCAAACGCATCATTTACATTACGATCTTTGACTCGCTGAAATGTGGCCTCGCAAGATGGGAGTCCAGATTTGCTGTTTTTGATCATTCATATATATATTTAAGGCAATTATTTTAAGACAATTATTTGACCTGGATGCCTCCTTGGAATTAATTAATCATCAAACATATTTATCTATTTGGCGTTTCTTCATACGGGCCAGGATATAAAAAGATGGCGAAGTTGAGCTACTGTAATTAGCATGCTAACCAGCTAGCTTCCGCCCGTCCTGTCTTGTAATACCACTTGTGCCCTGAGAGGCGATAGTGAGCCACTCCAGCGTCTCATTACAGTTTTTATGATGCTCATTAAAATCAATCTTTGAACGTGATATATTAGGTTATTATTAATAAATGCTGGATGTTGGCCAGCCAGTAGGACGCAGGGTTCAGTCCCAGTCTGTAAATATAGAAGACAGTCTGTAAATATAGAAGAAAACAGTCTCTAAAAGCTGCAATTAAGTGTCTTTATTTGTATTTATGTTTCTCACAGTTACTAATTCAAATGTTAATATGTGTTGTGAATGAGCATCATTCTTTATTAAACGTCATCTTTGCTCATAAATACTTCCTTTGTGAGCCTTAAAATGATAATGAAAGGTTTTCCTCCCCGGCTCGTTATAACGGGGCGCGTTCAAGACGCCAGAATATAAAGCAAGGCGATGCAACAACAAGGAGTAACTACAGACTTTGAAACGACCACAGAGTTTAATAAAGCTGCACACGAGCTCGTTAAATGTTGCATTTACTGCTGCACCGTTGCGGAGGATTGCATTAGATTGTTCAGGTGTACCTAATAAAGTGGATACCCTGACGGCTCGTGGTCTCAGTGGGTCGTTCGGACTGAAGGAGCTTAAAGTAACACAATAGTCCGGGTTTCCAGCGGGGTCACGCGCTGCAGGGCCTAAAAGAAAGAGTCCTTTTACACTGTAAGGCTTTTTCGCCTCATGTTTTTCTGACCGCCTTCAGTTAAATAGCAGTTGAAAGAAAATAGTTCCCGACGCAAAACTGCTCAGGACGAAGTCTGCGGGTCGTCTGGAGCAACAAAGGTCGAGTTTTCTGGAACGAGACGTCTTCAAAATGTAATCTTTCTCTTGGCTTTGAGCGCCACATGGTCCCACTTCATCAGAGATCTACTCGCATCAGAGGCGACACATGACGCCGTTGTCTCGTCAACATGTTTCTCGTCATGAAGTTTAAAGACATTGAACACAACGCAGTGTTAAAACATTGCCCGCTCCTTCTTAAAGCCCTCCTTCTTCATGGTCGAGCCTTAATTAGAGAGCACAGCCTCTCTGACACCGGGCTCCTGTGCAGGTCCATCTGACAGGCCGCCATAAATCACAAGGTCGCCCCGGCGGCGCCCGGACTAATGACGCGCCGCGGTGATTGCGGCCGGAGCGGGCGGGGTCAGCGAGCCGCTGACGGGAACGAAGGGCCTCGTTTGGCATTCACACCTGTGCTTTGCAAATGGCGGCGCGTGTGGATTCCTTTCAAAGTTCTCCAGCGGATAAAGTGCGGGGGAACGATTCGGGGAACGATTCGGGGAACGATTCGGGGAACGATTCGGGGAACGATTCGGGGTCCCCTGAGGTTCTGTCCACTCAACTCACTTTTGAGCTTTGACGGTGAGGAAGGAACGATGAGAGGGAGGCTGACAGGCTTCACACACACACACACACACACACACACACACACACACACACACACACAGTCCATTAGCAGCCAGCCGGTCTGCTGTGAAGGTAGATTTGTGTCTTTTTTACCCGAGCAAATTTCTAGTTTGTAAGTAAATTATCTCCAAATTTTTGCTCTTCAAAAAAAAATTGCGCCCCAAATAAAAAATTACTCTCAAAAAAAAAAATCTCTTAAAAAAAAAGGTTTTTTTTCGAGATATTTTTTTTTAGAGCAAATTTTAGTATTAAGTTGTTTTTTTGTTGTTTTTTTTAGAGCAAATTTTTATTTTTGAAAGGGAAATTTGGTTTTTAGAGATTTTTTTTGAGAGATTTTTTTTTCGAGCAAATTTTAGTTTTAAGAGTTTTTTTTTTTTTTTTTTTTTTTAGAGCAAATTTCTTTTTTTGAGAGGAAAATTAGTTTTGTGAGAAATTTTTTTGGGAGCTTTTTTTTTCGAGATAATTTTTTTTTCCAAGATATTTTTTTTGGGATATATTTTTTTTGGAGCAAATTTTAGTTTTAAGATTTTTTTTGAGAGCGTTTAAAAAAAAAAAAATTTTTTTAGAGCCAATTTCTTTTTTTGAGAGGAAATTTAGTTTTAAACATTTTTTGGAATTGAGTGCAAAGATTTGGAGATAATTAACTAACAAACTAGAATTTGCGCGGGTAAAAAAAGACACAAACCCACCTTCATAGCCTGCTGGTGTCTGAATCGCCTGTGCAGCGTTTTCAGGAGCGCGTGGGTTAACTGCGCCCTGCGTGTCGTCTGCAGGGTTTGTCGGAGGAGTGCCAGTACCTGTTCCAGCCGCAGCTCATCGTCCAGAGGCTCGTTGGGATCTCCGTGCTGTACCCCGGATACTTCATCGACCAGATGATCCCCGTGCACAACAGATCCGCCCTCTACAAGTACGTCTCCCAGGCTGAAAGGCCAGGATGTGAAAAGAGAAAATACACTTTTTTTTTGCAGTCTACCCGCTGCAGTTAATTTAAATAGAAAAAAAAAGCTATTTCTAAGTGCGTGCTCATGTCCTGAGCGTCTTTATTAACTTCGTCTTCTCTAGAAAACTCATCTAAACGTGTTGTGAGCAGAGGAATATTAATGTTCTGAAGGTTCACGCTCTGTCGGTGGTGAGAGAGAAAACTATTTGAGTTTTTCTCTAATATTTGCAGAGTGAATGTTTGTTCTGTGGATATTCCATATGCAGCGTGTTTACACATAAACACATATCGCCTGTGTGGATTTATTTGTTATTCTTATGAAATGAAAGCAGTGTGTGAATGTCAGTATTGTTAATAAAGAGACAAATAAAGACATTAAAATTCAAACTAGTGCATTTTTATTATTATTCCTGCGGCTTCATCTGCTTCTGAAACAACAATCAGCGTCACATGACCATGAAAGTCAAATTAAAACTCTCTCTGTGAAGTATTCACTCAAATATAATAAATATATACTTCACACACAAAGGGCTGTGTGTTGTAGTGTGTAGCCGAGGTTGTTGTTATCTCGCCCTAAAACACGCCTGTGTGTGTGTGTGTGTGTCTGTGTATGTGTGCGTGTGTGTGTGTCTGTGCGTGTGTGTCTATATGTGTGTGTATATGTGTCTGTGTGCGTGTGTCCGTGTGCGTTTTGTGTGTGTGTATATGTGTCTGTGTGTTTTGTGTGTGTGTGCGTGTGTCTGTATGTGTGTGTATATGTGTCTTTGTGTGCATGTGTGTGTGTCCGTGTCCGTGTGCGTGTGTCTGTATGGGTGTGTATATGTGTCTGTGTGTGCGTGCATGTTTATGTGTCTGTGTGCATGTGTGTGTGTCTGTGTGCATGTGCATGTGTGTGTGTGTGCGTGTGTGTTTGCATGCATGTGTGCGTGTGTCTGTATGTGTTCATGTGTGTGTGTATGTCTGTATGTGCATGTGTGTGCATGTGTGTGTGCATTGCATGCGTGTATGTGTGTGTCTGTGCATGTGTGTCTGTGCATGTGTGTGTGTGTGTGTGTGTGTGTGTGTGTGTGTTTGTGTGTGTGTGCAGAGTCTTCATCCCCAACTACATCTCCAAGGTGACGGTGCAGCTGCTGAACTGCGGCTCCAGGAACCGCAGCGCTGCCGGCTGCCCAGCGGTGCTGAAGCTGCGAGCTCGGGCGCCGCCGGTGCACAACTCCAGCGCGCTGGACTGCCGGGACTGGAGCCCGTGTGAGCTGGAGGCCGTCGGCCCGGCCTGGGAGCAGTGGTACTACGTCCTGGTGGAGCGGTACCCCAGCAACGCCAACGTCTACTTCCGCATCGGGGTGCAGGTCACGGGTGAGCTGCGTTCCACGCGCAAAAAATACCATTAATGAGTCTTTTTTTTTCATTTTGAATGTATTTTATTTAAAGCTTGCTATATGCAAAAGTCGCATTCTGATATTTCAGGTACTAATCTACTACACGCAAATATTCTACATGCTTTATTAGTCCTTTTGCCCTTCATCCAATGCAATTCGGCTTCTTCACAGAAAGGAAAATGTGATTTCTAGCGTAGTTCTTGATCTCCAGAAGGCTTTGACTTTGTTAATCAAACTGTTCTTTTGTTCAACTTGCCCAGCTACAATTTCCCCTCAGGTGCATTTAAATGGATTGAATCACATTTGCTAAATAGATCACAGTACAACAATCAATCTACTGCCCTGCATTTGTCCACAGGCGTCCCACAAGGCTCTATCCTGGGCCCATTGCTATTTCCTTTATTTCCTTATTGTTTTAAAGTGTACTTACGGGGTTTATGTAATAATAATGAACCTTAACAGTTCACTTCTTCCCATAAGGCTTCGCTGTATTTCAGCAGTTTAAATGAAGTTAATCACCGTCGTGGTTTCGGAGGTCCTTTGAGGAAACGTCCCTTGACTTATTCGTCTCTTTTTCTTTATCCGATAACGGGACTTAAACGCTCGCTCCCTCAAGGACGGCTCGCAAATCTGTGGGAAGTCCTCTCCCTTTTGTCGCCCACCTCCCTCCGTCGGACACTGCGCCATGCACTTTGTCGCTATGGCAATGCAGACACTAATTATTCACTCTCTTTGTGTGTGTGTGTGTGTGTGTGTGTGTGTGTGTGTGTGTGTCCTCGCCCGCCAGGCAGATCTGACTTGACCTTTTGTGGAATTTGAATTGAAGGAACACCTCAGGTTCGGAGGGAGGGAAGGAGGGAAGGGGGCTTAAACACCATCTGGAGTCCTCACCTCCTTCCCCTCTTTATCGGTCATCGCCGTGAACAAAAAAAATAAAAAAATTCTGCCCCAAACTCCCAGACGACGTCCAGACAGGAAGCGCCGCAAAAAAACTAGGCCGCCCTTCATTATTGATCGTCGTCGTCGAGACAGCGGCGTTCGCCGAAAAGAAAAGAGAGCGTTACCCCGGACAGGAAGGCAGAGAGGAAGCCGGACTCTCTGGATTATTCATTTTCTGAGTGCTTACACGCAGCCCCCCCGATCCCACAGAAACATACACTGTACGATTGTGTCTCTCAGCTGATGTCACGCAGATCTTTCCCGCGTCTCATCCTCCACTCGCCTTGAGCCGGCGATGTTTGGTATTTCTGTAAGATTCTTTCGTGAGTGCTGCTTCAGCGGCATGAATGGACATCAGAAACACTTCAAACCCTTTTCAGGGACGACTGTGTGCGTCAACGAGGGCCGCGAGAAGCCTTGAGCCCCCCCCCCCCCCCTCACCCCCTCCCACCGCTTGGTGGTCGGCGGCATGCGGCGGTGCATTGCCAGTTTACTATGAAGGTAGATTTGTGTCTTTTTTACCTGAGCACATTTCTAGTTTGTAAGTAAATTATCTCAAAATTTTTGCTCTCCAAAAAAAAAAAATTGCGTCCCCCCAAAAAAACCTTCCAAAAAAAATGGATTGAGAGCAAGTTTTTTTTTTTTTTTCGAGATTTATTTTTTTTCAAGATTCTTTTTTTTTCATTTTTTTTTTCTCCGAGCAAATTTTAGTTGTAGCGAAGAGTTTTTTTTTTTTTTTTTTTTTGGAACAATTTTTTTTTTCAGAGGAAAATGAAGTTTTGAGAGCATTTTTTTAGAGATTTTTTTTTCCGAGAGAATTTTTTTTTAGAGATATATATATATATATATATATATATATATATATATATATATATATATATATATATATATATATATATATATATATATATTTTAGCAAATTTTAGTTTTAAGACCTTTTTTTTTAGAGTGTTTTTTTTAAACATTTTTTAGCAAATTTCTTTTTTTGAGGAAATTTAGTTTTGAGAGCAATTTTTTTTTTAAGGACAATTTTTGGAATTGAGAGCAAAGATTTGGAGATAAATTACTTATTTGTTCAGGTAAAAAAGACACCTACCTTCATAGTTTTCTATCAATGGGCATTTATCTTGGAGTTGCCTCGTATCAAGTGAGAGCACACTGTTTGCAATTACTGCGAATCTTTGTCTCATTAAAAAAAGAAACCTCTCTGTTAACGTTGAGGGGTCCAGCCAAAGGGAATCATGTCAAACATTTGCAAGAGCCCCTTTTTGCTTAGTTAGCGCGCGGAACAACGCGAGGAGAATAAGTGACTTGGTTATTGCCTGTTTGTTTGAGACATGGCTGTTGAGCGCCTTCCTCACAGAAAGGTGTATTTTTAGCTTTTTAGTTTGCTTGATTTCCTTCATGACTGTGTCGTCTCTCTCCTCCGGCCAGACTGCTCCAAGTCCAATCTGTCCAAGGACCAAGCGCTGCCCGGCTCCTCCATGAACATGCCCCAGTCGTTCGGCACCGCGATGGGCTTCTCCCTGTCCGAGACGCTGTCGGCGGCCGCCCTCCCCAGCCTGTCGCAGAACGCCAGCCGCCTGCGCGCCTCCGAGGACGGCGTCGTCTACCTCGCCGCCGCGGCCGACGCCGACAAGTGCTGGCCCGTCCGCCCGACTCTGCGCAACGAGCTGGACACCTTCTCCGTGCACTTCTACGTCTTCTTCGGCCCGAACATCTCCGTCCCGCCGGACCGGGCCGCCGTGTTCGCCATCAACCTGATGCCCGTCCTGGACAGCGGAGGGGTTCTCAACATGGAGCTTAAGCTCAACATGGTGAGTCGCTTGAGAACCAGTTCCTGCTGGTTTCCCTTTTGTTTTAGTCCAATTGTAGTATTTAAAAGACATCTTTCAAGGACCCAAACTAGTTTTTATGTTTTTTTTTTTTTTTTAATCTACAAATAACACACAAATCAAAGTTAAAGTTTTCTGATACGATTAAGATACTCACTTACTTTTTTATATTAGTGAACAAAAATATATTTGTATCAGGCGGAAACTATGCTTCATGTGTTAAAGCTGCATTCTCTCTCCTGACCACCAGGGGGCGACTCCTCTGGTTGTATAGAAGTCTATGCTTCATGTGTTAAAGCTGCATTCTCTCTCCTACCCACCAGGGGGCGACTCTTCTGGTTGTATAGAAGTCTATGCTTCATGTGTTAAAGCTTCATTCTCTCTCCTGACCACCAGGGGGCGACTCCTCTGGTTGTATAGAAGTCTATGCTTCATGTGTTAAAGCTGCATTCTCTCTCCTGACCACCAAAAAGCAACTCCTCTGGTTGTATAGAAGTCTATAGAAAATGATTCTGGTTGTATAGAAGTCTATAGAAAATGATTCAGGTTGTATAGGAGTCTATAACAAATGACTCTGGTTGTATAGAAGTCTATAGAAAATGACTCTGGTTGTATAGAAGTCTATAGAAAATGACTGGTTATATATAAGTCTAAAGAAAATGACTCTAGTTGTATTGAAGTCTAAAGAAAATGACTCTGGTTGTATAGAAGTCATAGGAAAATGACTTTGGTTGTATAGAAGTCTAAAGAAAATGACTCTGGTTGTACAGAAGTCTATAGAAAAGGACTCTCTTGATTTAATGTGTCTGTCTGAGCTAGCATGCTAACTATGGATGCTCCTACAGTCACAGACTGTACGAGCAGTGAAACAGGCTCGTGACATACGCCTCTGATTAAGAGCTAACGAAATACAAATATCAGCCGAGCAGCATTTGATGCGTCTCTGTTAAGCTGCCGTTCAGGAAGCGATGGCGCCAGGGACCGGAGGTCTGCAGGGAGCCGGGAACTGGAGAGCCAAAGGCTGGCAGATGGACTTTTTGCACATGTTACTCCCAAACAGAGAGCCAGCCAGTGTGGCGGCAACTCGAGGACGAGACATAAAACCCTGACGGATGTCATTGTTCAGTTCAAAGAATACCCTATTTTTTATTTTCTCCGCTGTCTGCGTGGGAGATGGATTGATATTGTTTTCATCCGCCCGCGTTCATAAAAGATATTGGTCGAGGATATTTTTAGCCCTCGGTACCTGTAGCTCAGCACAAAGAGAAGAAGCAGGAAGGTAAAAAAAGCCCCGTTAATAACTCTAAAGCAAAAACAACACCATCTCAACACAAGGTCCATTCAGAAGCCTTTAAAGAGCACCTTAAATACACCTGGCAAGGTTTTACTTCAACGGTGAGATTGAAAGTTGAGTCTTGGATGTGGAAACAGAAGTTTGAAACAATCAAAAGCAGCTACTGAACAGACCTCGTGTTAGCAGGAAATATTTAGGTCTAGAGATTGAGAAGCAGTAGAAAGAAATTCTCTAAACCCATCACACCCATGTATCACTGTTTGTATGTTATATATTTCATTTAAAACCCCAAAAAAGATGGCTCAAAAATTAACCCGGCGACAATTTTGCCTAGTCATTCCTAAAATAGTAGAAATGGAATAAATATGAATGAGTATGTTTTCTTTAGTTTATTATTTCCATTAGCCGTTTAGCTTTGTGTACGTCGCCATGTTTCTACAGTAGCCCATAACGGACAAACTAGATTTCGAGACCATTTTCATGTTTTATCTCCAGGCCACCGTAGTTCTCCTACGAGCTCGGCGGGAGGTAGTTTCAGTTGGATGCGTTCTGCAGCTTTGCCACTAGATGGCAGCAAATTACATTACAATTAGCTGACGCTTTTATCCGAAGCCACTTAAATTCTTGCTCTATACACCGTAGACACAGCAACGGGGAGCAATTAGGGGTTAAGAAACAGATTTAAATATGAATGAGTTTGTTTTCGTTATTGTATTAGTTCCGTTAGCCGTTAAGCTACGTATACGCCACCATGTTTCTACGGAAAACAATCTGTACACCGTAGACACAGCAACGGGAAGCAATTAGGGGTTAAGTGTCTTGCTCGAGGACACAACGACAAGGACTAGTGGACCCGGGGATCGAACCACCGACCCTTCCATCTCGTCAAATGGGAACATTTTCTGCTTTTCTTTTCTTTTTATATTATGTTAAACGACTCAACCGCGAATAGACGAATCCATCATGAATAATACTCGCACGTTGCAGCCCAACATGTTAAAAACGGGCCGTTCAGAAGTCGTTATCATGCAGCCCCTGTGCCGTCTCTCCCTGCTCGCAGGCTTTGTGAGAAGATAAACACATCTTTCATCTCCCCCGAACACCCGGAGATGAAAATTGATAATCGATCTCCCCATCTTACCCCCCTGTCCCCTCCGGCGAGGAAGCAAGCAGCCTTATTTCCCCCTAAATGTCAGAGGAAAGCACGAAGAGTCGAGCGTCGAAGGAAATGAAAAATAATTGACTCTAATGAATCTGATGGCTTATTGATCGACGTCCGTGGCGGATGCGGCCACGCTGTCACCTCACGGGGAGATCGCCGTGGGTTTTAATGGCGCGTTTACCTCATGTTTGATGCGCGCTTCGTCCTAAAGTCGTCACCTGCGTCGGCAATTAGTCGCGAGTAGCGATCTCCTGTCTGTTCTCCTGCCTCCTGCGTCCTTGAATGGACCTCGACCTCCTCCGGGTCCACCGACCCGAACTCGAGACACCGGATGCTGTCGTGGGATTGTCGCTTTCCGAGATGTCTTCATCAGAGAGACTTGTCGTGCTGTTTTAATCAGCGGACACATTACAGCCCCTCTAACCCCTCAGCGACGATCCGTCACCAGCGTTGCATCCAGTCAGACGCTGCCGGTGGGGGAACTCGGGCAGATTTGCAGGAGCTTTTCGGAGACAATGGCTGCTGCTGATTGTCTGCTCCTCCACCGGGAAAGACCTTTTTTATATTTGTAACGAGCTACCTCGAATGGCGGAGGATCAGTTTAATCGCTTTACATCTTTCAGAGGTAAAGAAACCGTCAGCGCTGCGATGAGCGTTTGATGAGCATCAACGCAGGCTCAGTTTGTATGTTATTGTCGTTTTCCTCACGGCAATACACTGTAAAGGAGGGGGAGTTAAGCTATGAATAAATGAGCGCGAGACATTAAAAATGTATTTATGAAATTGAAACGTTCCTTAAAAAATTATTAAATAAACGGCCAACAGCATTGAATTAATAAAGAGTGTAGTTTTTCTGTATTTATTTATTTATACATGTATTTATTTTATTCTTTGAATATTTATTTACACAGCGGATAAGAGCCCGGCATAGTTGTGCGACACCATTTCTCGTTATCACACAGGAGACGTGGCAATTATGAATAACTAAATGTTGAAATAAATCAATACAAAATAACAAAGGAAATATATTTTATTCATCCCCGTTCATGTATTTATCTTCAAATGATGTTTTATTTATTTTTTTAAAATCATAATGCTGAATTATTTATATAATTTATGTGTCTCCCGCGACACTTATGAACCTCGGCATCCGAGAACGTCTTTTTAAAAAAAATAAAAAATGCTTAATTTGAGCTGCATCAATGTGTTCATAGGAGATGTTTACAAAACCTTATCGTGAGGTCCAATATGAGTCCAGTTTTATATTTTAGTGAGCAAATTTATGACTCATCCTGGAGTTTATTTTAATTAGTTTGTGCACTGGGATGTGCGGCATGCAGTGCACATGCCAGCTTCTTCTCTGTTCTCACATTCTGGCACATGTCATCGCCGATGCTCCTGGGAAATTTAGCGAAGCAAAAATCACACGAGTAAACAACACAGACGAAACCGACATTCATCAAAAAGTTTTCTTCTTCTTTCCGCAGCGTTTCCACGAGTGTTGAAGTCAGAAATCTGCCCTCGTCGCTTTGATTGTTTTGACGCGAGCGTCGCTCTGAAGCTTTTTTTTTTCCCCGCTGTCGTTCCGCTGCTGCGGTTAACCTTGAGGACGGCGAGGAGCCCTGATTGAATTATGCCTCCGCAACTCACCGTCCACAATCCCAACTAACAGCTGCATAATGGATCGGGGCCGTATAAATCACAATATCAAACGTGATGGATGTAGTGAATGTTCCCCTCCTGCGATGTTCCCAAGCGCTTTACAAGTTACAGCAATAAATAAAAAACCCTAAACAAAGTGAACATTCAAATTCCAGGCATGAATTTAAAAATAGGACGCACGCTCGCACAACAAGGACATAAATTAACGGCAATGCCGGGACGACAGAAGAGCGATTGAAATCCTTTTTCCAATCACGGCGCAGAAGAAGAAGAGCGGCAGGAAGCCGAGGTCAGCATCCAGCTGGAGGGAACGTCGTGCTGTAAGATATCTGTGAGATCTCTTAATTTCAGCTCGGCGGAGTTTAAAAGGCGAAGGAACCTTTCTGAGTGGATCAGACGAGCGCTTTGAAAAATATCAAACGCGTCACAAAACGGTCTTGAGAGCGTCTCGCTTCCTTCATTTCATATAAAACGAGGCGGCGGCGAGCAAAAACGATTGAATGTGGGGGATTCTGGAGCTGAAGGTTGAGCTTAAATGAACTGCTAACCTTTAATATTTTATTGAATGCAGCTGAAGCGCGGGGGTTGTCCTCCAAAGCAATTTTGCGAGAGCGTTGGTTGCGCCTGGTTGTTTTCACACGCGATGTCTGCGGAGGTAAAAAACGTTTGGCAAAAGGGAAAGAACTGCCTTTCTACATCGATGTGGGGGATGTTGGGAATCCTCGAGCTGAAGGTTGAGCTTAACTGAACTATTATATTTCATTGAATGCAGCTGAAGTATGAGGGTTGTCATCCAAAGCTATTTTGCCAGAGCGTTGGTTGCGCCTGGTTGTTTTCACAAGCAATGTCTGCGGAAGTGAAAAAAAAAGTTCGGCAAAAAGTAGAAACTATCTTTGGACATCAATGTGACAAAGGAGATTTTGAGGACGAGGTTTGGTTCTTTGCTTCAGGCACGAGGACACCGTAAAGTCTGCATAACACACAATATTACCACAATAAAAGCATATTTAAAAACACTTTTGATCACGTCTTTGTGGGAGGCTATTTGCGCCAATTTTTCCTTCACTGTGATTGGACGGCTGGGTGAAGTCTATAGAAAATGACTTGGACACAGTATTGTGGCGTCAACTAAGAGGATTAAGGACGAGATAACACAGAAAGAAAAAGTCACAGCATCACTGACGTCATCAAGTGAACACCGTCTGGGCCAAGTTGTTGAGATATAACACCGACTAAACTTAGACCTGTGGGGTGTTGGAAGGAAAGTCAGAGGAGTCGCCAATCTCCAGTCAGTAATCCAAACAGAAATACTTGTCAAAATGTGCCATTAAAGGTGCTTTCCTTTTCTAAATCATACTGAATTTAATAAATATACACACAAGCGTAAAAAAAGGTATTTTCTAAATGAGACACTTTCACTTTTTCAGTGACCTGCCTCTCTTCACAGCTGTCCAAGTGCATTTAAACATCAGAATAAGCTGATATAATGCATTTAGGACCTGAAGGGCCTCTGCTTGTGAAGTCATCCTATATTGGCTGTCAGTATCTGTTGTAAATTGCACCCCGATCCATTTAATAGTGGTCGATATATCATTCTGAACCACGAACGTCAACCTCGCGGTGACGCTGGAGAGAAAGTCAGAGGATCGCTAGTGGAAACAGTCGAGGAAAAACGGACATTGCTCTGTTTTCTGTGGTCATTTTGACGGCTGCAAAAGAAAAGTGGCAGTTGCTGTTCGTGGTCATGGTGACGCACGTCAGGGAGGCCATGAAGTGTTTGGACCCAGCGCTCACCGGCCTAGCGTAGCATTAAATGATAAGTGGTAGACTTGTACCTGTGTAGTGCTTTTCTGGATGTCATTCAACCCTCATGCCCATCAGAAATAACTATGACGTTTACACCCATTCATACACCGCAAGCTCAGCCTACGGGAGCAAAGTGTCTCGTCTAAGGACATGGGCTAGCGTAGCCGGGTATTGAACCACCGATCCTCTTATTAAAGGACAATCAAGGGGTCGTCCTTCAATCAGACGATCAGCAACTGAGTCACAGTGGCAGAGCCGTGAACTCGTGTCCTCACACATGTAAGGTTGCTGTTGCTAATGTAACATAGCCGGCGTAGCATCGCGCTAACTCCGCCATGCTACACTGGTCGCAGCATTGTGTGCGGATGAAGCCCCAAGTTGGTAAATTTGACTTCTTTGCTCCCTGCGCTTTGTAACGTTACCGCTTCACTTTTCGTTTTAGTTTTCACCAGTAAAAACCTCAGTGGGTTTGTTCGCGACTTCACCCGCCTGCGGCGAACGCAAAGCCAGTCAAAATGGCTGCCACACTGAACCAGCATGTTAATTCGAACCAAAATGTCCCTTCTACTTCTATCCTGGAGGCGGCTGTAGCTCGTGGGTGATACGTGGTCGTCCTGAAACCACGAGGTCGCCGGTTCGAGCACTTCCAAACCGAAAATGTTAATAACTTTCTACGAAGAAAGCGACTTTGCGAGGAGGCGACGGCGCCGGTTCCCTCGAGAGCCCCCTGGGCTCGGTTTTCTGTCCAGCTGGTAATTCATCCACGAGTGTGTCTCCGCTCAGTCCTTCATCCTGCAAACTGTACGGCAGAGTCGAGGACGAACACAAAAAAAGAGGTTGGGAGGGACTCTGTTGGAAGTGCCAGTGGGCGTGATTTGAGTCTTACTACCAGGAGAGAACGGGCCAGATGGCGAGTTTAGGAGGCCTGAAATCTCAGCACCTGGCAAAGTGTTTGTTGAGTCATTGCATTAATCAACAACTTTGCCAACTCCCTGCATATACATTAAACTCATTTTGTGCTGCAGGAGGGGCGGCGATGGAGATTTTATTCATTCAAGAGGTTATCCTCCCTACCACGAAGCGCATCTCCCTCTGGACACCAAGCAAACGGATGTCTAATGTGCTGCATCTTGTTCTCCAAAAGTTTTCTTTTCGTTGGTGTTGGGTTTTTTTTTAACCGAGAAAATTACTTTTACAAGGTTTGCAAGTTCAGCTCCTCCGTTCCCAAACACAGAGGTGCTGTGAATAGATTAGGAGAGAATTTAGAAAACTTGACAGAGCGTCAAATGTGACGCCCGAGTGCACACGGATACTTTATTAACACGCGCTGTAATTGATTGCTCGCCGTTATTTGCACTCCCGTTGTCCTTTTTACTTATTCACCTAATTGCATCGTGGTCTCCTTTCACCTCTCTGCGGAGTGAGCCAATTTGTGTAAGCGTATGCGGCTCCCATCGCTCGAATAATTCCCCTGGATCTTTTTTTTTTTCCTTCTTCTTTCTCCTTAAACGCCTCAGCACGTTAATGTATAATTGATGCTTTAAGGAGATAAACTGCCGGCATCTCTGTCGAGGTGCCTTCGGGCAGACAGAGGGCGGGAACAGTTTCACTTGATGTGTGACTTTTTTTTAAAGTTTAAAAGATGGCCGACCGGTCGATCGGATGGTCGAATGATGACTGACGCGTGTTTGTGTTTCACCTCCCCGGCAGACCACGCTGAGAGGAGCTAACGTCACTGTGTTCGGCTGCCTGACCCACGGGACGCCGCTCTTCTTGAGGGAAAACTCCTCCCTCAAATGTGAATCAGGTACGTCAAATATATTTTTGTCAAAATGTACCCCGATATTTTTGTCAACGAAATTTTTTTATACATTTTTTATTATTATTGGCCATTTGTTTTGGGGTCGTCCTAATTTATTTAATTTTTTTTGGTCCTTTTTTTTGTCCCTAATTTTTTTTATTTTTTTTATTGGCCCTTTTTTTTGGGTCCTAATTTTTTTTTTTTTTAATTTTTTTTTGTCCTCCTTTTTTTGTCCCTAATTTTTTTATTTATTTTTGTAGCTCCGAATTTTTTATTTTTTATTTTTGGTCCTAATTCTTTTTTTTGTGTGCCGGGAATGGGCTTCCATATGTTTGTCTTTGCGTCACAGGAGGACACTTCATTACTGATGGAGAACATGTTCACAGATCATTTTACTAATCCACCAACGTGAGAAACAAACACTTTCGTATTCTCAAGTACTTACATTCGTACTATTTATATTTTTCTGTTTTTTACGAATGTATCTGCAGTAAAAACTGGAAAAAAAACCTATGCACATGTGTTTGAATCATTTGAGGGTGTACAAGTACTAGGCCCTTCGTGTTTTTTTGCGTATTCTAAACTTTTCTAAGTGACGATGTCCTGATGAAGTGGACAGATGGTTGGCGCTTTGTGTACAGAACCGTATCGCTCATCAGTGTGGATGCTCGCGTCATTAGCATTAGCATGCTGGTGAGACGACCCTCGAGGCTCGTCCTTTGAGCAAACCAAACAACTTCTCCAGCGCCTCTCGACTCCCAGAACTTCGACTATTCCCACACTCCACCTGTTTTGCTTGAAAGTCGGCCAACACTTCAACTGACATCACGTTTTACTGTCATCACTTGAACTAGCACTAGCACGACTTCCAAGTGAATCTTGAAGTCCCTTCAGCACTTACAATTTCACACTTCAACTTCTTTAAGTATTTTCAACTGTTGGTAGTTCAGAAATATCAGAAAAGTAAACTTTCTCTCAAGAATATAATCCGCTCTTGTTGACAACTCTCTGATAACGTTTTCCTCCTGTTTGCAGAATCGTTCGCCGGGTTTTCCCTCGCCGTGAACGCCTCCGCTAATATCACCAAGTTGAGGATTCCCTACCCGCAAACCGGCACCTGGTACCTCAGTCTTCGCTCTCTATGTGCCACCGAACACGGGTAAGACAGGCGATGCCGCTCCTGCATTAATAACCTGAATGCTCCGGAGAACTTCCCTCAAGATAAAAATGCTGGGCAATTTTTTTGTTTATTCAAATCGCCTTTTTTGACGTCCAATGCCATTGTCGTGGCAAATTTAAAGCACTTACCGGCAGCCAGCTAACTTAGCTTAGCATAAAGATTTTCAAACATCTAGCTAAGTCTCTTTCTAAAGGCCGGAAAGTGCCAAAACAGCTCATTGTTTCCAGTTTTATGCTAAGCTAAGTTAGCCAACTGTTGGCGGTAGCTCCGTATTTAACACACAGACATAAGAATGGTTTTAAATCTTCTCGTGTGAAGCACCGTAAGCACCAAACATCTAACATTAAAGAACTGGCGGTAAAACCAGACTGTCGCCTTGCCTCACGATGCAAGCGTCTCGATTAAATGACGCACCTGAACACACCACAAAGACGGCCAACTAGCGCGCACGTGCTGCGTTCAATGGTGCCGGTACGGAGAGTAATTTCCTGCCAACAACGTTTGCCAACTTAACGTTTGGCAAGAAAGCCAATAAGTATATTCATATAAGATAGAAACAATGGTGTGAATTGTTTGCTCTGGAGACGTCAACGCAGGAAGTCTCCGAAACATTATTTACAAGTTGAAATTCATTAAAACAATTTGAGTGACTGTTATTCACACATTTCTGACAGTCTCATAATCATTTTTTTTCGTCGCGGCCCCAGTGCCCCAAAGCAACCACCGTGAGACAATATTTGCTGTCAATTACAGGAAGACAATGGCAAAATAGGTCTCTGACTATTTCTTAAAATACATCTTTTGTATAACAATCACTAGTTTATTTACCACCATGAATAATTCAGTGCTCTAATGAAGACTCCATACTCACCGTTTAAACCGAGCTGCCGCCCTCATTCAGCCACGTTATCGCCCATCTGTCACCTGGCAGATTATTTTGGGATTGGCTTCATAAATGTGCCCATGGTGCGGCACACCTACAGCGTATGACACGGAAGAGGGTTAGATTTTGAGATTCACAAAGCCGGTTTTGCAGCTTCCCCTCACTGCCTCTGCAAAAACCAATTTTCCAGTCAATGAAATCAGATGGAAAATTAGAGGCAATAGTCAAATGTCCTAGAAAATCTCACGTTGTCCTTGGAAATGATTTTTTTTTTCCTACCGGAGCTCCCTCGAAACAGACAAAACGTTGTCATGCGAAAGTTATGTTCAGGATGATGTGAACGTTTCTTTAATGGTTGTTTATGTGCGAGTGTTTTGTTCAGGCTGCTTTTGGTCATTTTGTGGAAATGTCGTGAAAACACCGCTAAGCCTCGTCACAGGTTGGATAACTTGTTTTAAACGGTTGAATAATAGATGAGCAATATTTGGTCCAGTTGCTAAAGGTGACTTGTTAGCTTGTTTTTGCTAATAGATAATGAATGGGGATCAAAACTCTGTTTAAATACTAGCTAACGGTGCTTTTTTACTTGGCTAGCATTGCCTCTTCAAACTGGCATTGTTATGGTAAAACGGACCACAACATGAAGTGTTAACTTAAATTAACTTGCTAGCTTGTTTTTGCCTGCAAAGTAATGGTTTCAGATCTGTGTTGTGCGATGTTGAGAGAGGTGGATGATAACGAATGTGGAAGCGTGAGTCAAAACAATGAATGTGAGCCCAAAACACTGTTTAAGTACTAGCTAACGGTGTCTTTTTACTTTGCGAGCACTGCTGCATTGTGATGCATTGGCATGAAATGTTCACTTATGTTGCAGTCGCTCTCACTAGGTGTCATTTATTTATCAACCAGGAATATCAGCTCAATGTTAACTCACCTAGAGTTAGCTCGAGAGCTAATCTTCACCCGTAGTCCCTGTGCAGGTTGTGACAATTTAGTGAGCTAATATTATCAAAACAACTCAACAGCAAACACTATAGTACAACACTGACCAGCATAATGCAACACAATGCAATACAAAACAACAAAATACATAAACACATGACAAAGATGAGAGTGTTTTTAAAGGCAGTGGCATTGATGAAGTAGCATGATTACTCGTGATTGCAGGTTTGCTTTAAGCCGTCTCTTTTAGCATCTCCAAAATGTTCAAAACTATCACAATTAAATAAACTAGCCTTGTTAATATCACTGGTAAAGGGGCGAAAATATCAAGAGTCAGTGGCAGTAAACACAATCAAGCAAACTTGACTAACTCTGAACATTTAGGTTTAGTTCAGTCTATATTTGTAAGTAGTTTGTTGCTGTTTTGGTGTTCAAGCTTTTCATTCTAAGCATTTGAATGTTCACGTTGAATGTCCTTTGAATCAGACGTCACATTGGTTCATCGAGTCTCTGGATGTCATATTAGTTTAGAAAAGTCCCGGAAATGAATGTGAACCATGACGGGATGCATCGCGTCCGCAAGATAAGAGGCGGGTTTTATGTCGGGCACGACTTTTAACTTTTCATTTCTGTAAAATATATTGTTAACTCTGTTGTTCTAACCAACATAATGCGCAGTTTATTTTACAGATGAGTGCAATCTCTCTCTCTCTCTCGCTCTGAGGGTTGTTTAAAGTCTACATGAGAAATGTCTCAAAGGGAAGCGGGGTAAAGTTTTTCCATTAAGTTGTCCGACGCAAGTTCTTAAGATTTAGCTATTCAGCAGATTGAGCTGTTTTTGCCGAACCCTTAATGACACGAATATGTGAACAGAATGAAATTAAGCAGATTGTTGTTTTTTTCTTCTTCTTCCACCGGCCACTTGAGACTTTTCAATTGAATTGGAAAAACAAATAATAACAGATGGTGTGGGACACGTCCTCACACCAGAGCATTGCCGAGTTATGTGAATGTGGAAAAACGGTCACGTCGCTGTGCGTTTTATTAGATTTCCAGAAAAATGTATATATACGCGCTGAATTAATCCGGTCTTGTTGGAGGAGAAAAGAGGCGCCGTGAACGGTAGCTGCTCTTCAAGGCTGCAATTAAGTTGAACGATGCAACTTGAAGATGAAGAAGCGAGCAGCTGTGCCAATTAAGAAATACGTTCTGCGGGGGAAAAGCAAAGAAGCATATTTGATATGTTTCATTCTCGGAAGATTGTAGCCCCAACAATTAGGAAAGATACGACGCGAGCGCGATATTGGAAGTTTTTGTCGTTATCAAATAGTATCAAAGATGAACTCATTATACATGTAAGTCCATGTGCAGCTGTTGGCTGCAGTTAGCTTATAACAACGAGCACTATCGTGAAAATGCCCAAACAATTCAGCCTTTTATTTGAAAGGTTCTTTAGAAACATAAAACAGGGGACGTCAATACATTTCTATTAGCGCGTGGGTTACCTAATGTACTTTACCTTTTGCTGAGCCCCCCCGCTGCGACTCCTTGAAGATGTCTGAGCTACCATGCAGCCCACACTGTCACTACTGCACGCTTTCTTTTTTTTGGATGGGAGGGAAATATAAAAGGAATGTCGGGGAGAAGCAGACAGAATGATCTATAATATTCGTTTGAAGAACATATCCGGGACGTCAAAGTGATTCAGTGGTGAAAACAGACTAAAAAGATAAAGCTAGAAGCTAAAGCTGCAGATCACAGCGTGAACGTGAACCACCACGCCGGTTAGCGGTGTGCTAACGTACCCTGCTGACGTTAGCGCCACAGGTTGTTAAAAAGCGCCATGCGTTGACATTCGATTCCCCTTCGGTAGCTCGCGTAGTGTTAACGCCGGCTAACGATGCGCTAACGTTAGCGTCAGTTCCACAGGTTGTTACTTAGAAACGCTTGTGAAATGTGAAAAACAGATCAAGCTAGAAGCTAAAGCTGCAGATCACAGCGTGAACGTGAACCACCACGCCGGTTAGCGGTGTGCTAACGTACCCTGCTGACGTTAGCGCCACAGGTTGTTAAAAAGCGCCATGCGTTGACATTCGATTCCCCTTCAGTAGCTCGCGTAGTGTTAACGCTGGCTAACAATGTGCTAACATTAGCGTTAGCTCCACAGGTTGTTACCTTTGTGAAACGCGAAAAACAGATAAAGCTAGAAGCTAAAGCTGCAGATCGCAGCGTGAACGTGAACCACCACGCCGGTTAGCGATGTGCTAACGTACCCTGCTGACGTTAGCGCCACAGGTTGTTAAAAAGCGCCATGCGTTGACATTCGGTAGCTCGCGTAGTGTTAACACCGGCTAACAATGTGCTAACATTAGCGTTAGCTCCACAGGTTGTTACTTAGAAACGTTTGTGAAACGCGAAAAACAGATAAAGCTAGAAGCTAAAGCTGCAGATCACAGCGTGAACGTGAACCACCACTTCACAGTTCACAGGTTTTTATCCACTCTTGAAACCATTAAAAGGCAAAAGCAGCATGCGTTGACATTTCGGTAGCTCGCGTAGCGTTAACGCCAGTTAACGATATGCTAACATTACCCTGCTGACGTTAGCGTTAGCTCCGCGGGCCGTCACTTAGAAACGCTTTGTGTTCGAGGGCGGGGACTCAGCGAGAGTTCAACAAAGAGAACGAACGAACGTTACAGTATGGCAGCAGAGCTCGAGCAGCTCTCACAGTCTTACATAAAGCACCGGCGTCGTTTGGGGGAACGATTACTTGCGTAATTGCTTCTGGAGAGTGCACAAGCGTGACAGAAGTAAAGTTGAATTCTGACAACCCTAAAATGGCCTTTTGATCTCTGTAGTGCCGGAGCAATTAAATCAACAAGGACCGAGTCGACAGTCACACCGACTGACTCTGTGACGCCGTAATGTGGCAGCAATGAAGTCGGCGTACCAACGCGCTCCCGGTGTTCGACGCTCGCCGAGTAGAATGTGAACCGTGTTCACCGCCTTAATTTAGCACATTAGCAACCTTCGCTAATTAGCATGAAATGCTTAGGTTACGCGAAGCTGAATGCGATTAGTTTGGCGGCGTCTGAAGTATTTTGGGCTGATGAAGATGCGAGATAAACAGCGAGGAGAGTGTGGGGGGGGGGGCTGCATGGATATGTAATGGAAATCCTGTTTATGTGAAAGGGGTTTTAGGTTTGCGGCTCCTGCGGCTTGGAACCTGCTGCAGACTGATTTGCTATGGGATATAGCAAATCTTTGGCTATGGGAGCTTTGTCCCTGTGTTTTTTAAAAATAGATTGAACGAATTGGAGGAAGGTTTATCTGGTTGTAGATGTTTTTTAAATAAGCAATGTGCACCTGTGTGGACTCTAATATGAGGAGTTATGTATCATGCTGTGATCCAAAAATGTTCTGTCGCTGTTTTATTTGTGTGTCTGAAACTTTGTTGAAACTATGTGTGACTGCAGTCTTGGCCAGGGCACTCTTTTTTAATCTCAATGAGGCTTTCCTAGATAAATAAACCTTGAAATCCATTGAACAGTTGTCAAAATATCAAACAAAACCACCGATTTTGACCTTGTGGTCACACTAGAGGAAATGTCAGGGGGATCGCCTCAAAGTCTTTTAGGTTCTGTCGTCTTGCAAATAGCCGAATGTCTCATGGCAATCCATCAAAAATACCTCTGTAAAAAAAGCCTTTTCATTGGCTAAATCCCCTGGCTGCTGATGCCCACGATCGCCTCAATCTAACGTTCAGAACTTTTTTTCTTCCACAGATTCGAGGCGTGCGCCAACGTCACCGCCGAGGTGTACATGCGCGCGTACCTGACGCCGTGCATCAACGACTGCGGGGCGTACGGGCAGTGCAAGCTCCTGCGCACCAACAACTACCTTTACGCCGCCTGCGAGTGCAAAGCAGGTACGCGAGCCGCTCCCGCAGCCTCTAATCGCGATGTCTTTGTTCGTTTTTGTTGAAATGCGATTCTAAATCCAGATTTGCAGAGTCCATTTGACGTCTTTTGACCCTATTTTAAACGTCCGATTATATTCTGGTTCTCGCTCACAACACCAGCAAAGCAGGAAGGTTTCGAGTAGAAGGGGAGGAATAATTGTACAAATGTGGTGTGAACTCAACGACGCCTTTTAATTATCAATCAGTAATTACTAATTAGCACCAACAAAAAAAGCTTTTTTTTCGCATACAAGAACATCTTGTGAGGAAACTGGGTCATCGTTGGTGCAAAGGATTTTTGTAATTTGATGTAAAAGGCGTCACGCAGAGTGACAACGAGAGGAGAGCAAGGTGGCGTTACACCCAGCTGACGCTTTTATCAAAAAGCCACAGTTTTGCTCGTAGACACAGCGACGAGGAGCCGTTCAGGGTTCAGCGTCTTGCTCAAGGACACGACGACGTGGACCGGCGTCGAACCAGCGATCCTCTGAGCCGCTGAGGCCTCCTTCCTCCCCAAGTCGAGCTGGCGATGCCGGCGATTGTGCCGTACGTTGCACACACGGCTCCTCCGGTATTAATCCTCCTCGCATAAAAGCCCACAAAAAAAAAAACACGCTCTTAATTACCAGCAGCTTTTCAATAAAAGATGAGCTTATGAAACTAAACAAAGCATGTCCTCCGAGGGCCTTTCAAAAAAAAGAAAAACCTGCCTTTGATCTCCTTTTATCAGAGCTGCTTTTCTCTTCAGTTAAATCCATTGTCATACCTCCTATGTGTGACTGCTTCCTGGCAGGCGCTTTGCATTCAGCTCTTGCCCTTGCCCCCCCCCCCTCCCCTCAATACCCCCCTCCTTCCCTCCTCCATCCCGGTTCAACGGCGCTCACGAATATTTAATTTGCGCCGTCTCATCCAATCCTCCACTTGATAAGGATCCAATTGGAGTGGCGAGGCGGGGGGGCGTTTAAACACAGGAGGGAGTTCACGCCGGGAAGCCGCCGTTATTTACGGCGCAAAACGACTTCACACATATCTGCTTTTTGTTGTTGTTGTTGTTTTGCCACAGAGGAACGTCTGTGTGCATGGGAGGACCGACGACGCGTTTATCTTGTTGAAAGATAAATATTTTATGCATTTTAAGAGGCACTGTTAAACTCTGAGAAGGAGGGAGGATGAGCTTTTTGAAACTGACGGATTCATCCACAGGAGATTTCCTTCAAGACCTTTTCTGAAAAGTGTATTTCGAGATACAGGAAGTCGGAAAACTGCTTCAACTTCTCTTAAAACCTATAAAGCTCTTAGATTTTTACTCTCTTAGATGATCACACGGTACAATACTGTGTGTGTGTGTGTGTTAGGATGGGATGGCTGGGGATGCACAGACAACTCGGAGGCCTACTCCTACAGTTTCCAGTTGCTCTCCACGTTGCTGCTCTGCCTCAGCAACCTGATGTTCGTCCCGCCGGTCGCCATCGCCGTCCGGAGCCACTACCTGCTGGAGGCCTCGGTCTACATCTTCACCATGTTCTTCTCCACGGTGAGTTCAAAACAAGCAGCGCATGTTCTGTCCTGTTTTTATATTCTTTTCATTAATGCCGCGTTCACGATGAAAGAGTTGCGGAATAGAGGAGTAGATTTCATGTGAGGTCAACGCACAGATGCGAATGAAGCGAAAAAGCGTTGCGAATATTCGCTTTTTTGTTTTTTCCCCCGATGCCGAGCTGCGAAAGCAGAGTTGTAGCAGAATTCAACATGGGGTAACGTAGCCACGCCCCCTTTCTGCTGTGAGACCGAGACAGTTTAGGTTAGCTAGTGAGGCTATGTGCTGCTAACTTGAGGTAACGTAGCCGCGCCCCCTTTCTGCTGCGAGACCGAGACAGTTTAGGTTAGCTAGTGAGGCTATGTGCTGCTAACTTTGGGTAACGTAGCTACGCCCCTTTCCTGCCGTGAGACCAAGTCAGTTTAGGTTAGCTAGTGAGGCTATGTGCTGCTAACTTAAGGTACCGTAGCCGCGCCCTCCTTTCTGCCGCGAGACTGAGACAGTTTAGGTTAGCTAGTGAGGCTATGTGCTGCTAACTTGGGGTAACGTACCGCGCCCTCTTTCTGCCGCGAATGGTTGCGAAAAAAGCTAATTAACCACTTAAAGTTGAGCGAGTAAAATCAGACAAAAAAGCGTTGAGAATATTCGTAACGCTTTTGGTGTGAACGCACCTTAAGAATTGACCCCAAAAATAAGAGTTTGTTTCGTTTGGATACAAACGCGAACGGTTGCCACTTCCTCTGCAACAAACATCGCTGCTAGAATTATATATGTGTGTATATATATATATATCTATATGTATATAGATATATATATATATATAGTAAAACAATAAATTGGCAAATGTTTAAAGACAAGAGAGGGATATGTTCTGGTTTTCTGGAGTTGAGCCCTCTGAAGACACCAGACGTCTAAGGTTTGTGTAGTCGCTTAAAAATTAGAAAAATTGAATATTTATATATTTAAATTTGTACTACTGTTTGCTTTAAAAGATCTGAAATGTAAGAATTGATCAAAGGCAAAGAAACCACAAAGTGACGACCGGTTTCGTGGCTAATTTTAGACCAAAACCCAGAGAGATCCGTCACCGTCTGAGAGCCGCCGACCGGCCGCTTGTCACACACTAGCGTTAGCGTGTTAGCGCGTTAGCTGTCGAGCTAGCAACAATGACTGAGCGGTGACTTCACCGGCGCTTTCGTTCCCAGTTCTACCACGCCTGCGACCAGCCGGGCATCGTGGTCTTCTGCATCATGGAGTACGACGTGCTGCAGTTCTGCGACTTCCTGGGCTCGCTCATGTCGGTGTGGGTCACCGTCATCGCCATGGCCCGGCTGAAGTCCATCATCAAGCAGGTAGGACCATCCTCCAAGGCGACGGCGGACCGAGGAGCGGCGCCGGGAGACACCGCGTCCGCCCTCCATTTTGTTTTTTTTAATCATAATCAGAAGATCAATGAAGATGAACGAGGGGGGTGTTGACACGCCGCGTGAACACTAACAGGTGCAGCTTCTCCCCGGGTCACTCCATGGCTGCACGCCAAGATGGGGCGTGTGTGTGTGTGTGTGTGTGTGTGTATAAACGAGGCGGAGTGGTGGGAGGGAGGACGAGTACACGAACATCTGCTGTCCTCCAGAGTTTCATTTTTTTTGCTGAGCGTTGCAGAACGCAGACACTAATCAAATCGCACATGTCAGGACTGGCAAGTGGAGCGGTGTGTGTGTGTGTGTGTGTGTGTTTGTGTGTTTGTGTACTGGAGAGAGAGAGGCGGTGTGTGTGTACAAGGCAGAGAGAGAGAGGTGGTATTTCTGGGTGTGTTTGTTTGTTTGTGTGTGTGTACTGGAGAGAGAGAGGCTGTGTTTTGTGTGTGTGTGTGTGTGTGTGTGTGTGTGTATATGTACTAGGGAGAGGGAGAGAGAGAGAGAAAGGCGGTGGTGTGTGTGTGTACTAGGAAAAGAGAGAGAGAGAGAGGTGGTATTTCTGGGTGTGTTTGTTTGTTTGTGTGTTTGTGTACTGAAAAGAGAGAGAGGCAGTGTGTGTTTGTGTGTGTGTGTGTGTGTGTGTGTGTGTGTGTGTGTGTGTACTAGGAAGAGAGAGAGATGTGGTATTTGTGTGTGTGTGTGTGTGTGTGTTTGTTGAAAGTCCATGACCGCAGCCACGGTAGAGGGTGAAGGACCCAGGGGGCCGAGATAGAGTGTGTGTGTGTGTGTGTGTGTGTGTGTGTGTGTGTGTGTGTGTGTGTGTGTGTGTGTGTGTGTGTGTGTGTGTATGACTTTAGCTCCTCCTAAAGGTTAAGAAGTCCTCTCACATGTGTAAGCAGGATTTCTTGCGAGGACTTTTTTTTGTGTGTTGCTTTTGTGGATTAGTTTATCTCGACCTGCTGAAGGTCGATTTAACAGGATAATTGCATTTTTATTTTCATTTTTTTATAATTCCCACTCATCTCTGTCTCTTTGGCCCTCTTCTCCTGAGCAGTTATGATACCGTTGTCCTCACCGAGAGCTCCAGCTAATCACACGCGTATGTGTGTGTGTGCGTGTGTGTGTGTGTGTGTGTGTGTGTGTGTGTGTGTGTGTGTGATCCAGCGGTTGCAGCATGACTGATGACTGCATCTGAGTCCTCGGGCTGCACCGCGCCGCCGCTCTCCTCCGCCAATTAGCGGCGTTCCCCTTCAGCGTGAGGTCGTCCCAAACAATCCCCCAATTGCTCCTCCCGTTGCTCCTCCCGTTGCTCCTCCCGTTGCTCCTCCCGTTGCTCCTCTCGTTGCTCCTCCCCTTCCAGACCTCGGGCTTCCTGCAGAGGCTTAACTTCTCCCAGGAGCTTGCGCCGCGTATTGATTTTTCTTTCCTGCTCTCACTTTATTTCTTTCATATCTCGTGGCTTTGTGTCAAATTGTGCGCTTGGAAGAAAGAAGAAAAAACAAACAGCTAACCTGACATTATTTATAGCTCGCGTCTCTATTGTCAGTGTTTTCTTTTTCCCTCTCTCTCTCTCTCTGCACCGTGCTCGCCCACTGATACCTTAAACCGACAGCATGTAGTTTCAGTTTCACGTTGCAGGATGAGGACGTTCCCGACCCGAGCGCTCCTGCAGAGGACGTCGGTGTTTACCGTCTTGTTTTCATCTGAGCTCCTTCACTCTGCGCCGCTTTGTCCTCATCAAACTGGACTAAATTGTGCGTTTGTTGAGGACTATTTTCTGAGGCGGAATGATACACGGTGCTCTTCTATAGTTATAGTCATGGAGGAACGCGTCACCCAACAATGTGGCTCACTGACCAGAGTTTTTTAAATCTTTGGCGCAACAGTGGAGCTCCATAACGCTCCATAACGGTGCATAACGCTTCATAATGCAACAATGGAGCTCCATAACGATCCATAACACTCCATAACGCTGCATAACGCTGCATAACGCTTCATAACACTCCATAACGCTGCATAACGCTCCAAGACGCTTCGAGACGCAACAATGGAGCTCCATGGCGCTCCTTGACGCTTCAATGGCGCTCAAATATGCTCCAATACACTCCTTGGCGCTCTGTGGCGCTCCATAACGCTCCAAGACGCAACAATGGAGCTCCATAACGCTCCATAACGCTCCATAATGCTCATAACGCTCCATAACGCTCCATAATGCTCATAACGCTCCATAACGCTCCATAATGCTCCATAATGCTCCATAACGCTCCATAACGCTCCAAGACGCAACAATGGAGCTCCATAACGCTTCATAATGCTCCAAGATGCAACAATAGAGCTCCATAACGCTCCATAATGCTCATAACGCTCCATAACGCTCCATAATGCTCATAACGCTCCATAACGCTCCATAATGCTCCATAATGCTCCATAACGCTCCATAACGCTCCAAGACGCAACAATGGAGCTCCATAACGCTTCATAATGCTCCAAGACGCAACAATGGAGCTCCATAACGCTCCATAATGCTCCATAACGCTCCATAATGCTCCATAACGCTCCATAATGCTCCATAACGCTCCAAGATGCAACAATAGAGCTCCATAACGCTCCATAATGCAACAATAGAGCTCCATAATGCTCCATAACGCTTCTTGGCGCTGCAGGAATACGATGCATTCAAAGGTCTTGCTTGATAACAGGACAAACACAGAATATCTCCCGTCCGGCCCAGTTGGCAATTGGATATTTTTTATTTTTTTTTAACGAAACGCTGTAGTTTCTTGTGCGTTACCATGGTGACTTGCACCAAACGTTTTCTCGACCTAGATGAACCGACTCGCACCCGCCCACTCCTCCGCCTGTGGTCCGCTGCAGGAAGCCAGACGCTGGTTCAGGAAGAGCAGAACTAGAATAAATAAATAAACTACTTCCACAAATACCAGTTTTTTTTGAGTAAATTAGTTTTTTTTAAGTGTTTCTTCTTCTCCAAAAGCAGCGACGTGAACGCCGTCCTTCCTTTTTTTCCAGTGGGTGTGATCGGTGTTTCCTGGAGCGCTGCCATTGACCCGTGTGCTTCCTGTCCAGGTGCTGTACCTGCTGGGCGCGATGTCTCTGTCCATGGCGCTGCAGCTGGACCGCCACGGCCTCTGGAACCTGCTGGGCCCGAGCCTGTTCGCCCTGGGCATCATGGCCGTGGCCTGGGTAAGGAAACAAGGAAAGGAGCTGCACGAGGAGACACTCGCCCCGGAGCTTGAACTGGCTTCATTCCTTCGGGGGTTTAATTCGACTCGCGGCCGGCAGACACGTGCGGCCGCGAGTCGATCGCTCGATTAAAGGTCGCGACCCTCGAGCGGTGCGATGCATCACATCGGATCGATACTAATTGCTGATCATTGATGATCTATTTTCTTCATAAAAACACACAATTCAAATGATGAGGAAATGAAATATTGTATTTTTATTGATTTCAACACACCTTGTCGAGTAGGATGTGTTTAAAATCCGCTAAGCTCGTTCCCTCCGTGTTCGAGTAGTCGTATGAACTCCAAATGAGTTATAATACTTGTGCTATTTTATCTGGTTATTTTCAGAATTTTCTGGGGAATGAAATGTATATTTTTAAAATAATTGCTTTTACACCATATTTTGATTATAACGATGAACGTCCAGCATGATGTGAGCCAGATTCCTCAAAAAATGCCTCTTGGAGCGATTTTCCAGTTGTTCAAACTGTACGGTTCAGGGACTTAACGACTGCCCACATGCTAATAAGGCACTTTTTTGGAAATATTAGAACCTAAATAATTAGGATATGCAACAAAAATCACAATAAAACAAAGCATTGGCATGTTAGCAAAGATATGCAGCCAAAAAACGTTGTTGTTCGGTTTAAAAATGGAAAAATTACATATTTTATTACACAACACGCGCTGGGGGGCTTGAGACTAAAAAGGTTAAACTCATAATTCATGTCTAATATCTCTAATACCCACCAAACAACTGGATTTATTCACTCACCAACACTACGTTTCCATCGTTATTACAACGGACCCTGAACGCATCGCAATGTAACCGAACGGGACCTTCGTTAGCTGTGATGCTAACGCTACTAGCTCTCCTCCTGTCGATTTAAACACGGAGTAACGTCGTTGTCAGAGACCGGCGACTGACGGCGACGGCTAACGTTGAACCGTGGAATTAACCTGCAGCAACACGCACATCTGGTAACGCAGCGTTTGAGCCGGTGCCCTCAGGGCGGACATTTTAATACATAATGTGTGTTTGACGCGAAAGACGAGCTTGTTGAAACATGCAGATGAAATGTGTCAGCGCGGTCCCTCCATTGTTCCTCGCGCTCAGTAGGCGTAAAAAGGATTTAATCCATCATTTAAGCTCAGGGCTAGAACATGTGCATGGCGGGAAGGAAAAAAAAAACCCGGTGGTTTTCTGACCAATGAAGCTACTTTACATTAGCATGGAAAAGGGGGCTTTAAAAGTTTTGCAGAGGTGGGTATTAGTCATGGGTTGTAGTTCCATTATAAGTCAGCTTGTACTTGCACTGACTCTTCTCCGAGTCATAATGTGCTCCCTGAACTGAGAAGATAAAAAAAATAATAGTCTTTCAGGCAAGGTTCTTGGAAGAGAGAGTGAGAAAAAAAAAAGCCTTTAACACCAAACCCCTGACATGAGTTTGAAAACAAGGTTTTTTTTTTGCGGTTTCCTCGGAGAAAGCTTCGCTTTGAATAAAGTGTGGGAGTCGCAGCTCTGAGAGGATCCTGTGGAAAACAGAGGAAGACGAGGCGCTGATTAACTCCGCCATGTTAAAACCTCCCCAGCTGTGAGGCGGTACGTTTTGTGTCATCGCGCGGAGAGAAGCGATCAGCGCTTCAGATTTTACGCGACGCCGCCGGCTTCCACTTCGTCTGGCTTTCCCTTTCAGGCTCCGGCACATTTTGTAACTCAATTATAGACGGCTTGTTGACGTATGCTATTTGACAAATATTAAAATATACCACGGTCTGGTGCGCTGTGACAATATCTACAATTTTCAAGACAAAGACAAACAACCCGCACGCCAACTAGCGTAGCGACGTCGCTACAAAAGGTCACTTGGATCTTATGCTAATGTTGCTGTTATTTTTGTTTTTCTTTTATTGTTTTTTGATCGCTCGACACTTCATAATTCATCAGCGGCTCGACAGCAGCACTCTGCGCCGCCGCCACCGCCGCCATTTTTTCTCCAAGAGCCCCCCCCCCCCCCCTCCCAACCACCCCTTTTCATTTCAGCTCGTCATGTTCCTGCAAATGCAAAAAGCCCCGGCGTTCCCGAACGTTCCCAGACAGCTGAATTAGATCAGTCAAGTGAAGGGCACGGGGGGGCATCTGCTGCCTGGCGGAGGCGTCGGCGACAGCGGGGAGAAGTTCAACTCTGTCAATGCCGAATATCTCCAGCCCGTCGAGCTAAACGAGGTCTCTGATTTAATGAGTGGAAAAAGACCATCCGGGGGCTGCGATTGTTTGTCTTAACCGAGGAAAAAGGAAAGACAACGCAGCTCCAGAAGAGACCGGTGGCAAGCGGCAACGCATCCCGTGTCTCTTCCTCACTCGGCTTCGTATAGATTATGAGTCTTTAACCTAAAACGCCTCCAGCACAATAACTCAATCAGAGCCATTTTACCAAACAGAATGCATGTAATTATCTGGCGAACAAGGGCCTCACATTTCCCTCGACGGTGCCGTCGGGATTCTTTATGGAAATGTTTTGGTTGGGAGGGAGGAGGGGGGGGGAAAGAAAAAGAAAGAAAGAGAAATCGAATGAAAGCAATCAGTGTTTATGAACCGATGAAAATAGAGCGCGGGCTCAGTAATGAAGCGCTCTCTGAACGCTGTTTGGGATGAGATTAAATGTCCGAGTCCTCTTTTCTTTCGGCGCCGCGGACGAGCTCGTGAGCTCCGCGCCGAACAAACAGAAACAGCTTGTACGCGTTTACTGGTGTTGACAACGAGCAAAGAAATCAGCCCCACGCGCCGACCGACGGTGACCAATTTTAAAAACGTCTTTTTCGGAGAATTTCGATCATGGTGATGGACTTTACTCTGCGTCAGGAGGCGTGAACGCAAACGCCAGACAGTAAAAACCAATGGAGATTCATGAAGAGTCCCCCCCTCTCTCTCTCTCCTCTCTCTCTCTCTCTCTCTCTCTCTCTCTCTCTCTCTCTCTCTCTCTCTTTCTCTCTCTCGCCAATCAAAGCCAGCAAACTGCTACTCCCTCGCCCCAAATCCCACCGGTCTCCATTTTTGAATAACTGCTCTCTGTGTGTTCTCCCACTACGATTTCCTTCTTATAACATGAAATGTGTTCATTAAATTAAGGGAAAGAAGAACATTAAATACCCTTTGAGATCAACTGGAAAGGAAATTAACTGCTGAGCTGAATGGGTCCCTTGGTTTCCTAATAGTTTTCTGACTCGCAACTGTTTATCTTCTAAAAGTTTATTGGAAAGGATCGTTTTTAATTTGAGACTCGTTAGGAGAAAACACCGAGCATTTAGCTTTTTTTTTGTTTCTAACAGCTGAGACGGTGTCATAAAGTAGAGTTATCTCCCAGATCTCAACACCTTCAACTTTAAGCACAGTAGCGCCACAAGGTATCTTCTAGCGGAGCATATGGCACTCAATTGCTCTCCAAGGTAGTGTCGAGCCAACTGTTCACAGATTTAACTTCTTTCAGAGTGTGTTTGTTACCCGAGTGGAATTTATTTCCCATAGACACATAAACACGTTTATCTGATTCTGTGTGGTTGAATATAGGCAAATATGGCATTAAATTGGGTTAACAAATGGAACCCAGTATTTCAATTTATTGTCATTGTGCAGTTTTTTCCTGAAAATTCCTCTTCTTCCAGTAAACTCCCAACTCCACTCCTTCAACGAGCCGCCACATGGCGCCTCCTTCTGTGCTCTAAAATCCATTAATTGTCAATGTAGACACGTAGAAGGGTGCAAGCGACACCATTGCCATCCCCTTCTGTTCCAGAGCGCCCATTTTTTTGAGGGCAGGGGCAAGAGCAAAGCAACCTTTGGGTGAAGAGATGCACCTCCCAAGCTACTTTGGATGAAGGGATGGTTCAGGCAGAACTGGCGCATTCTGGCCTTCTGAGACTCAACATGTGACCGCCCCTCTTTCGGCTTAATGGCACGGCCATTTCCCAGCTCCCAAGTATAGAAACAGATATCAATGTGTTGAAACATTGTTTTATGTGTTCGTCAGACGGTGCGCACCATCCGGCGGCGGCGCTGCTACCCGCCGACCTGGAAGCGCTGGGTGTTCTTCCTGTTCCCGGGCACTATGATCGCCACGTCGGCCGTGGCCCTCTACGCCTTCGTGGAGACGGAGGAGAATTACTTCTACATCCACAGCATCTGGCACATGCTGATCGCAGGCAGCGTGGGCTTCCTGTTGCCGCCCCGCGCCAAGTCGGACACCAAGGTGACCCCGCTGAAGCGCCGGCGGGGCTGCGGCTATCAGCTGTGCGTCAACGAGCACGAGGAGCTGGGCCTGGTGGACCCCGCCATCATTTCCATCAACAGCATCTGCACCAGCTGATAAACTCCCCTACCTCCCCCCCTCACCCACACACACACACACTCAGCCTTTTACCTTAGAGACACTTCATTGCCTTCTTTTACTTGGGAAATTCACACACGGGAAATTAAGCCAGAGAACTCAAAAAAAGCAATGTAAATACTTTAATGCAGATGTGACACATTGGACATTTTTCTTTCTTTTCGTTTGTTTGTTTGAGGAGGGGGTGGGGTGGGTGGGGCGGGGCAGGGGTTGCTATTGTCATGGTAATTACTAGCAATACAACTGTAATTATTATTATCTATAGTTAAAGTTGTTCTGAAGAATTGTGGGTGTACAGTGGCACACTGTTGTTTGTGAATATGTATTTAAAGTCAAAGCTGAAACACTGCTGCTATCTGACGGTGACTGTAAAACTGCTTCTGTTGGTTATTTATTGGGTCCTGTGAACGGGCCAGTTATTTTACTGTGGGGGGTGGGAGGGGCACAGATCAGGGAGAGAAGTGAGGGAGGGGGGCATTTATCAAGGGCACGGCTTTTCTGAAATTCTTTTAGAATATATCTTTTTGCACTGAGACACAAAAAAATGTTATTCTGTAAATTTTTATAACAATATAAACTATACAGTGGACATCACAAATGTAAATCCTAGTCGTCACGTGGAATGTTAGACTGTCTTTTGCAATCGCAATGTATCGCTTTTACACGAATGTGCAGGTTGTTCCTCTCGACGGGAACAATTCCAAAGTCCAGCTGCCTGTTGAAGACGAAGAGACGAAGAGACGAAGAGGGGGGAGGGGCGGGACGATCACCAGAGACCTCAAAACCAAGACCTCACCTCCCTGTTTCCTTTTTTCTGACGGGACCTGTGTGATACCACATTCATAAACAATAAATGTTTTTTCTTTCTTGCCTCGGCATCGCTGCTGCTTTCGAAGCTTTTCAACACCAGTGCGCCTCCTACGCAGATGTCACATTGCAATCCGTGCCCTAATGGAAGGCATGAGGTACTCAGACTGTGAGATGAGACGCTGTCAACAGCAGCGGTCTCCCAGGAATAGCGAGGAAGAGAGGGAGAGATAAATAATTCTCCCACAGAGCAGCAGTGCGAGCGCAGCTTCAGAGCGCGCTGTCGATATGCAGCCTCTCTCTTATATAAGGGAAGAGGGAGGTGTTCGGCTCTTTGATTTATGCCTTTATTCCATCAGCCGCTCCTCGCTATTTATCATCCCGGGTGCACGCCTGCTCTTTTTCAATCACATTATCAGAGAAAAGAGAAACAGAAGAATTCTTGTTTACCCAATATCACGCTTATAAGCACCAATCTGTGGCTACGCTATGCGAAGCACTTAAGATAGATGCTAACGTGCAAGCATGTTAACGTTTGAAAATTAACTCTAATTACAAGATAAGAGTGATGATATGTAATTAGCTTTGCACGTATTTGGTGAGACATGGTCAAAGTGATCGCAAATTCATCCTTCTGGGGATAGCTTACCCTAGAACAAAGGCGACAACATGCTCACAATGATGATGCTCGTGTGTTGATGTTTAGTACGTATCGTAAGAAAGCGTTAGCTTAGCATAAAATAAAAAAGTGAGTAAGTTGGATAGCCAGGTAAAAATGTTTTGACCATCTTAGTATGATATGTGAGCATGCTAACATCTCAGTATGACGAGTGAACATGCTAACATCTTATTATGACGAGTGAGCATGCTAACATTTTAGTATGACGAGTGAGCATGCTAACATTTTAGTATGACGTGTGAACATACTAACATCTAAGTATGATGTGTGAACATGCTAACATCTTAGTATGACGTGTGAGCATGCTAACATCTCAGTATGACAAGTGAGCATGCTAACATTTTAGTATGACGAGTGAACATGCTAACATTTTAGTATGACGAGTGAACATGCTAACATCTTAGTATGACGAGTGAGCATGCTAACATCTTAGTATGACGAGTGAACATGTTAACATCTTACTATGTCTTGTGGCCATGCTAACATCTTAGTATGACATGTTAGCACGCTCACATTTTAGTATGACTTATGAGCATGCTAACATCTCAGGCTTAGGCTGATGAGTATAGTTAGTTTTCGTGCTAATCATCTCCTGGCAGACAGACGTGGAAGTTGTAGGCCGATGTATCTTCTCATCTCAATGTCGGCAAGAAAGCGCAGAAGTGTATTTCAGTCCTTTAAGTGTCTAGTGGCACAAAATGAACACACACACACCTACACCCTTGCTCCAGTGACCTATTCAATATTTTTCAATTCAAGTTTTGCCAGCTACACATTAATTTTCAGCGAAAGAAAAAAACTAAAATAAATCCTTATTTTTTACCAGCAGTGCCACTGCTGGAGCTAATTATGCATCAATTCTTTACTGCAAATGTTTCTCTTGAGCTTTGAGAAAGTGATAGAATGAGGTCACTTCGGGGTATTTAAAGTCCTTACATTAACTTTTCTTCCTGTCTCTTTCTGTCCAGAAGGAGAAATAAGATGTCCACAGTTAAGTAGTGTTTCTAAATGTGAAACAGGAGCAATGTGACCAATAGACAGTGGAATTGCATTCTGCTTTTATCTAAAATTTTCTGAATCCTACTCGCATAATACATTTTCTTACATCTAAAATGATGTATTAACCTGAACAAGGTACAACCCACGTAGGAGAGAGTCTCTTCTTCTCATCAAAAGAAATACAAACTGTCTCTTTTCCCTTTTGTGATTCGAGGCAGATAATTTAGGAACAGCTTTCTGAAAGGATTCAGTTTACACTGAAGTGAGAAATAAAGTGCTGTTAAAATGCAAAAACGAAATAGTGGTTAAATCTACTTTGTTAAATTTCTCCATCGCTGTTCTGACGCTTTCCATGAAAAGCCGAAATAATGAAAGTGTGTGCGATAAGAGACTCGATATTCCAAGTGGAGCGTGCACCCCTTGGTGGGAATGAAAGGCCCGTGGCTGCACTTAATGAGACAAATTACACCAAAAGGACAAGGTGTTAGATATTGAAATGTTCAACGGCGGCTATCTCTGTACTTCCACCACACACAGAACCAAAGAGAGGATACCTTCTTTGTATTCATGCTTCTTGGCTAACACATCTATAACAGGATTATTACTCTGACACGCCATAACCCACAGCACTCCAGCAATTTCAGCTCGGCTTATTTGCATGGATGTTTTTTTTCTCCCCCGTTGGATAAATCCTGCCGTCTTCAGGGCTCGAATACGACCAGACGCGCAGCGCCGAGATGTGACTATTTTGCTACTTATCTCATTTGGCTTTTCGCGACCTTACGCATCGCTTCGTCCGCCTCGTTGTTCGAAGACGAAACACTTTTGATCTAACGGTAGCGCTTAAAGGGAAACAGGGCGATCACCAAATTCAGTAGTCTCCGTCCTCTGGGAAACATGAGTTTCTGTAAGAAAATTGAACGGCAATCCGTTGCATATTTGTTTTGAGACGTTTCAATCTGGATCAAAGTGGTGGACAGGCCTACGGACCCATATTGTTGCTGTAGAACTGTTATTTTATGAACTATAATCTTACACTGGAGACGTCACTGTTCCCAAACTATGGCCTGAAATATATTTTGTAAAGTCTTTGAAAACATTTTGAGTTATCGTAAAAGTCGGGTTACAAGCCGCTAACACCTTCGGAGGGTCTCTCCGTTGTAGCCAGCTAGCTTGCTGCTGCTAGCTCGCCCATTAGCTCCTCGCTAGCTCCAGGACAACCACCGAAGGTAGCGGGTTCAGCCTTGGCTCGACGCCCGACTCGGGCAGCGGGGACGCGGGGAGTAGTAGCAGCTAGCGGGGAGCTAGCAGCAGCACTAGCTTGCTACAGCAGGGAGCTGCTTGTAACCCGACTTTTACAGTATTTATGGCGATATACAAGATCCATCAAATGGATATATTTAAGTGTGATTCTTTACACATTCATTAAATGACAAACGCCAAATTGCTGCTACAGTTTTGAGCATATTCATGAATATTCAGGTTCACCCGAGAGGAGTGCCAGCTCTAAGTGATGCACGCTCCTACAAACTATTTATTTTCTTAATTAAACCTGCAGAAAGGTTCGGAGACAGATGTGTCCTGTCAAAAAAGCAAGTTTCATAATGATGGATAAGCACAGGCTTTACTCCAACAGACACCGCTGATGTTCTGGAGCAGCGAGCGAGTAGACAAATTGCTGCACACGACGAGCGGGAAAAACAAGAACCGACATCAACCAAAGCATAATTGCGAAAGCCGTCAGACAGACAAGTCATATTCATTTGAATACTAATTAGTGGTGGCTTTACAAGAGTTGATACAACAACGTGAGTTTAAAAGCCACACAAGGCAGCGTAAACACAAATTATGAACGGCATCGCTAGCTAATAGTTAGTAGTACAGTTCAAATAAAGTACCGCACTAATTTGACTCCAGGCCAGCTGTTTTGTGTTCGGGTCAAGGTAACTGTGGTTAAAGGCACAGAGCAAAAGTCACCACAATAAACGCTGCTGACGCCACTCGACGCCCAGAGAGAGCACTTTTGGTTCGTCAAACTGTTTTGTTCGTAATTAGCCGCATTTTATTCGTCTTATACCGAATGTTTTGCTAACGTTAGCTTAGCGTACCTAGAATGTCAAGCACCGCTATCTGCTCTTTTCTGTTAACTACGGGGGGAAAAAACAATTTATTTGTTATTTTGTCAATGATAACCTTAAACTGGAGACGTCACTATTCCTAAACTATGGCCAGGAAGGTATTTTGTAAAGTCTTTGAAAAACATTTTTAATTTACCGGAAAAAGTTGAGTTACAAGACGCTACTGCCTCCTTCGCTCGCTCTACGCTGTAGCCAGCTAGCGCTGCTGCTAGCTCTCCACTAGCGCTGCTGCGCGCTCTCCACTAGCGCTGCTGCTAGCTCTCCACAAGCGCTGCTGCTCGCTCTCCACTAGCGCTGCTGCACGCTCTCCACAAGCGCTGCTGCTCGCTTTCCACTAGCGCTGCTGCTAGCTCTCCACTAGCGCTGCTGCTCGCTTTCCACTAGCGCTGCTGCTAGCTCTCCACTAGCGCTGCTGCTAGCTCTCCACTAGCGCTGCTGCTCGCTTTCCACTAGCGCTGCTGCTAGCTCTCCACTAGCGCTGCTGCTAGCTCTCCACTAGCATAGTATTTCCGGGTTTCCAGCCACAGCCTCCAGGACTGTTTACAGTTGGGGAAGTTATCTAGCTTTGGGTAGCCAGGAAATAATAATAACACCTCATGAAAATTACTTTTTTTTTCAACAACAGGCGTTCAGAGCCTGCTGCGAAAACACGAGGCAGAGCAGCTGCGTACAAAAAAAACCTTCACTCTGATTGAAAACATTGCATAAAACTCCCCCGTCTGATCGCGGCCTGACAGAAGGGGAACAATAGATGCTCCTGAAATTGCAGGTGCGTCTGTCAGAAAGATTGAGAGTTATTAAATCCTGCAGAGGGAACAATTGTGAAAAGGGAATTTATTTCTAAAATATGGACAAACGTTGGCCTTGGTTTTTGTCGCCAACTTTATTCAGTTCAGAATTGAATTTTCTCCTTCAGCGTCGACAGAACTGGTCATCCTGAGCACCTGAGACGAGGCCGGTTCTAAGCGTGGGCCATATTCAGTCATATAAACGGGTTTTTCTGTTCAGAAAATTACCTACTTTGAGCTTTTCCCTGCTTCCATCGTGACAAACAGCGTAGGCAAATGACCGTCTCCTTCCGCGCTTTCAGGAGAGTCTGAGGACCAATGAGATCGCAGGATCTTGAAATGCCCCCAAAAAATGCAATGTTGAGACACTTATACTGGTCAGAAAATGATCTAGATTGACTCATTAGACTCCTTTGAGATGCTAACGAAACAAGACATTTGAGGATGTCGTCTTGGGAAACACTGATTTACGTATTTCCCCATTTTTTAAACCAAACGATTAATCAAGCAAATGATTAATAATTAAAGTTATAGTTAGTTGCAGCCAGAGTCCTGAAGAACATTCAGAACCGGTCCTGCAGAGCGAGAGGGTTATAAAAAGAGAAGAGGGAGCTGCATGCGCTCCAAGGTCAACCGACAGATACATAATGTGGTTCCAGGGAGCAGAAACGCTGAAGGGCTTATTGATGATGAGTCATCTTTAAGCCTCTTTTTTCTTCATCCAGACGGGTCTGAATTTGAAGAAAGCCAAAAAGGATGCATTTAACCTCCACCGTCTGTCGCCCACCATTAGGCATGTTGGTGGATCGGTAATGGTTTGGGCATCCATCCGGTGAGAGTCATCGGGTCCGGTGTTTGTTCTGCACAATTGCATAGCAAGCAGGAAATATGAGGCCATTTTCATAAGGACCAGATGCACTCTGGGGTGCAAAACAGTGGGCCGTAATGATGACAGGTGAGTTTGGGTTTGAGTTAATTTATTTCATCTGGGACGGGCCGATTTTATTACAACGTTGATTGGCTTTTCCCCGCATCTCCATCATGGCGTCAGTCACTTAAACTGAGCTACGGCAACACTCGAAGACGGCTTCATTCGCCTCGCGAGTCAGACATTCGGCTTAAAAAGTTGCGGTTTTAATATGAATGAGAGATTAGCAGATGTCCATGGGGGAGATTAGAAGTGAAAGAGCACAGCCAGTGAAGTTGTTACAGCTACTGCAGCTCTGAGGATGAGGAGGAAGAGGAGGAGGAGGAGGCGGCGGCGGCTCTGTAGCTGCAGCTGCAAACCGTTCGGAGAGGCTGAGGGGAAAGTGGAGACTCTTGAGCTTTATCCCGGCGCTGAACTCGGCGCTGCAGGTTAAATACTGCTGGCTCCCGGGGAACAAGCCCAGCAACGAACGGCGTAGCAGTTAAACAGAGGAGGAGAAGGAGGTTTTTAAATCTGGAATATTAATGTGCAGTTGCACACTGATTTTCATTTGTAATGTCAAAGTACAGGCGATGCACGGACATCGAAGCAGAACGTTCTCTATCCTGGACGCTGTCCTGTCTCGTTATAGCCGATGGAGACCAGTTTACACTGTGCAGCCACTACCCGCATGGTCTGGTGCTCTCACACTGTGTGCAGCCAATCGATATCACATATAGGAATCCCCGAGGCCAAATCCTATACCGGTGTCCCTCAGGACTCCTTATTGCTGAAGTATTACATTCTAGTTTGTTATGTACAGTGATTATGTATTTGTTGCCTGTAAGCTATTTTACATTGGACGTCGATGCTGATCCACCACTTTGTTTTCAGAGTGAAACATCTCAATAGCTATTGATTGGATTGCTGTTTGTTCAATGTCGGTTCAGTTATTCATGGTGCCCAGAGGATGAATCCTGCTGATTACCTCGACTACCTGACTTTTCCTGGAGAAAAAAAAAAGCCCCCATGAGGTTGACGTTTGTGTTTTATGTAGGACATTTTTTGACAACTATTACATCGTGTTTACAGCGAAAGAGTTGTGAAATATTGACGAGAATTGATAACATGTAAAGTCGGAAAAGCAATTTTTTTGACAGGCGGCGAGAATGACGCGGAAAAGCGTTGCAAATATTCTCCTTTTTGCCATTTGCTGCAAAAAAATTGCGCTAGAAGCGTCTTCATTCAGACACTCGTCCTGGAGGAGTCGGAGCTGTGTGCGACTACGGATAATATTATGAACCCAGACACGGGGCGCTGGATGTTCCCACATTTGTAGTATTTCCACAACAAGTATAGCGCAGAAATATTTGTTAATGTTCAATGGTTGATAATGGAAATGAAAACTGTTTTGCAGGAACGTGACCGGGTCAGTTTGGGTTAGCTAGTGATGCTATGTGCTGCTAACTATAGGAACATGACCGGGTCAGTTTAGGTTAGCTAGTGATGCTATGTGCTGCTAACTACAGGAACGTGACCGGGTCAGTTTAGGTTAGCTAGTGAGGCTATGTGCTGCTAACTACAGGAACGTGACCGGGTCAGTTTAGGTTAGCTAGTGAGGCTATGTGCTGCTAACTACAGAAACGTAACCGGGTCAGTTTAGGTTAGCTAGTGATGCTATGTGCTGCTAACTATAGGAACGTGACCGGGTCAGTTTACGTTAGCTATTGATGCTATGTGCTGCTACCTACAGGAACGTGACCGGGTCAGTTTAGGTTAGCTAGTGAGGCTATGTGCTACTAGCTACAGGAACGTGACCGGGTCAGTTTAGGTTAGCTAGTGACGCTATGTGCTGCTAACTATAGGAACGTGACCGGGTCAGTTTAGGTTAGCTAGTGAGGCTATGTGCTAGAAACGTGGGGTAACGTAGCCACGCCCCCTTTTCACTGTGAATGGTTGTGAAAAAAACACATAAAGTCGAGCGACTAAAATCAGGGGAAGTGTTTTGGCGTGAACGCGGCATGAGGTTCAGACATTCAGGATGAGTTGCTTTTGTTTGACGGTCCTTCAACTCATCACAGAGTGTTCTTTTATCAATTAATGTCTGCAAAACTAACGACATTCCCTTCGGCCTTTATCTTGTGTTCAGTGCTGATTAAAAGATGTCAGCTTGCTTGGCGCCTGTGACACACTAAACTAAGATGGTAAACATGGCTCTCATTATACCTGCTTTGCATTAGCATTTTGGCACAGAAATATATTTGAATCAAAAGATATAAACCAGCTATTTGTGTTGCGGCGCTCTGCGACCAAAGCAAAGGGAACAAAGGCTTTGTTTTCTCCCTCAGCTTCCCAAATAACATCTGCTGGTATTAATAATTCAGATGTAATTGGGATTTCAGTTTATCAGAGCTGGGAGCAGACTGACTCCACGTATAAGACCAGGTCACGGCTATTACAAAACATCATTACGTTATAGGTTGCACAGGAAATTACACTGTGAGATGAGATGAGAAAGTGTCGCACGAAAACTAGAGAGCACAAATTATTTCTCTGACTTTATTACACTTATCTCAAATGTAATCCACGATTAGGTTGATACAGGACTTGTAATTAGCCTGTGAGCTATGAGCCTGAAAATGCTGAAAACTGAAATTAGATAAATTGAATACACATCAGAGTCCATTATGTTCAGTCATAAAACAGGAAGCAGGAATTCTGATTATCCAAATTGCTCGTCTATTGAGCACCTTTATCCTGTTATCCTCAGACAGAAATGTTATCAACACGTTATTGCTGGAAACTCAGAGGACAGTATCTGACTAGTTTTAATCCTTTACATTCAAAAAATGTGATCGTGGATCATGAATCTTCTGGTTGAAGCTGCACCAAATCAGCGCCGGCCCTTTAAATCAAAATGAACGCCTTCAGCTATAGCGGGGTACTCAGTCGAACCCAGTGGTGTGTAAAGTACCCCAAAGCCATTCTTGAGAAAAATTACGACTTTTTTTACGACTCCAGTAAAAGTGAAAGCCACCTATCAGAATACTACTTGAGTAAAAGTATGAAAGTATCTGATATTAAATGTACTTAAGTATTGAAAGTACAAGTAAATGCTGCAGCAAAGGGTCCGAATTTTGAGAATTATGAAGTTTATTCTTTTCAGTGCTGTGGCCGCCATGACCGAGGACAACGAAGGTTTCAGTGGAAACCCATCGGAGTCAAAGTCTAGTTTTATTTGCAAAATGTAGTGAAGTAAACTTCTGGATGGGTTCTGGATTAAACTCTTGCAACATGAAAAGGTTCCCAGTAGAACTCCAGAAACGGGTTCTCGATGAAAGAGTTCTGGGTAGTAGTAGTAGTACCGCTTGTCTGGGTTCCTGTTCACACCCTTAGGTTCTGGATAGAACCTCCAGTTGGGATTTGGGGTAGATCATCACACCATAAATGTCTGTAGAACCTCAGAGGGGGTTCTGGATGAAACCTTTGACAGATGGTCCCAGGTAGGACCTTCTGAAAGGGTTCCTGGTGGGACCTTTTCAGAAGGTTCTACCAGGTTTCTCCCAATGAGGACCCAAGGTTCTAACTAGCACCTCATTTTCTAAGCGTGTACTCCCAGTCACATGAAATACCGAAGTACCGAAACGGAGAGGTACTGAAGGTTTTGAGGAAACTGTCACAACAGGTCGGACGTGAATACGTGTAGCTCCACTTATCTGCTGTGGCTGCGCTCCGCTCCTCCTCTGATACCTGTCAGCACCTGCCGGACCCAAAACACATCAAGCCGACAGCGCCGGCAGCCTGATGGGACCCGAAAGGTCACGCTGCATTTCAGACGCCGTGTCGGGAGGCATCGGCCGAACCGTTGGAGCTCGGAGAGCCGATAAAGTCTGCTGCTGTGGGTAGATATGTCGTGTACACTGGCTCACAGAGACATCTGTCACAAAGGGACTAAAGGGGTTGCTGGCTTTTGAGAAGACTCTGAGGGGTAAGTAGAGTGCTAATGATGCTCGCAGTTTAAGATGCAATCATCTCGCGGCTTCAAAATAAAAGGTCCTTGTCGCTCCCTCTCGGATCGGACGCTATAAAAAATCTCGTAAAATGTGAAAGGGGTCCAGGGGCAAGTACTGCGAAGCAGGATTTGGGTTCAGTGAGGTCCCTTTTAGCCCTGATTCGTTGTTTCAGTGCTACGATCGCTGCGGTACCTCGCACTGAGCAGCTAACACTGCACTGCTCCGGAGAACATTATGCTCGAGACAAGAGATCAACTCGTGTAAAAAGCACCGGATTGAATGCAGATGTTGTGTCATGAGGCGCGTGTGATGTACGATGTTTTTAAGCCTGGTTCTGCAGTCCCCCGGCTGGTGTGAAACACCCTTTAAACTGCAGGTAAAAACTAAAATAAATCTGTCACCTCGCTGAAAATGTGTGCGTTCAACCACCCGGACAAATTTGAATGAATAAAACATTGACAAAGAGCATAAAATTAGGTTTTTCGAAATCGTGGGGAAAAAAATAAAAAATTCTCTGCTCTGAAATGCTGGCGGCCGTGTTCGCTGAAGGCTCTGAACCCGGAGGGTGAGGGTTGATTACATATTCATGTGAAGTTAAAGAGAACATGTTGGATGTTTAACTGAAACAAACGAATGACAGGTAAAGCAGCCAGACAGGAAAAACTGTTCCCCTCAAAAGGGGACCCTCTTATATCAGGTCACAGGGGAAAAAAATCAAGAAATATATCAAATTAAACATAAAAATCAGGGTTACAATAATATATTATCCGCATATACAAGCTCTAAACACAACTCAAACAATAAATAGGATTAGGGGTGACGGTGAGTCCTTAAACAGCTGCAAGGCAATCGAATTGTCCCAATGTCGAATCTCGCGTTTTTTACTTGGCTATGCTTCGCGAACACAGGCAATGTGCTAGCGAATGAATCCTAAGTTGTTTTATTTGGACACTTGCTCTTGATTTTCCAATCTAATCTTTCCAGAATCTCTTTACCGAATCCTCCCTGCCGTCCAGAATTACAGGCTCACCTTCGCAAGACTATTACTGTAAAAGTCGGGTTACAAGCCGCTCCTCCCTTCGGTGAGTGTCCTCAAGCTAGCACTGCTGCTAGCTACTGCTAGCTTCCCGCTACTGCTGCTAGCTCCCCGATAGCTGCTGGTGCTACTGCGGGCGTCGAGCCGGGGCTCGTCCCGCTACCTTCGATGGTTGTCGGGAAAGCTAGCGGTGAGTTAGCTGGGAACTAGCAGCAGCGCTAGCTGGCTATACCTGGAAGCTAGCAGGCACAACCACTGAAAATAGTAGCGGCTTGTAACCTGATTTTTACGGTACTGCTAAATATTTTTAAAGATGTTTTTGAAATCTTATGATTATGCTCATATTGTCTCGCTCAAATACAGTAATTAAAATTGTGTGACAAAGATCACGAGCTTCTTTCGAAGAGTGAACTTTGAAATGTGATAAGCATCTCTCACCTATGTTGCTCTTTTTTTTATGAACATTTACCCCACTGAGTTTATTTCTATTTTTAAAAAGCGTGTTGCTGTTAGATCGTGTAGCTTTCTCAAAAAGTTATCTCACTTTTTTAATTGCAGGAGAGCCAAAAGCACTTCCCCCCCCCTCGCGGTCTGTGGGCGTTATTTATCACGAGACACATCCAGGCCCCGGTGTACCCTTCAGGGACTTAGCATTATGCTAAACAGCCGAACGTAGCGGCGCCACATGGAGGCTCGTGCCAGCTGCTGAGTGTTGTGAGATGATGAAAATCACTTTAAATGACATGATTCATTTTAACAAACTTTGTACCTGCTGAGGTTGTCGTTCATTAGTAATCGGCGTGTGCGCCTCACACGATCTGTGAAAGTGTGCAGATAATATTAACCCCTTCACGTCAAAGAGTGCCATCTTTTTTTTTTAATGAAAAGCTATGATTCATATGCGTATTTTAGTTATTACTTTTTCAATCTTTTGAAGCAATTTCATCACTCCACCTGCTTGTCATTGCTTCTATATTCAAATCCAGTGAAATTATTGTGCCGTTTTATTATTTTTGGATGCGGTGTCTGTTACAGGAGTCATAGAAAACAATCACCCTCGAAGATTAAAATTGATATGACGGCTTTTTTTCTCCTGCTGCTCGTCATCCACTGTTCTTTTCTTTTGGACAGCGAGGTGTGATGCGACTGGTGATGTGATCTTTTCACACCTGGTGTCTGTCACTCGCTGGTCGTGCTGCCGGCCTTCAAACTGCTGCACGTCTCAATTCGGTTGGCAGCTATCGGGAAGATTGCCACGAGGGTTTGGACACACTCTCATTGTCTGATGCAGCAGTACACAGGCTTTTTGCCAGGATATTCACGGTCCCCAGAGATGTATCTTCATGACTTTACTGACCATCTGGCTTTTACGCTAGCGCAGGGGTGTCAGACGTACGGCCGCGGGCCAGAAACAACCCGCCGTCGGGTCTAATTCGCCCCACTGGATGACTTTGCGTGGAAGTCATTCATTTTATTGAAGTTTTTCCCCGTGAAATGCACTTCTACTTGTCCACCGGGGTAAAGAGTAACACTGGATTATAGATCCGAGGCGCTCGGGTACCGGCGCCGTGACACAATCGTAGGCAGAAACCGTCAGTGGGAAATGTCTTCACAGGACGAGCCAACAAGGAACACAATATTCGGCGCCGCCATCGGACTCATCTCCACGAATAAAATGAAAGATCCTGCCAGGAACAGCCGAGAACGGAGCGGTTGGCAGGTTCGAGGAAAACAGGAGTCTGTTTTGGGTTCGTAGCCGAGAGAACAGCGATGCAGCTTTGACAGCTGGATGTCTTACTGCTTACGGGGAAGGCAACACTCTGGGGGACGAGTGCATGCCGAAGGTGACAGATATCGTGGGCCCCGACATGCGACATTATTGAAATGATGCACAAAAGGTAACGACATTGTAGATGTTGCCCGACAGGCCGCATGAAACAACGGAGGACTTTTTCTCTCGTTGGAGCGGCTGACGGGGTCGACAAAGGTTGGGATCGACGATCCTGGGGAGGAAAACAAAGCAGGTGATTTAAAGAGAAAGTACGCGCCGGAAATGGAGGGCACAGTTTTTTTCGTTGCAAGTCGTCGAGAATGGATCTCGCCATGGGAGATGTGCTCCGAAACCGTTGATTTCATCCGATCTGGAGGTCCGAATCGTTGTCGGATTGACAGCCTCCTTTCTTGACAAAATGTTTTTACCCGTCGCCAGAGCCTCGCCGAGTCGTTTCTTTGATTTTACGAGAAGGAAACTGAACATTTTCATTGAGCTAACGAGTAAAAAGCCGCGTGCATGACGGCTAACGGAGCTCGCGTTCATGCTGGGTATTAAAAACCAGTCGGATAATCCGAGCTAAATGATGCGAGGCCGAACTAAGTTGCCACACGAGTAGTTTAAGAGTATTTGTGCGCTCCAGATGAAGGGAGACACTGTGAAACGGTAAACCATTGCTCATTCTCCTCCGTCCAAGACAAGATTATTTAATAGGAGTTTAAGCAACGGTTTCAGGAGACAGACTTGGCAGAGTGGACATCCGACAGAAAATGACTGACTTGCAACATGATTTAGATTTGAAGGAAAAATTGCCTCCTGAGCTTCGATGCTTTTTTTGATCATTATCTCTTACCAGGAGACCTTAACTTGACAGCCCCGGCTGCAAAAAATAGTCATTCACGCTCGGTACCAATTAACTTTGAGGACAAGCTTTTTCTGAAATGAGCACCAATAAAATAAAACTGCGTTTCAGGCTCACACAAAATCACTTAAATGGCATTATGAATTTGGCAAACCGCTCAGCATTTGACACCTAATAGTGACGCACGAGTGGAGGATATGAGGCGCCATGTTTCAGGAGCAGAGCAGCCAACTTCATGTGAACTGCTGCTGCAGAGATCTCTCCTGACCACCAGGGGGCGACTCCTCTGGTTGTATAGAACTCTATGCTTCATGTGTTAAAGCTGCATTCTCTCTCTTGACCACCAGGGGCGACTCCTCTGGTTGTATAGAAGTCTATGCTTCATGTGTTAAAGCTGCATTCTCTCTCCTGACCACCAGGGGGCGACTCCTCTGGTTGTATAGAAGTCTATGCTTCATGTGTTAAAGCTGCATTCTCTCTCCTGACCACCAGGGGGCGACTCCTCTGGTTGTATAGAAGTCTATGCTTCATACGTCATTGTGAGTTTGTTAGCATGCTGATGCTATTAGTTAGCTCGTAGCACTGTTGTGTAGCCCACCAGAGTTGTTAGCACGGCCACAAAGTCTCATTCCAGTTTGATTGGTATCCAAAGCCACAATTTGATTAATTGTGCCGTTAGATGCGGCCTATTGTTCTTTCTTTTCCTTCGTTGCGTCTCATTGTCATTCTGTCAGCCCGATAATTGGTTCTGCTCGGCCAAATATCTTTGATTTGAAAGGGTTGGGGAGGCGGTGTGATTAACTACAGGATGTTTGACGATGATGTCATGTAACACATCACGTTTCGACTTGGTGCTCTTTTCTAATGGAGGCCTGTCTCGGCCACCATTAGGAGTAAAAAAAAAAAGGAGGATTGGAGCAACTTCACTGTGTGCCTGGTGTGTGTCTTGTGTGCTGCTGCTCCCATGATGCTACAAATAACGATGCCTTAACAAGCTCCATACCCAGCACGCAGTTCCACTCCCGTGGAGAGGGAGACACATCCTGATTGGCTCGTGCTCGCTATAAGCCCAAAGTCTTCCCAATTAGGGGCTCGGAGTTTGGCGGTGGGGAGGACAGGGAGCCCGGCACGTCGGGTCAAATCCCTGGATCGAGTTCTGGCCGGCTTTTTTCGGCAGCTCGTTTGGGTTTTTTTCCACGGAGAAGACGGCGCCGTCGTCGTTCCGCTGGAAAATGTTTTGAAAAGGTGAAAAAAGTCCTCTTCTCTTTTGTTTGGGGCTGATACACAGCTGCAGGTTGTAGAACATTGGAAATGTGCCAATGCTGAGCCAGTAGCAACATTTGCTTAAGCTGCAATGGAGGTTTCTTTTTTTGGGGGGCATTAAAGTAGCAAAACGCTACGAAAAACAATTTGGGCCGATTCCACATTGTCACCTCCCGCCCATCGCAGGTCTCCTTGAGCTCCTCGTTCACCTGGAATCGGCTCGCAGTCGTGTGACGTTCGGGATGTTTTGTGGCGGAGACGTTTCGCTGAGGGGGCAGACATCTGTGTGGTGTGATGAGCAAGTGGGAATTATGTTGGAAGACGGCCAGGAATAAAAGTTAAGTGGGTGGCAAAAGACAAAACAAGTTCATTAACGGCTCATCGACACGATGCAGCCACTCGCGTGGCACTATTTATAAGATGCAGGTGTCGGGAGGTTGTGTGAACATTTTTACAGGCCTATGCTTTTGGAGAACGTTTACTATGAGCGAAGCTTCTCAACCCTTTGAACTACGAGGAGAAGCACAAACAAGTCCGAGCAGTGCCTATTTAGAGCGATTTAACCCGTTAAACTGTGGAACCAATGTTGGCCCCAGACTTCCTTTTCCCTGTGTTTGAGTCCAATATTTGTATTTATTGTGTGTATTTGTTCAGCAAAGTCTCCGGCAAAAAATCTATATCTGCAAAAAAAAATTACTTTTAAAAGATATTTTGATGGTAACTATGAACATCCAGCTAGATATGAGCCAGATTCCCCAAAAAAGCCTCCTGGAGCGTCAATAAGACACCTTTTTGGAAAGATTAGGACCTAAAGAATCAGAATCTGCAACAACAATCACAATAAAACAAAGTCTTGTCCTGTCAGGAAGGAGTTTCAGTCAAGAAACTGAGTCGTTCGGTTCAAAAATGGAAAAATTACGTAGTTTTTACCAAAAGATTGTCTGAATGGGGCATGCTGGGACTTCAAATGGGCGGGGGAGGATTTACAGCACGGATATTTCCGACAGCGAGAGAGGACTTAAACACCTGCTTGACAGACTGAATTAATGTGTTCAACAGGGAGACATTAAAAATGGATTGTTGATGACGAGGCAGCGGCGCTCCTCGCTGCGCCGGTCAGGTGAGACAGAAAAACCGAAGTCGTCGTATAAAAGCACAAGTAATTACACCAGAATTATTAAACATGAAGACTCATCTTATCTCCGTCTTCTTGTCAAGACAAAATGATAAAAGTCCTGTTTGATCCAGGTTCCCCTCGTCTCTTCTGCAGCCTGTTCAACCGTCGCTGCGCCGTTGGAAAGAAACCGCAGGTTTATAAATATATTTTACTTGACGGTTAATAAAAAAGAGGAGCATGTAGATGAGTACATGTAGGAAGCCAGGGGCAGGTAACATTTCACTGCTCCACTTTTCAGTTACTTTGTGCAGATTTCCACGTCAGCATTATGTTCCAAACCGCCTTCTTCAGAGCGTCTGCCTCCCACTCGTAAAAAGTGAGACGAACTAAAAGGTCATACGCAGAATCCCGCCAATTAATCTCTCATCCTGCAGCGGCGTGCACACGAGCCAGTACATCACAGCATGCACACATTGTGGATTCCAGTCTCTTTTTTTCAGTGGGGGGGATAGAAAAAGCTCAGCGAGAACGGATAATTCCACTTCATCGGGAAAGGGAGGTAATGAACGCAGGTGTGCCCCGGAGACGCGCCCTTTAGGTTCCTGCTACGTTCACATTTCACTCATGACTGCATTGCAATATATGATCAGGAAGAGGAGGGGGGGGGGGGATTAAATTAGCGAGCGGCGACAACAGCAAAAAACAGATCGAGGGGGAATTCGGAATAATGAGTCCCTTTTCACGGAGAGAGAGGAGCTTGTGTGACTCACAGGGCGATGAAGTGAAAGTAAAGTTGATTTCAGCGCCGCCGCCATGAAGGAAGCAATTTTCAAACTCAAAGACAAACAAGCCCGAAAGCACGCTCCAATTAGTGTCACTGGTGATGGCAGAGGGAAAGAGAAAGCTGTATTGTGAGGAGTTCAAACGTCCGAGGACCTCAAATGTCCAACAGGCTTTGGCAAACAAGCTCAGCGTTTAAGGGAGATAAAAACACACACCATGTAACAAGCAAGATTTCCATGTTCTGGTCGAGTGAGAAGAGTCTGATGCTGATGAGGGGGAGGCCGTAAAAACAGCACATTAAACAGCTCTGGTACACAGTCGCCATCTGTGGATCTGCGTTGAGGGGCCGCGATGGGGAGATAGTCGCAGATGCAAAATCGACACGGCGGCGGACTCGTGGCGCCGGCTCTCGCCGGGTGGATGCCGTCACTGGAGGCGCAGGAAGGCGCAGTGTTTTAGTGCCTCCACTTCTTCTCTTCTCATCCGACCTCAACGACCGGGTAACTTGAAGAAGATCTGTGTCGGGGCCGCTACCGGCGTCCCTCAAGGCGCCGTCCTGGGTCCTCTCACAAAGTCATTCGCTCGCATGACGGGTATTTGTATGTCTTTGCTATCTTCTTAAAGTGAAGTATTAGGGGTCGCACAAGCTGCCTCTAGACACTGCACAACACACACACACTGTAATACCGGTCCAATGATGTCATGATTGCTAATACTATGTTCGAGTGAGATTTTCATTGACAAAAATGCGAACTAAATTGCTCGCTTAAATGCCAAAAACTCACACTGTCTTTGGACTTAGGCAGAATAAAATGGCGCACTCTTGACATACACACATACAGAGGTGGAGTCACATGATCTGTTCAACTGAGGATGGAGGAGGTTTTACCAGAAAACCAAGAAAATAATGTTTGTCCAAAAAAACGACAGAGTCCATTATTTTAGGAAAGTGAGAAAATGATAAATTCTCTATAATATGGACCCATGAAGATAAACATAGTATTATATATATTGACTACATAGTACAGTGTGATTATTTCATACGTTCCTTGCCTTCGGTGCCGGGTTGACTGTAAAACTTGCTCGGCCATCGCTCGCACGTTGAGCTCAGAACAAGCAGCTCCAGATAATTAGACACAAAGACAAACCGCACGTCTACGACGAGGAAGCAGGATCAATAACGTCGAAGCCCGAGAAGCATTACATCGACGTGGCCGGTGCAAAGAAAATGAAATAAACCGGCAGCTCCCGCGGGGTTATTTATGCAGCGTTTCGATCTCCTGTTTTGCAGGATAACCTCTCCGGATACACGTCGCTCTCCGAGCCACAGGAGGTCTTCTCCTTCAGAAGCGAGCATGTATTGTTATGAAGCGAGAGAGACGTCGCATGCTTCACCGGGCGGCGGCGTTACACGAGGGGTGATTGAGGGGTGGATTGAGTCAAATCAAGCCGTTGTGGCTCTGCAGCCCGTCGCACACAAATAGGTCGAAGACAATCATCTCCTTCGGGAAGAGCGCTCCGGAAAATTGCCGCACCGAAAGTCAGCGACTGAACCGGCATTTTTCACATAGATGACAACTTTAGCCTCGACATGTTAAAAGGCAGACATGAAAAAAGAGTTTTTATAAAGGCGGCGTAATTACATTAATTTCCCACCCAATACAGCAGATCAGCCAATGATGAGAGTCCGCGGTCCATTTTGGAAGCGTAATGATGAATCTGCTTTGTGGGTCTGGGGTGAGATATCATATTTATGTTAGACAGCGAGCAAACACTGGAGGCATCATGCATCATTCATGTATGCAATGCATAACTAATGAACCTCTCAGTGAGCACAACGATACTGGTTTTATTTCCATTTTTCCGCTCTATGCTCCTTTAATCTGTCGACAGGCACGTGTCAACAACAACAAACGGAGAGAACAACACCTTCTCTTTGTGGTATTACTGCACCTTTAGGTGATGTGTGTGCAGTAGCGTGCACATGTTTGCATCCAGTTTGATGGAGAAAGAAATGAATAAAAACAATCTGCTCTCAGAGAGGCTGGGAAAATGAACGGGTCTGACGCTAACTTTTATGTAACTGGAATCTAATTTGATTGCATAAGCGTTAATGCGCGAAGTAGCTGTGAAATAACACTTCTTAATTCGTGATATTAAGCGTGAGCTAATCACTTTAAAGTCGTTGTGGTTGAATCATTTGTTATTGGTGAGCAACAGAAACGCATCCTGCTTTAATTCATGCACTAAATCATCACGAGTCGTGAGTGAGTCATGCTTTTGTCCCGTTTTTTTATAAGCTCCACCAGGAGGATCGTGCGATCGGTCGCATATGTGCGTGCGTGACCTTGACCGTGCACCTCTTTGTCCGTCCGCGGCCAATCTGGCAAACCGGTTATGGCCACATGCTTAACAAGGACCTTAAAACCCCTTTTATTGCCTGTTTTATACTGCCGCCGCCCGCCCGCTGACTCCTTCACTCAATACTCCTCACCGGTCGCTGCTGATTACGTCGCTGCTGATTACGCCGCTGAGTGCGTTGGTTAGTTTGGCGAGCACACCGCAATAAAAACAATCACCTCTCGTCCGATGGAAGTGCCTCTCAGACAGAAAGGCACGTTATTTTAGTGCCGCCACTAAATTATATTTTTGCGCTCGCCCTCTTCTCACCCTACCTTGAGGAAGATCTGTGTCGGACCCACTACCGGGGTCCCTCAGGGCGCCGTCCTGGGTCCTCTACGCTTCTCTCTGCACACTGCAATAAAAACAATCACGGCAGCATTTTGTGAAGGGTTTCATACGACAACTTTGAGCCGATTGCCCGCGCACATCGCCGCGAGTTTTGGAGTTTGATGGGTTGACTAGTTTTGGAGTTTGAGGGTTTTACGTCGGCGTCTAGACGTTGGACCTACGCACATTGCTATCCCTGGAGCCTTGCAGCCAGCGTCACTCCAAACCATATCTGTGCGCAGGGGCAACCAATATCAAGCCTTTATCTTGTTTTATTGCTTGAAGAACTACCTGTCCATCAAAACAAAATGGACGGTTAATCCTCTCTAACAATCACAGGAGAGCATTTACACATTCAGTCTAAAGCAGCTCACGGCCTGAACTGAGTCACAACCTTTCTGATATTTATAGCCCTTGTGAAAGTCTTGAGGGGATACAGCAGGCTTATATAGTATAAAAATACAAACCTCTAAGAAATTTAGATTACTTGTGCACAGCGTAGAGCGGCTGTCTCGCAGCATAACTGACTTTTTTAAACCGTCTCGAGGGGAAAGAAGTGCTTGTGCGAGTGGGAGTGATGGGACTTTCTAGGTCAAGGAAAGCGGATCCCAGGAGAGCTTTTACTTAGAGCAACACGATTTGCTTATCTTGAGTCGCCAAAGCCATAATCACATTGTCGCTCTGCAAGGCGGCACTATTTATAGGCTTTTCTATTCATATAAACAGCAAATTACCACGAAAAGTAATCATCCTCCAAAGTCATAAAGCAAGCCGGCCACCTCGGCGCCGTCCTCCTTTTGGAGACGGCTTACCTTTTTTTTGGGGGGGATTTTAAACGTCACATTAACTTGACTGCTAGATGTGTTGTTGTTTTGAGTGCTTGTGGGAAAAAGGTGAAAATCGTAGCTCAGTTGTTGCAGCATTTGCATATTTTACCACATTTGTGCGGTGTTCTTTTGGATGTTGTCCAAACACACGACGGCCGCTCCGCATTATTTTGCCCATAAATGTGAGCGTCAGTGGCCGTCAATCTGTGTCAGCCCTGTTATTAACAGGTAGCCCGGTGCATGTTGGGAAACACGCCTCTGCAAACAAACAAGACAATGAATAATTCACAGTATAGAAAGGTTTGCCACAGTCGTGCCACTCGTATTAGCTAAATGCCATCACAGCCATTCTTCATTCCCTCTGTCTGTTTCACTTGTCATTCTGTATTGTTATGAAATGCCAAAATGTCTGCAGGATTTTTTTTGCATCAATTAACTCACACACTGCCTCAGTCTAAACATGATTATGAATTCCATTACGCCTCCTAAGCCCTTTTTTATTGGTAGACAGCGTGCACATATTCCACTCCAGCGGTGATGTTTTCAGACTCCGGGTCAACTCGTCTGCGGCAAACAGTTGCAGAAGCATCACAGCGTCAATATGCAGTATACACAGATGTACATCTCTGCATTATGCAGAAAATAGGAACTGTCATTTGGTGTTACGCACTTTATATTGAGTGTTAAAGGACAATTACAGGTTGGATGGACGTTTGTTCAAATTACAAACTAGCTAGCGATGCAGAGATTATGCAGGACGTGACGCCACGACGGCGCTGTCATTTTCCTCCCAACACGGTGTTATCAATGACAAGCATTTATAATAACTATGTAGAAATTGGCAATCTTCTCGCTGATCTAATCTTGTTTAGTTATGCAGCTCACACAGACACATCGAGTGCATCCGCACAGGCCAACGGAGGCCAGCGACAATCATGTTCAATCTAAATATCCGTATAGCCTGAGACAACAAGCTTTTATTTATTCATATGATTCTCTTGAGGTTCATTTTACCATTTTGTTTTAATTGAAATGGAGGTGTATCCTGACAAAGAAAAGGCCCACAGGCCCACACCAAAAATATTAAAACATACAATATGTTCATGGATAAGGAAGCCTAACAAGGTCACCAAGACATGAGGAACAACTTGATGATAGATATTTATTTTACAGCTGATTTAAGACATGGGTCAAAACCCACCCACTAACACAAGAATTGCTAAAACAATGCTAACACAAGAGATGGTAACAGAAAACTAACACAAGAGATGGTAACAGAAATCTAACACAAGAGATGCTAACAGAAAACTAACATAAGAGTTGCTAACAGAAAACTAACACAAGAGTTGCTAACAGAAAACTAACACAAGAGATGCTAACAGAAAACTAACACAAGAGATGCTAACAGAAAACTAACACAAGAGATGCTAACAGAAAACTAACACAAGAGATGCTAACAGAAAACTAACACAAGAGATGCTAACAGAAAACTAACACAAGAGTTGCTAACAGAAAACTAACACAGGAGATGCTAACAAAAAACTAACACAAGAGTTGCTAACAGAAAACTAACATAAGAGATGCTAACAGAAAACTAAAACAGTAGAGTGTAACAGAAAGCTAACACAGGAGATGCTAACAAAAAACTAACACAAGAGATGCTAACAGAAAACTAAAACAAGAGATGCTAACAGAAAACTAATACAAGAGATGCTAACAGAAAACTAACACAAGAGATGCTAACAGAAAACTAACACAAGAGATGCTAACAGAAAACTAATACAAGAGATGCTAACAGAAAGCTAACACAAGAGGAAGGTTAACGTATATATGTTTAAAAACGAATGAGCTTCTTTTCGAAGCGTGTTTTGGGAATTCAAGTTCCCAAAACACCGCAAACCAAACCGCCCTTCCTCCATTTCAAGCTTTCACATCAGTTTGAGTTTCCTGGAGTCCCAACAAGGTGTCGCACAGCACTTAACAAGTGCTCCTCCAATGCTCCGCGGTAGACTTGAATGGACAGCCTGTAACCTTACGTTTCATTGGATTCTGTGAGTGCGCGTGCCAGGCATTAAGCTAAATGACTTCCCCCCCCTCCCTCCAAACCCCGTAATAGTGTTTAAGGACCTCTGTTCGCCAAAGGTCAGCATCTGTCAGAGACATTGGCAGTTAAATTAGAAATACGCCAGTCTTACTCTCGCTGGACCGCTTGAGGTGGCGGGGCGGTCCCATCAGGTGTATTAGCCAAAGTGCAGAGACAGGAGCTTGTTCCTCAAAAAAAAAAAAAAGAGCGTTTGAGTTTGTAATAGCATTTTCTCTTCAATACATCCAGGGACAAAGACTGCGACCTCGTCTCAAGTCGACCGGAAACTCGGAAGGTTAAAGAGAATTTATAGGTTGAGAGTTTTTTAGTGTCGTCTCCATCCGGTACCACCAGAAGGAAATGTGATTTTTCATTCTTTGTGTCTGATATTGCAGGAGGGGAGAGCGTCGTGGTCCAGGTGCACTCCACAGGTCCTGAAATTTTTTTTTAAAAAAACAAATGAGAAATGGAGGCCCAAATTTTTCTATTTAGGCAAGTAATGATGATGTGTCACCGGCTGCAGGAGGAGGCCGGCGTCGAGGGTAGAGGAAGTGTTTGGTTTGGGAGAGCAGGGGGCCTGGATGCAATTTCCCAACTGGTGATTTTAACATTGAGAGAATAAAAAGGTTTCCTACCTTGTGATGGAGGTGAGTACCTGCAAAGTGGATAACAGTGGAGTCAGACGGTGAGCGCTCTCCTTTTTTTCCGGTTGCAGCATTTTTTAAGCCGAAATCCAATCCCGACCGTTACAAAAATTTGTTGCACAAAGTAGTCCACCTGTTGACCATCGCTCACCTGAAACTGTCCAACTCTCGGTGGATAGTTTGAAAAAGAAAGATTGACCCAAAAAGATCGATACAGTTGAACCAGAAATATCATCTTTATTTCATTGTCCAAGGTCGGAAGAGTCAAGACAACAAATTGTCTTAAAGCTGCATTCTCTCTCCTGACCACCAGGAGGCGACTCCTCTGGTTGTATAGAAGTCTATGCTTCATGTGTTAAAACTTCATTCTCTCTCCTGACCACCAGGAGGCGACTCCTCTGGTTGTATAGAAGTCTATGCTTCATGTGTTAAAGCTGCATTCTCTCTCCTGACCACCAGGGGTGACTCCTCTGGTTGTATAGAACTCTATGCTTCATGTGTTAAAGCTGCATTCTCTCTCCTGACCACCAGGAGGCGACTCCTCTGGTTGTATAGAACTCTATGCTTCATGTGTTAAAGCTGCATTCTCTCTCCTGACCACCAGGGGGCGACTCCTCTGGTTGTATAGAAGCCTATGCTTCATGTGTTAAAACTTCATTCTCTCTCCTGACCACCAGGAGGCGACTCCTCTGGTTGTATAGAAGTCTATGCTTCATGTGTTAAAGCTGCATTCTCTCTCCTGACCACCAGGAGGCGACTCCTCTGGTTGTATAGAACTCTATGCTTCATGTGTTAAAGCTGCATTCTCTCTCCTGACCACCAGGGGGCGACTCCTCTGGTTGTATAGAAGCCTATGCTTCATGTGTTAAAACTTCATTCTCTCTCCTGACCACCAGGAGGCGACTCCTCTGGTTGTATAGAAGTCTATGCTTCATGTGTTAAAGCTGCATTCTCTCTCCTGACCACCAGGAGGCGACTCCTCTGGTTGTATAGAAGTCTATGCTTCATGTGTTAAAACTTCATTCTCTCTCCTGACCACCAGGAGGCGACTCCTCTGGTTGTATAGAAGTCTATGCTTCATGTGTTAAAGCTGCATTCTCTCTCCTGACCACCAGGGGGCGACTCCTCTGGTTGTATAGAAGTCTATGCTTCATGTGTTAGAGCTGCATTCTCTCTCCTGACCACCAGGGGGCGACTCCTAGGTTGTATAGAAGTCTATGCTTCATGTGTTAAAGCTACATTCTCTCTCCTGACCACCAGGGGGCGGCTCCTCTGGTTGTATAGAAGTCTATGCTTCATGTGTTAGAGCTGCATTCTCTCTCCTGACCACCAGGGGGCGACTCCTCTGGTTGTATAGAAGTCTATGCTTCATGTGTTAAAGCTACATTCTCTCTCCTGACCACCAGGTGGGCGACTCCTCTGGTTGTATAGAAGTATATATAAATGACTCTACTTCTCTCTTGATGTATTCCCTCAGTAAACATTGTAAACATGAGTTTATGTCTCAATCTCTAGTTTCAAGTCTTCTTCTATACAACATGATGTTCATAGAGAAAATGATATTTTAAGCAAATTTGGACGGAAGCGCCCGTGGAACAAATGCAAAGTACGACACCTTCCTAAACCCTGAAGTGAACCTGCAAAGTTTCCTTGTTAAGAATCACCAAACTGCACACCTCTGTGATCCCTCAGCACCGAGACTTTCAAACCCGACTCGAGCTGAACCGGCAGAGCGGCGTCGCACAAAGACGGTCTTTGATCTGCGGCGGCTGTCGAGCCTCTTATCTGACAATGGTGTGACAAGAGCGGGGAGAAAAAAGCTGTGAGGTAATCTTTGTTATTCTGCTAGAAGTGTAGTGTCGCCCACAGGGAGAGGATTCCCAGGCTGTTTAATCAGCCGTATTAATCATACATTATTTATTACAATTACAGGAGCGGCTGCTCGGCGCGCGGCGGCGTGTCGCGTAGCCGCGGCCCTCGAAGGCGTCGGCGTGAAAAAGAGCGTGAGAGCAGATTAAACGGAGCCGCCGGCGCTTCTCCTGGAACAAAAAAATAAATGTATCGTTCAGGAACCGAGAGGGAAGACATCTTTCTATCGGCCGACACGATGTCAGACCAGAGGCGGAACGAACCACACACACACACACACATCTACACATCCACACACACACTACAGTAACACACACACACATCTACACATCCACACACACATCTACACTAACACACACACACACACACACATCTACACATCCACACACACACATCTACACTAACACACACACACACATCTACACATCCACACACACACTACAGTAACACACACACACATCTACACATCCACACACACATCTACACTAACACACACACACACACACACACACACACACACACATCTACACACACACACTACACATGTACACATACATCTACACATATATATATACACACACACACTAACACACACATGTACGCACACACACACATCTACACATCCACACACTACAGTAACACACACACACATCTACACACACGCACTACACACATACACACACACACATACATCTACACATATATATACACACACACACTAACACACACATGTACGCACACACACACATCTACACATCCACACACACACTACACTAACACACATCCACACACACACTAACACACACATCTACATATATACACACACATACATCTACACATGTATATACACACACACACACATGTACGCACACATCTACACATCCACACACTACACTAACACACACACACTCTAACACACACATATACACACACACATACATCTACACATGTATACAGACACACACTAACACACACATCTACGCAAACACACACACACACACACACATCTACACGTACACACACACACACACATCTACACACACACACACACACATCTACACACACTCTAACACATACACGTACACACACCCACACACATCCACACATCCACACACACCTACACATCTACACACACACCTCTACACACACGTCTACACTTTCACACATATACACACACACATCCACATGCACACACACATCTACACATTCACGCACTCACACATCTACACACACAACTACACTTCAACACCTATACAACCACACACACTGATCTACACAACTACACGTACACACGCACACACACATCCACACACACATTTACACACAAGTTATTGTGCAGATTCAGACAAAGTTAAATATGTATTTAGATAAAACTTTATTCATCAACGAGCGACCCAGCAGTGCACAGAGTATTCAAACATTAAAGGGATGCAACAATAGTTACACAATAAGTTTTACTTTCCACACTTGAAACACAATGTGATCCTGATACTTTTGCTTTTTTCACTTCAGTAAAAGTTCCGACTGTTTCTTCCACAAATGATTAGAGTAAAACATAAAAGTAAAATGAAAACAGACATTCCTAGAGTTAAACATAGGAGCGGTAGCACGCACACACACACACACACACACACACACACACACACTCTCACACACACACACACACACACACACACACACACACACAGCAGGTCGAGGTGAACACTTCAGCAGCTGCTGTGGCGTTCAGGTAATGGAGGAACACGAGCAGAAGCCAGTGAACCAGATAGCATGAATAAAGCAGCGGGGGGATGGAGCTCTTCCTCCCTCCCTTCCTCCCTTCCTCCCTCCCTCTTTCCCTCTCTCCCTCCTTCCCTCTCATCTTCCTCTGCAGGCGTCCTCGGCTGTGATCAGGCTCACCTGAGCACACCTCACTGCGTGCCGTGTCCAGATGACGGATGGCCTGGAGAAACACCGGCAGCGGCCTCGAGCTCTCTGCCGCGCCGAAGGCTGCCGCCATCTTTGTTTCTCATGCTACGTTTAGCTCCAGGGATCACATGTCTGTTTCCATTTTACACACAAGGATACTCATTGTGTAACTGTTGTTGCTGGGTCGCTTGTTGATGAATCAAGTTTTATCTCATCTTAAATACTTAATTTTGTCTGAATCTGCACAATACCTTTATTAGTAGTCGTAGTAGTAGAAATACACAAAAGCCTTGAAAGAAAAACCCACGTTCCTGCTGATTTTTCCCAAATGTAAAAACTCAACAATCTTCCGTCTTCAGCTTAACGTCTTAAAGCCTCCGTGCTGCCGCCGCTGAGGACGAATGAAGGGTTCAACTGGAGGCTTACAGATTTAAAATGTTTACCGTGTGCTCCAGGACTAGATTTAGCGGTGCTTTAAAAACTAATCAGGGAAAATTTTAAAAAAAAATCAATTCTGAACGGTTAATCCGTGAGGAGACGGCGAGATTCTCGATCTGCTTTCACCAACAAGGAGCCGAGGCGGGAAACGCGTGACCGGGTTGTAAAACAGAGCGCGACCGCAGTGAAGCACGCAGGCTTTATTCAGGATAAGCCACGCCCCCCAAAGCAGAAATGAAGCGAGACGAAGTCAGGCGAAAAAGCCTTGAAGGCGCTTTTGTAATTCACGCACCTTTAAAATAAACTCTGACTTTTCTCTCATTGTACGTTGTATTTGACTTTATTTAAGCGGATAGCTGCTGGCAGAAAGGTGGCGAGGACATCGTCACGTCAAATCGCTCTATCTCTGTGACACGATCACGACAATTAAAACCAGGATGTTAAGCTTTTTGCAGTTAATTTCGGAAGGGCAAAGGAACCGCACCGGGCCTCACATTGAACCCTGAGGAACTCCGCGAGGTAATGCTAAAAAAAAAAAAAGGTTTTCTGACAGCCGGTGGGGACGTTGTGGCGGTTTGAGCGTTTCCCTTTGATGTCGGCCCACAGATCTGACGCGGCCATTGAAAGTATGCGTCGTCGAATGGCGCATTAAGATTTAATAGGATTAAAATTGAACTTTTCAACCTCCAATCTGCTGCCCAAAATATCGTGGTCGGCTGTAACTGGCATAAACACGACTGCTTCTGTGTTGCTCGGAAATCTAGATGGAATATTGGCTTCAAACCAACGCCTCACAGAAGACTTGATCTGCATCCAGGTTTATTTTTGAAGGGCCTATTGTACTGCGAAAAAAAGAGAGAAGGTGGGGGATTACCAATTGTAAAATATGAGGCGTGCAGCTGATTGACATCGTATGAATTCCAGATCCTATCAGACATAAAATAGATGATTTCAACCCTCTAAAAAAAGAAGAAAAAAACGCCTAAATCCTTGATGCAGGCAGGTCAGGCGGAGCGATTAACCTTCTTGGCACTCGATAGATGTAGATACCGTTTGGATGTGACGTGATCAGCGTCATCGAACAATAAACACTTTTATTTGTTTTGCCGCTCCTGTAAGATGGAAAATCAAATGTTCCGTGTCTTTCCATCAAGCTGCACGTCTTGAAATCTTGTTGGTTGCGTTTTAATTTTTCCCAAATTGAAAGGAGAAACGAGAAACTTGGCAGATTAACACAGCTTACCTGTGTGGATCACTGAGGCTTTCTCGTTCAGCGCTCGCCAAACACGTGGGAGCGACTCAGGAGGAAGTCGTGCCGAAGCCGAGGTCGATTAACTTCTTCTTTTTCTGCTTATAATGAGCGGTTTCATCTCGAGGGGCTTATCCTGCTACTGGAGTGAATAAAGCTTGTGTAATGTATGTTCGGAATTCAAAATAAGTTTCATTTCCTCTCCCGGCGGTGAAATGTAGTACCTTTTTTTGTTCGGGTGGGGATCGATTTTGATCTGAATTGTGCGGCCGAGGTGACACAATATTCTAGACTACAGAGGGAAGCGTCCCTGATCCCGTCGGCTCTCATGTTGAACGACGCAGCGCACAAAGCCGCCTCCGGCCTGCGATGGAGGTGTGAACGCACGGGCAGCTATGAACGTCAAGATGTACTTTAAAGACACTACTACACCAACTGGTGCGAGGCTGCCGGGTGAGAGAGAGACGATTCCTTCACCGGCAGCGACACCGAGAACCGATCCGCCGCCATCTGTTGAGTTCTTTTTTATGTGTCGAGCCTGACTTTAACATTGCTTTCCTAACTTTGTAAAGGCAAGGTAAGTTTATTTGTGTAGCGCATTTCAACCACAAGGCGATTCAAAGTGCTTCACATAAAACTATTAAAAGCATCAAAACATAACGCAGAAGACAAAGGAGATTTAAAACAGGTAAGAAAACATTAAAACAGTCAAAAAGCAAAATTTAAATGCAATAAAAGTTGCAGGGCAGTTTAAGAAATAAAATGCAGCACGATGCAGAAATTGAATCTGGTTCAATTATATATATATATATATATATATATATATATATATATATATATATATATATATATGTACATATATATAAATGTACTGAATAATTAAATTAAAATAAAATTAAAATTACCTTTGAAATAAAATAATTTATAAATGATAAATACATATTTTAAATATATATATATATATATATATATATATATATATATATATATATATATATATATATATTAAATTAAAAACCCTAAAATTTTATGTAAACTTTTAAAATGCCCCCAAAAAAGTGTCCAAACTATAAATTCCATCCATGAAGTAATAAAAGTATTAAAAAATAGTACTGAATTCAATAAAAATCAGCCCCATTTTCACAGACACCTGATAACACTATTGGAGTCAACACAATATATTTCAGTATGCCGTATTAGACCTAATAAGATGTGTTTATTGATTTAGTAACACACATTTGAAATGCTCCTTTAAGGGCTGTTTTCTGACCGTGTGTCTTTGTGTTGTGTTGCTTACATCTTTTCAAATGAGAGTCACTGCCCCTGAAGAGTCTTTACGCGTCAAGGTCATCTCCAACAGACTGTAACAGTAGAGGTCATATGGATCGACGGACAGAGAGAAGGTCGCCGCTGCATTGGGTTTTGCTGTGTCTGGTAAGTTTTCCTGTAAGGAAACATCACAATGGAGATCCTCGTCTTCTTTCAGGGCGAGGCTTCCTTTCACATTAACTAATGTCAAATGTGATTGTTGTGTTTTCAGGTTTGTGTGTGTGTGTGTGTGAGCGTTCTTTTTAAGCACATCAGGATTCTTTTGGCAAGTGGCGGAGGACACAAAGTGTAATCCTCTAATGACAGCGAGGCCCCGGCTCGCCTCCCGTCTTCCTGTGAAGGCGTTGTGTAGCGACAGCAGATCCTGTTAGTTTCAATTTTCCTACACCGCTGCTGAGCACAGCAGACTTAGCAGGACGATAAGGGACCGGAATCCAGCCTAATCCTCCCTCTCCTCCCTCTCCTCCACCCTCTCCTCCGCCTCCTCCACCCTCTCCTCCACCTCCTCCACGTCGCTGCTTCTCGAACTAACTAACCTCGACCAGCTGATCTGCTGTCGCGCCCGGCTGAGGGAAAGACCTTCCAGACTTTTAAGGGGCAATTTGTGGTTCCGGCACGGTGAACGGAGAACATAATGTAGACACGGAGAATGGTGAACGATATGTAATGTAGACACGGAGAATGGTGAACATTATGTAGACAGAGAACGGTGAACATAATGTAATGTAGACACGGAGAATGGTGAACGTAATGTAGACACGGAGAATGGTGAACATAATGTAGACACGGAGAATGGTGAACATAATGTAGACACAGAGAATGGTGAACATAATGTAGACACAGAGAATGGTGAACATAATGTAGACACGGAGAATGGTGAACATAATGTAATGTAGACACGGAGAATGGTGAACATAATGTAGACACGGAGAATGGTGAACATAATGTAATGTAGACACGGAGAATGGTGAACATAATGTAGACACAGAGAATTATGAACATAATGTAGACAGAGAACGGTGAACATAATGTAATGTAGACACGGAGAATGGTGAACATTATGTAATGTAGACACAGTGAATGGTGAACATAATGTAATGTAGACACGGAGAATGGTGAACATAATGTAGACACAGAGAATTATGAACATAATGTAGACACAGAGAACGGTGAACATAATGTAGACACAGAGAACGGTGAACATAATGTAATGTAGACACGGAGAATGGTGAACGTAATGTAGACACGGAGAACATAATGTAGACACAGAGAATGGTGAACATAATGTAGACACGGAGAATGGTGAACATAATGTAATGTAGACACAGAGAATGGTGAACATACTGTAATGTAGACACGGAGAATGGTGAACATAATGTAATGTAGACACGGAGATCGGTGAAAATGATGTAGACACGGTGAACATAATGTAGACACGTAGAATGGTGAACATAATGTAATGTAGACACAGAGAATGGTGAACATAATGTAGACACGGTGAATGGTGAACATAATGTAATGTAGACACAGAGAATGGTGAACATAATGTAATGTAGACACGGAGAATGGTGAACATAATGTAATGTAGACACGGAGATCGGTGAAAATGATGTAGACACGGTGAACATAATGTAGACACGTAGAATGGTGAACATAATGTAATGTAGACTCGGAGAATGGTGAATATAATGTAATGTAGACACGGAGAATGGTGAACATAATGTAATGTAGACACGGAGAATGGTGAACATAATGTAATGTAGACACGGAGAATGGTGAACATAATGTAATGTAGACACGGAGAACGGTGAACATAATGTAGACACGGAGAATGGTGAACATTATGTAATGTAGACACGGAGAACGGTGAACATAATGTAGACACGGAGAATGGTGAACATTATGTAATGTAGACACGGAGAATGGTGAATATAATGTAATGTAGACACGGAGAATGGTGAACATAATGTAGACACGGAGAATGGTGAACATAACATAATGTGGACACGGTGAACACGCAGGACGGCAGAGACCTCAACAATTCCATAATCCTGATCCAGCTGATAGATTTTTTTTCCACTGGGTTGTGATGCGATTTAAATTTCATACATCGACAGATTCTCATTTCTTACTAAGATGCAAGCAGAGGCGCTTGAGTGTGTGTGTGTGTGTGTGTGTGTGTGTGTGTATGTGTGTGTGTGTGTGTGTGTGTGTGTGTGTGTGTGTGTGTGACCGGGAAAATAACTAGCCAACCCATTTTTTTTCTTCTTCTCTTCCTCATTCTGTGTCTGCTCTCCCTTCACCTCGGGCAGCACAAAAAAGAAATACACACAGCCTCACTAAAGCCTGCCCTTGGTGTGTTTGACATGAGATTCAAGATTCAAGATGTTTTTACTGTCGTATGCACAGATAACAGACAGTTATTCTGTACAATGAAAAGCTTATTTTTGCTCCTCCTAACACAGAATTACAACAAACTCAAGGTTAAAAAATAAATAAGGCACGAAATATAAAAGATATAACAGTATTGCACACAAATATGACAAAAGTATTGCTCATTGTATCTTTATACACATTGCATTGGTACAATGTCCAAGTAAGGCCATGACATGACGTCACAGCAGCCGTTCACAGTGTGTGTTTGAGTCTGTGTGTGCGTGTGTGTGTTTGATGTGTCGTTGCAGACGTGGCAGCGTCTACGCAGCGTGATCTGGACCCCCGACCGCCATCTGCCTGGGATGTGACCCGTGTTGATACACTTTGAGCCAACATGGCACACAGAAAAGTTACTGCGACGCCAATGATTTATTTATACATTTTTTGAGTTGAGTTGTGGTATTTTTGTTGTTGACAGGCACAGACCGGCACTCCTTATTCCCCCTCATTCGCAGAACGGGTGCGGGGCGGGGGAAACATTTTTTTTTTTTACGTGAGTGATTCACCTTGAATGAAAACAAGTGCAGCTCAGTGCTAAACAACGTTTTATTTTTATGCGTTGGTTTTTTTTCTCTCCCGTGTTTATTGCAATTCATCCGACTGCCGTCGAGGCCGTTTCATGTGAATGTTTGACTCAAAGGGAGCACCTCCGCCTGAACCAGAAACTCTGCAGGAAGCTCGGCAGAGGAAGGCAAGCGACCCAGAAACACCTCGCTCGCACTTGTGTGTGTGTGTGTGTGTGTGTGTGTGTGTGTGTGTTGTGGAGATGAAGTGGGAGACAATGGGTTGATGTCGATCAGAAGAGCCGTTTCCGAGTGCGTTATTTGTATTCATACAGTGCGTTGAGTGAGGTGAATTATTCTGGAGGAAAGTGGGAGACGATGCGTTTGTTGAGAACAAAGCACCATTGTTTGGATGTTTTGAATGGAGACTGTATTACTATGATTATTTAAAAAAAGGTAACTTTTGGTAAGGATTATTATTATCTCCGGCGGGAGGATCATGCGATCGATTGTGTGTGAGTGAGTGTGCATCTATGTGTCTGTCCGCGGCGACTCACGCTTTGTCAAAACCACTTTTTTTCATTTCCTGTTTCATACATGCCTGCTGACTCCAGGTGCACGAGATTTGTCCGACCAAAAGAGTTCAAGACTCATTTCTTCCTTTCAGAATTTTAAAGCAAATTAGCACCGACGTAGAGAACCGCACTCGACGCTGCCTCCGAAGTGCCGAGTGGGACAAAACTGCACTTTGCAATTAGTACAAAGTTGATCAGGACAAAGGAAATTAAATATATTAAAAAAACATTTGATGAAATGTGCAGCCGTAATTTCATTATGGACTCAGTCCTAGTGATGTGTGTGTATGTGTGTGTGTGTTAGGACGTAATGCGATGGCTCTCAGGAAGAGCCTGGGGATGATGGGACCACCTCACAAAGGATTTCACAGCAGCTGGTTATCTGGTGGTTGTCGCTGCCGTCGTCTGTGACCTGGTGGCGCCATCGTCCCGTCGCTGAAGGCCAGAGAGTTTTTTATACGATGCAACTCGTCCTTGAAGCAAAAAGACTTCCTCTCCCGCTCGCAGACCCCGTGACATCACACCGGGCTCGGTGGCGAGGCGTCGGCGAGCTGCAGAAGCGTCTCGTCTTCATCCACTCTCCAGATTTTGCATCTTTTTTGCCGCATCCCAGATTCAGATTTGGAAATATCGACAGACACATCACATAGCGAACATGCATTTCAACTGACACTTCCGTTGTTTTCTATCTTTTTCTTGACATGTACAAACATACAACATACCTCCCACTGGTACACTCACCTAGTACAGGAAAATAAAAACATAAAAATAGATAAAAAGAGGCACACAAACATATCCACTAACTAATTGACAACAGGTTTGGTGTTTTGGTGAGGCCGTTTTATCCAATTAGGACCCCCGAACAAAAAAAAGATCCAGAGCGTTTATTCACGGGGAAACGGACGGTGTGGCACAGACGGATGTTCCACACGGCCCCCGCATCGACAGGAAGAAAAAATGTACCAGAGAGGGGTAAAATATTCATGATGCGTTTGGAACAAATCCCATCAAAACTTCAGAGAGGGAGGTGACGGTGTCAGGCCAGCGTTGCAGAGGGTTTCTCTACTGACACCTAGAGGTTGCAGCGCCGCGATGTTTTCCAGCATCGAGACGTGACGCTGACGTCTCAATCCTCGCCGCATCAAAGGCCCCGTGAATCCGCCTCCACGGGGCCTCTCCTGTGCCACATTTCTTCTTTTTTTCCACCTCCTCGCTATAAATAACCAGCAGGCCCTCTTTTTTCCCCGCTTTTTATTTCCTCACACCTTTTGTGCACTGCTTTATTTATAGACGGGGGGGGGGAGAAGACAGATTTTACCGCTCGTATTTTACCAGTTGCTCGCGCTCATTATTTAATCAGTAACGCGTCAAAATGGATTTGCTTCGCGTGGTTAACCGCGCCACTTTTAGAACGTGTAATTAAAATAAATACATTTGATGAATTATGACCTTGTGTGCTAAAAATGTATAATCCCCAGAATACCATCTTTTAAATATACCGCTGCGGTTCTGGTGTATGTCCTGTCACCTCGCACCAACAACACTCTCACCCCCTCCAAAACAAAAAAAAAAGATAAAATAAAACATGGCGCCTAGCTTTTCAAGTCCTCGAAGGTTAATTATTCAAGAATCCTCCACTCTTGCCTCTCAAGAAGCCGGAGCGCAGCAGGGTAGCGCAGTGCGCCGCAGCTTCTCCCTAATTCCCTCAGTGGGTGTCAGAAGTTTAAAAACCCAGCGCTCGACTGTAATTGAAATGCACACGTTGTCTTGAAGTCTGGCGCCTTCCAGGCAGACACACAAAAAAAGGAAGGAACACAGCAAAAGCACACGGCATCAGCGTGACCTTGCACGATCTCTCTCTCTCTCTCTGTGTTTTCTAATCAGCGACGGCGCTAATCTGCCCTTTCTCCTTTTGACTGTGTGTGCACTGTGAGAGTGAATTATGTGTGTAGATTAGTTGGTTCATCTGATGCGAGATTAGAAAACATACCCGGGACTCTGTAATGAATGCGTTGGACGTTAGCAACAACAACAACAACAACAACAACACAACAATTAGAATGAATCAGTGCAGTTTAAAGATAACATGAATCATTACAAGATATTAAGATTAATACAGTATTTGTAATAAAAAAAGGAACACAAAAGATGGGTTGTATTTAAAACTGAAAAAGAGGCAAACATAAAACAGACAAAACTGCACCAAATGTCTTTAGCGTCTTTTATTTATCCCAAAACCCGACCTCTTCTTATCCATAACGGCCCAAACTACAGGTAGAAAAATAATTTTGTCAAGAGGAGATGCACAACTGGCACAACTCAATGCCAACAACAGCCACTTCAATTTAATCCAAAATCTACAAAACCAATAACTACAGCACTATTTGTGCAGGGGTGAAGATAAGCCAGATTGACGATCTTCATCGCTTCATATTTTCCTCCTCTCAAACCCCATCTTCACGCATCCAAATCTTGCCGAGTGGTGTTTTTTTTTTAACCCTGTGTTTCGTGTAGAGAGAAATAGGACACGCTTGACATCATGGAAAAGCAAACGTTGTTTTATTTTCAGCTGCTGTAAGTGACACAGAAGATTTGTCAACGTCGACCAAACTTTCAAAAGCATAAGAACTTCTTCTTCTTCTGTACGGCACGACAACGCGTCTAGCGAAGACCCGGATGGGTTTACATGGGAGCTACGTTAGACGCCGGTTAGCCTCGCGCAGCCAGCTAACCGTTCTCCAGTCACGACTCTAGGGGGCGCTCTCCTTGATGCCGACACGAGACGGACGCAGCACAAATACCCTGTCTCGCATGCCCGAGCAAGCAGATAAACACAACCTGACCACGACCTAACAACCCACTATCTGTTTGTGCTAACCAACGTTAGCCGATGAGGTTACTTGTTGAGATGCGATTGTTACAAGTTGTTGTTTGTGCTAACCAACGTTAGCCGATGAGTTTACTTGTTGAGATGCGATCATGAGTGATTGTTGTTTGTGCTAACCAACGTCAGCCGATGAGTTTACTTGTTGAGACGCGACTGTTACGGGTTGTTGTTTGTGCTAACCAACGTTAGCCGATGAGTTTACTTGTTGAAAAGAAAGGCGATCGTGACGGTTGTTGTTGTTTGTTGCTTTTGTTTTGAATGAGAACAAAAAAGACAACAGAATCAACAGCAGCAGCCAGAGTTAGAAAAGGCTCTCTGGACGAGCTACCTCCGTGTCGTTGGAATAAAAATTAAACACCGTGAAACCATTTTTTGCAAGAAAACGACCGGCTGCCAGAAACCCACAGCACTCGATATCAGACAGTCAGCTGCAGCAGAAGAACTGAGCAGTTTTGGATAAAAGGCAGCGAGCGCGGATTAAAAACCCTGCAGCCGACGAACCAATGCAGAGGCCGTTTATCTGAAAACTCAACACGTTCTCATCCCGACCCGTTGCATGCCACTGAGGCTCGGGCCGGACCGTTTTGGCACCACTTTCTAATTTCTGGGTCGCAGAAAAACACAAGGATTTATTAACGTGAATTCAGACAAAAACACAACACGCTGAGTTGGGTCCAGGAAAAACAACATGGTTGGGCTTGAAATAACTGAGTTAGATACAAGCAAAACACAAACACTTTGGCAATAGCAATGCGTTCACTTGTTGAGACGCGATCGTGACGGGTTGTTGTTTGTTTGAATCAACGTTAGCCGATGAGTTTACTTGTTGAGACCACGTGTGTCGGGTTGTTTGTGTGAACCAATGTTACCCGATGAGTTTACTTGTTACTTGTTGAGACCACACGTGTCGGGTAGTTTGTGTGAACCAACGTTAGCCGATGACTTTACTTGTTGAGACCACACGTGTCGGGTAGTTTGTGTGAACCAACGTTAGCCGATGAGTTTACTTCAACATGGACTCTTTTAGTGGTTCGGAGTAGCGGACCGTACGGGTCTACTTTCGCCCCCAGCATTTCAATTTGAAGGAACAAAAGTACTAGCATCAATATGTAACTGGTACTACTTAAAGTACCAACAATAGAAAGTAGGCGCCCCATAATTAATAATGACATATAGTTATGCGTTTGCTGCGTCACTTTATTGTTGCATCTGTTAAAAGTGGAGCTCATTTCTGCTATATTGCTGCTTAAGCTACAATTATATAACGTAACGTATTAATTGATTTAAGAAGTAGAATAAAAGGGAAATGGTATATTAGCTCACTTCAAAATTGTTCAGTTAATATTCCACCAAAGAGCACGAGCGCTTCCTCCAGCCTCGTCACCCAGTAATCGTTCTCGGGCTCATTTTACAACTCGTATTTAGGCTTTCAGGCTTTTCAAGTTTTTGTATGGGGAAGTTGATTTTACTTTGATGTACAGTAAGTTTATGGGGAAAAATATTTTTGGACCCCATGGCATCACGCGGTTCGGGCATAATTTAAAAATCGGTTGAAAAACCTGGTGTGTATGTGTGTGTGTGTGTGTGTGTGTGTGTGTGTGTGTGTGTGTGTGTGTGTGTGGAACAGTGCCAGCAGTGGTTGCTACTATAGCAACCCGACATCCGACTGAAACAAACCGCCCGTGGCGCACAGTGGGCGTCGAGCCCTCCATTTTATTCTGCGAATATTCCCTTTCTTCTCTTTCCACTCCACAAATGACGAGCATATAGACTATTTAAAGGAAGTTCTGTCGGGCTGTCACTCTGAAACCTGCTGACAAATCGGTAGCTGTGAGCCTTCAAAGGCAGTCGGGCAATGCACCCAATGAAAACACCTGAAGCCGAACAGAAGGAAGACATACTTCAGACCATATGGAAGAGGATTTCACTCAGGGATCAAATGTCATGTCCCTGCTGGGCAAAACAGCACAAATACTAGAATAGAACTCAGAAACACACAGCGACCTTGTGAGTTGGAGTGCAACCCTCGACCAGGAAGTCTTTGGTTTGGCTTGAAACCAGTTTGCATTAAATAATTCATCAGAAGAACTCAAGCGTAAAGTCTGCTTTATTTTTTAAACAGTGAAGTGAGAAATGTTTTCTTGTGGTCAACTCAGAGAGTAACTGTGCTGCCAGTAAAATATGTTGAGCAAAACGCACGAGAGAAACCAAGGAATGAAAGAGCATCCAGACATCAATAGATAAAAAAAGAAGATTTTCCTTTTACACAGAAAATCTAACAAGTTTGCAGAGACAATTTGGGAAAAGTGCACTTTCTGAAAAAAAAGTGTGTGTGCTTGCAAAAAGGTCTCTTGGTTCTCATATATATATATATATATATATATATATATATATATATATATATATATATATATATATACATATATATATATATATACATATATATATATATATATACATATATATATATATATATATACATATATATACATATATATATATATACATATATATATATATATATATATATATATATATATATATATATATATATATATATATATATATATGTTACAGTATATACTACCAAAACAAATTAATAAACAAAAAATCTTGCCCACTGCCCTTATAATAAACACATAGTGTTCTTTACAGTTTTCATGGCACATGTTTTTATATCTAAAGCCTAAAACAATGAACGCTGGTTTAATTCATTGACTTCGTAAAACAAGTTCAGGAGGTCTGGACCGGCTCAGCGTGTCGTCCTGTCAGTGGAAGCCCCGCCCCCTCCAACGTTGCATCAGCATCGCAATATCCGGGTACGTCATCAGCCCTTACCCGGCGACCCTGCGTGCTTTCACCGCTGCCGATAATTCGCAGAAGTTAACGCTCTCTCAAAGTGAGGAAACTTATTTTCTCCCTCGTTATGACAGACCAGGCTGTCGTGGAGAAAATGAGCGAATTGCGGGTGGACGAGAAGAAAAAGGTAAACGCTTTCGTTTTGTAACTGCCTACATTTAAGTCACGCCAGCCGGCTAACAGCTAGCTAGTCAAGTGTCAGCAATGCGGTGCTAACCTGTTAGCTAGCTGGATAACGACGTGTTGGCTTTACCCAAAAATGTAAACTCTGAAGCTAAAAGAGGGTGTAGTTACATTTTAGTTTTAAGCTGTTTGATATGACACATTGCGAATGAGCGAGCCCAGTCAGCGAGTTGTGGTTTCGGCTGATGTAACTTAACGTCTTACGCCAAACCCCATGCAAATATCTGGCAATTTAGTGCATGCCTGCATTTCACTGTGTTTACACACAGACACGAATCACTTGTGTTAACACTTTTTTTTTTTTTTAAATCAAGACCCACCTAAATGGAGTAATGTGATTCGTTTTGTGCAAAGCTTTTTTCTCTTAAAAACTGGTGTGTGAGTGACTCTCACACATTTCGGCTGATGTAACTTAACGCTATAGACCGACGCGGAGAACGCCTCACGCCAAACTCCATGCAAATATCTGGCAATTTAGTGTTTCCCTGCATTTCGCTGTGTTTACACACACAAATCACTTGTGTTCCCATTTTTTTTTTCAATCAGAGCTCACGTAAATGGAGTAATGTGATTTGTTTTGTACAAAGCTCTCTTCTCTTAAGAACTGGTGTGTGAGTGACTCACACACATTTCTAATAATAACTTGGGTGTGTGTTACAATTTGGAATAGCGCTTCCGGCTGGCGAGAACCACTACCAATATTTTTTAAGATCACTTGTATGCTGGATTTTCCGCCAGCACTTTGTGTTTGAGGTCTTCCACGTGATCTATCTAACTGTATTGTAGGCTATGCAACTACCAAAATGGAAAGGCCCTTTCTAATGACACTTTTATGATAGTGTTAAATGACGTTTGTGTATGTGTCATGCATATTGTAGGCTGTGCATCTTTCCCACCTTTAACTATGAAGCTGTGTCTGCATGTGTCTTTCATCAACTTCCTTCCTAATGTGTAAAAAAAACAATGCTCACTAAAATTTTGTAATTTTCTTTGTACAGGGAGGAACTGAAGGCGCGAAAGATGGAGGAAAGAAGAAGGTCAAAGGTGCTGCTGGGGAAGCTGGAAGAACTGAGGTGAGTTGCTATACGTATGTAGAAGCTAATGTTTTCTCTGGTTGTTGGGTTTTTATATTCTATACTAGTATTGTTGAACATTTAATGTGCTGCACAGATGTCCAAGTGCCACACATTAAAGGTGGGGAGATGAGACGCTCTGTAGACAGATGGTGGACGAAGGAAACACTTCATTTAGATATTTAGTTACTCGCATTGGAAAAGGAGTTGGTTTTTTTTAAATGGACAATACAAATAAATGTATTTGACTCTTCCTAGTTTCTCAAGATGACCAACCCTAGCTTTAAGAGTTATGCAGATGAACAGGCAAATAAAAGTTTGACGCATTTTCCATTATTTGCTCACACCTTGTCGTCGTTGTTGTGTCCGTCTAGCTGACGCCAGCGCCCGAGTACATCGACGAGCGCCTCGCTCTGTACACGAAGCTGAAAGCGGAGCACGAGGCGCTGCAGGCGGAGAGAGCCGCGAAGGACAGCCGCGCCATCAAGGTGACTCTGCCCGACGGGAAGGTGGTGGACGCCGAGTCCTGGAAGAGCACGCCGTACCAGGTGGCCTGTGGGATCAGGTCAGTGCCATCACGAGCTCGCTGGAGCCGTTACTTTGCCGTCAGGATAGTTTTATTTACGCATTTTAATCATAGTTATGTACATGACGGCAAAAACATTCAGACCGCTGATCGTATCGGTTACTTTATATATTGTTTAACGCTAGTTGTATTGTGGTATTTTCTGTTTTGTCACCCGACTAAATGCTCTTAACTTGATGATAAACATAAGAGATAAGATAAGATAATCCTTTATTAGTCCTTCAGTGGGGAGATTACAGCAGCCCTTATTCACAGTAAGTTAGCCGTTACCATCGCGGGTTTCTCTTAATCGATCCTCCGGGTTTGACTCGTTCTCATCACATCGTCACGCACGAGAGATTCCGTGAACTCAGTCAAGCAATAATTAAACAAAGAGCATCAGAAAGGTCTTAATGTTCTTTATGGGACCTTTGTTTATTTATTTATGTCTGACCCCGTTTGAATGTCACTTTGTGGTATTTCGCCTGTAGAGGAAGTCGCAGGAGATGTTTTAAATTGATGCGTCTTTTCAGTGTGGTGCCTATAACTACCGTCGATCTTGTTTTTGTGCATCTGCTCGATCTTCTGACGTTGAACATCTCCCCCCCCTCCTCTGTCCAGTCAAGGCCTCGCCGACGGCACGGTGATCGCCAAGGTGAACGGCGGCGTGTGGGACCTGGACCGCCCGCTGGAGGACGACTGCAGCCTCCAGCTGCTCAAGTTTGAGGACGAGGAGGCTCAAGCTGTAAGTCTGACCCGCTGCTCACCACCACGTTCACCGCTCTGAGATCTGAAAGGTCAATAACGAGCTCGAAGCCGATAAATCGAGCCGGCGACTCGGTTTCATAGCGATCGGCTTCTTGTGATGCGTTCAAGCGCACTCAGTAAAAATCAGTATTGGGTGACTGTTCTAATCTTCTGGATTTGCTGAGATTAACATTTTATTTACCAGCAACACAACCGTTGAACTAGATTTAGCTGTAGAGCAAATACACACACGCACACACACATACACACGTCTCTATCTCGGAGGCATTGCTCTATTGAATATGCTCACATGTTTATCACAAGATTATTATTTATTCCTTCCCGCTATTCAATCCTGCTACTCGCCACCTAAAGTTATAAATATATAAGTTTAAGTGACCGTGGATCTTCCTGCAACCCTTCCACCTTTACCTGTGTGCCGTTGGGGGTCATGCGAGGTCAAAGTGATGAACGGAGACGTTTACAGTCAATAATAAACCTCAGAGCTCCTGTGATTTACACGGAGAGGAGACGTGAGGACGTAAAAAAACCGCCGCCGCTGTCGTAAAAGCGGCAGCGGCCCTCGTCTCTGAAGAGAATAACGACACTTGTTCCCAAAATTAATTAAAAGCCCAGTTTCAGTTCCATTATCTGCACAATGAGCTGAGTCTCTGCGTCTCATCGTCTTTGTCGGCAGGTCCGGTCACATAGTTTCTCTCCTTCTTTTGTTTGAACATTCAGAAGAAGTTTTATCCAGTTTGGGCTTTAAACGTTCTCGGAGGTTTCATCAAAAACCTGAAGGTCAACAATCCTGATTTCCCCTCCAGGCAAACGTCCTATTTCCTACTTTTTTTCCAGGTGTACTGGCACTCCAGCGCTCACATCCTGGGTGAAGCCATGGAGCGGGTGTACGGCGGCTGCCTCTGCTACGGCCCGCCCATCGAGAGCGGCTTCTACTACGACATGTTCCTGGAGAGCAGCGAGTGAGTTCATTTCCGTTTGTCCCATTTGTTTTGCATCTCCATTTCCTGGATTCCAGATGCGTCGTCCCGTACTCGCCCCCCCCCCCACGGGATTGCAAACCTAAAAAAAATCTATTTTAAGAAAAGCAGAGCCAGAGAGTTTGAAGACGCTTCCTCTCCCGTCAACAACTTCTCCTCTTGACCTTTTCCCTGAAGCGGATGCGTTTCTCCACCGCGGCGCTGCAGGAGGAGCTGTCTAATTAATTCTGCGGACTCCTTAATGAAGTCACGTTATGCTAATGGTATTCCTGGAGGAGGAGGATGTTTTGACTTTGCGCAAAAGCCCTGAAGCTAAGGACCTTTAGCCGTTAGCCGTTAGCCTGCGCTCGGTCGAGGTCACTGGCTTCTGCCAGTCAAAGAACAAAAGTCACATGATCCGTGACGTCATCGGCAGCCTGAGCTTAGTGTCACGTAGGACTCGACGAGGCCGCCGCCGCCGCCGCCGCCGCCGGGCTCTGATGTGTTTTCTCTCCTCCGGCGTTGTGCGCAGCGGCGTGTCGAGCAACGACTTCCCGGGTCTGGAGACCTTGTGCAAGAAAATCATCAAGGAGAAGCAGCCGTTCGAGAGGCTGGAGATAAAGAAGGAAACCCTGCTGGAAATGTTCAAGGTATTTGTGGCAACGCATCGACGACAACAGCAACACAAAGAGCAACTTTCATTGAGGATCCGACCTGTAAAAGCTCATCTCCTCCTTCACAGTACAACAAGTTCAAGTGCCGCATTCTGAACGAGAAGGTCACCACGCCCACCACCACCGTGTACAGGTACGCCAGAACCACACGTATACTGATCCTACACACTGAGTGTAATGATAATAATATTAATGATGATAATATTAATAATAATAATGATGGCGCTCAACCTTCTGGCTTCAGGTGCGGTCCTTTAATCGACTTGTGCCGTGGGCCTCATGTGAGACACACAGGAAAGATCAAAGCCCTTAAGATCCACAAGGTGAGATGTTCTCTCGTGTGTGTGTGTGTGTGTGTGTCTGTCTGTGTGTGTGTCTGTCTGTGTGTGTGTGTGTCTGTGTGTGGGTTCTTTGTTGATTTAAAGCAGGATGAAGGCTGCGCCCTGAAGGTCTGACGGTGAGCACACTTTCCTCTCTCTTTCCTCTCTTTCTTTTTTCTCTCTCTCTCGGTGTGTTTCTGTGTGTCTCTCTCTCGGTGTGTGTGTGTGTGTGTGTGTGTGTGTCTCTCGGTGTGTGTGTATATAATGTCACACCTTGTGTGCAAACATTCGTTAGAAGAACTCGGTGATGAATTTATGAAATGTTTTCCCCTCAGAGAAAAGAAATATTTATCAGACTTCTTTACTTGTGTGTGTGTGTGTGTGTGTGTGTGTGTGTGTCTGTGTGTGTGTGTGTGTGTCTGTGTGTGACGACGTGTTTATTTCAGCAGCTGTCCTCATCATGCTGCTACGTTTTATTCTTCAGGGATTCGATGGACCTGATTAAATGAAACTCACACATTCAGTTTCTTTGTCTCCTCAGAATTCGTCGACATACTGGGAGGGGAAGGCGGACATGGAAACCCTCCAGAGGATTTACGGGATCTCCTTCCCCGACCCCAAGATGCTCAAAGAGTGGGAGAAGTTTCAGGAGGAGGCCAAGAACAGAGATCACCGCAAGCTGGGCCGGGTACGAGCAGAGAGGCTGAGAGGCTTCTAGGAGGAAAAAACGAATGTTCTTCAGGAGACATTGAACCCGTCTCCTCTCACAGAGGAAGGGTACTTAGGGTTGTAGCTATGAAGTAAAGGTGGGAGGAGGTTTGATGCAGAGCTTCCTGGAGGTAACAAGGACCGTCATCTTCCAAGAGGAGATTTATTTTATGTTTTAAACGTCAGAAAGTATCACTCACCTGGTGCATCGATAGAAAAATGTTCTGAATGTCAATAGAATATCACCTCTTGAGGTGTGTGTGTGTGTGTGTGTGTGTGTGTGTGTGTGTGTGTGTGTGTGTGTGTGTGTGTGTGTGTGTGTGTGTGTGTGTGTGTGTGTTGTTGTTTAAATGCAAAGGGTTCCTCGAGCTGTCGTATGAACTCAAAGTAAAAACCGGTCGGACCCTTTTGTTGTTGTTGTTTCCCCTTAAGCTAACAAACACTTATTTTAAATGATTTTTGTGTTTTTGTTCCAGGAGCAGGACCTGTTCTTCTTCCACGACCTGAGTCCAGGCAGCTGCTTCTTCCTGCCCAAAGGCGCCTTCATCTACAACACGCTGATCGAGTTCATCCGGGTAAGACGGAGCCGAGATAAACGCTGCGATCTGTGAACTTAAAAAGACGTGAGAGCGAAAGAAGGTTTTAACGACCTGGAGAGGAGGAGAAGAGAAGCCCCACGAGGCGTATCGCTGCTATTTTAACCCGCTTTTAAAAGTGCGGTTTTGATTGCTCGGTAGCAGCATTGGTTTGGTTACACAGTATGCCGACGATGTGGCTTTGTGCGTTGAGAATCGCATCGTAGAAACCAGCGGCTCCGACCGCACCTCGTCACTCGCTCCTCAAACTCGCCGCTCTCTCTCTTCCTTCGGCGACAACGCCGTCAACGGGCATTGACCCGTTTCTCCTTGAGAGAAATCCTCCGACGGAGAGTTTTTAAATCGGACAAACGGCCCACCTCAAAGCCCGAGCTTTTCCTTTCACCCCCAAATCTCCCTTTTTTTAAACTAAAAGTTGTGCAAATGTGTTATATTCATGTGTTCATGACGTTCATTTAGTTTAAATAATGAATCTGCTTTTAAAAGAAAGAGTCTCAAAATATCAGCAGCATACATACAGGCATCTATATAAATGTTTATTCTTTTAATCAAACTATTGTCTCTCATTCCTTTGAGTCATTTAAGGTTTACTGTATGCTTTGAATCCTCATTGTTAGTTTAAATACTACATTTTATCACTTTTTACTGTTTACACACACATTTCACACAATGTTTGCTCATGGACATTTGGTTAAACGTCATGAAAAATCATGGAAATCTGATTTTAAGTCATGAAATTGCGGTTAAAAGTCATGAAATTGCGGTTAAAAGTCATGAAATTGCGGTTAAAAGTCATGAAATTGTTGTTAAAAGTCATGAAAATGTGGTTTAAAGTCATGGAAATGTGGTTTAAAGTCATGGAAATGTGGTTTAAAGTCATGGAAATGTGGTTTAAAGTCATGGAAATGTGGTTAAAAGTCATGGAAATGTGGTTAAAAGTCATGGAAATGTGGTTAAAAGTCATGGAAATGTGGTTAAAAGTCATGGAAATGTGGTTAAAAGTCAAGAAAATGTGGTTAAAAGTCAAGAAAATGTGGTTAAAAGTCAAGAAAATGTGGTTAAAAGTCAAGAAAATGTGGTTAAAAGTCAAGAAAATGTGGTTAAAAGTCATGGAAATGTGGTTAAAAGTCATGGAAATGTGGTTAAAAGTCATGGAAATGTGGTTAAAAGTCATGGAAAGTGGTTAAAAGTCCTTCACCTTTGCCTCCGCAGAGCGAGTACCGCAGCCGCGGCTTCCAGGAGGTCGTGACGCCGAACATCTACAACAGCAAGCTGTGGCAGACCTCCGGCCACTGGCAGCACTACAGCGAGAACATGTTCTCCTTCGACGTGGAGAAGGAGACCTTCGCCCTGAAGCCCATGAACTGCCCCGGACACTGGTGAGTCCATGTTGGCCTTATTTACTCTTTATTATTATTATTATTATTGTTGTTGTTGTTGTTGACAACATGCCGCCGGACCTTTTGTTCCTTTAAAAAAAAATGTATCTAAATGACTTTTATTGTATGAAATGAAGCATTGCAGACGGTATGAAGGACTACGGAGACATGATGGCAGGTCGTTTAGCAGTTAAACCAGTTAAACCAGTTAAACCAGTCAGTTTTATAACCAAGAGAACTGGAAGAAGCTGCGTCACCCGTGAAGAAAGAGTGTCTGTCTGTCTGTCTGTCTCTCTCTCTCTCTCTCTCTCTCTCTCTCTCTCTCTCTCTCTCTCTCTCTCTCTCTCTCTCTCTCTCTCTCTCTCTCTCTCTCTCTGGTGATCACCAATATCTTGGATCGCTAGCTTTTTGGCCTCTTACAAGTATTCAATAATATGAATAATCCTGACATAAACATTGAATCACTAACTGCATGAAACCTTTTTTGGTAACAATTACCTTTTCTGTCCACCAGTGGGAGTGTTTTCTCTCCTTTTGGACAAAACCAGCAGGGTCAGACTACTAATACTCGGCATTTTGCGAAATGCTTAAAATTCGCAATAAGTAGCTATTATTTCGCAGTACCTCACTCTATTAGCCGCTTAGCTCGCAGTACCTCACTCCATTAGCCTCTTAGCTCGCAGTACCTCACTCCATTAGCCTCTTAGCCCGCAGTACCTCACTCCATTAGCCTCTTAGCCCGCAGTACCTCACTCCATTAGCCTCTTAGCCCGCAGTACCTCACTCCATTAGCCTCTTAGCTCGCAGTACCTCACTCCATTAGCCTCTTAGCTCGCAGTACCTCACTCCATTAGCCTCTTAGCCCGCAGTACCTCACTCCATTAGCCTCTTAGCCCACAGTACCTCACTCCATTAGCCTCTTAGCTCGCAGTACCTCACTCCATTAGCCTCTTAGCTCGCAGTACCTCACTCCATTAGCCTCTTAGCTCGCAGTACCTCACTCCATTAGCCTCTAAGCTCGCAGTACCTCACTCCATTAGCCTCTTAGCTCACAGTACCTCATTCCAGTAGCCTTTTAGCTCACAGTACCTCATTCCAGTAGCCTTTTAGCTCACAGTACCTCATTCCAGTAGCCTTTTAGCTCACAGTACCTCATTCCAGTAGCCTTTTAGCTCACAGTACCTCACTCCATTAGCCTCTTAGCCCACAGTACCTCACTCCATTAGCCTCTTAGCTCGCAGTACCTCACTCCATTAGCCTCTTAGCTCGCAGTACCTCACTCCATTAGCCTCTTAGCTCGCAGTACCTCACTCCATTAGCCTCTAAGCTCGCAGTACCTCACTCCATTAGCCTCTTAGCTCACAGTACCTCATTCCAGTAGCCTTTTAGCTCACAGTACCTCATTCCAGTAGCCTTTTAGCTCACAGTACCTCATTCCAGTAGCCTTTTAGCTCACAGTACCTCACTCCATTAGCCTCTTAGCTCGCAGTACCTCACTCCATTAGCCTCTTAGCTCGCAGTACCTCACTCCATTAGCCTCTTAGCTCGCAGTACCTCACTCCAGTAGCCTCTTAGCTCGCAGTACCTCACTCCATTAGCCTCTTAGCTCGCAGTACCTCACTCCATTAGCCTCTTAGCTCGCAGTACCTCACTCCAGCAGCCTAAAGAGAGCTTGTTCGCTGCTTCTTGTTATCGGGAGTCGGGCGGCGTCTCCATTAAATGAATCTCCATATTTCAACAGATCGTTGCTCGGCTCCTCTTGTAACGGACCGACGCTCCTGCTGTGTTTTCAGTTGTTGAATGACCCAGTTCAATTTCCTGCTGAATGCTGCATTGCAGTGTAAAGAGCCGGGCTGCAGCTCTTTGTATTCACATCTTTCATCTTATTTCTTCATACAGTCTTTGTGCCGTCCCTCTGGAGTTCACACGCAAATGGAAACGGAACAAATGCCAACGTTTCCTTTTGGTGCTGCGCGTTAAATAAAACTTTTAAAGGCAGTATTCAAGCTGCGGGAGCGATGCTCAGTTATTGTGATAACCGCGGGTCGCTGTGTTTTCGTGGTAGTTTCTTCTCTCTCGCTCTCTTTTCTTTTCTCACAACGTCCCGTCTGTGTTTGGGCTGCAGTCTGATGTTCGATCACCGGCCGCGCTCCTGGAGAGAGTTGCCCATTCGCATGGCCGACTTCGGCGTCCTGCACCGGAACGAGCTGTCCGGAGCACTGACCGGCCTCACAAGGGTGCGCCGCTTCCAGCAGGACGACGCCCACATCTTCTGCACCATGGACCAGGTGAGCGACGTGGAGGTCACGCGTTTGACTTCCTGGTTCAGGGGGCGGAACATACGTCCATTTTCAGCCGCTTATCCGGGGTCGGGTCGCGGTGGCAGCAGGCCGACCCTCTCACCGCATCCAAGCTCCCTTCTGAGGCTCCTTACCCTGTCTCTAAGGTTCCTTACCCCATCTCTAAGGTTCCTTACATGTCTCCAAGGCTCCTTACCCTATTTCTAAGGTTCCTTACCATGTCTCTAAGGCTCCTTACCATGTCTCTAAGCCTCCTTACCATGTCTCTAAGGCTCCTTACCATGTCTCTAAGGCTCCTTACCATGTCTCTAAGGCTCCTTACCATGTCTCTAAGGTTCCTTACCCCATCTCTAAGGTTCCTTATCACGTCTCTAAGACTCCTTACCATGTCTCCAAGGCTCCTTACCCTATTTCTAAGGTTCCTTACCTCATCTCTAAAGCTCCTTACCTCATCTCTAAGGCTCCTTACCCTATCTCTAAGGTTCCTTACCATGTCTCCAAGGTTCCTTACCACGTCTCTAAGGTTCCTTACCACGTCTCTAAGGTTCCTTACCCCGGCTCTAAGGTTCCTTACCTCATCTCTAAGGCTCCTTACCCTATCTCTAAGGCTCCTTACCCTATCTCTAAGGCTCCTTACCCTCTCTCTAAGGCTCCTTACCCTCTCTCTAAGGCTCCTTACCCTCTCTCTAAGGCTCCTTACCCTCTCTCTAAGGTTCCTTACCCCATCTCTAAGGCCGAGCCTGGCCGCTCTACAGAGGAAGCTCGTTTTGGTCGCTTGTACCCGCGACCTCGTTCTTTCCGTCACGAAACATTCAACTTAATTATCTTGCATTTTGTTTTTGTTTTCTTAACCCTCCAGATCGAGGAGGAGATCAAAGGCTGCCTGGACTTCCTGCGCACCGTGTACGAGGTGTTCGGCTTCAGCTTCAAGCTCAACCTCGCCACCAGACCGGACAAGTTCCTCGGGGACGTGAGCGTCTGGGATCAGGCGGAAAAGGTATCGATCTGTTATTTTATCGGTTTTCATTTTGTGGAGCCGTCATCATGTGCTCGCTCCATCTCATGAGAGTCACACACACACACACTCACAGAGACACACACACAGAGACACACACACACACTAAACAAACGGATCGTTATGGCCGCTCGCCGGTTGTGTAGCTGTTTGACCTGTTTGGGCACTTTTCTCTGAGGGGAAAATTATTGGTAGCACTTTACAACAAGTACACACTATTTGTCATTAGACTGACTGACAGACGCTGGTCGCCATCACGACAGTAACGAAGCGCTGATGGTTTGTTTTCCTTTTTGTTTGTTTTCCAGCAACTGGAGAACAGCTTGAACGAGTTTGGGGAGAAATGGGTCCTGAACCCCGGAGACGGAGCGTTCTACGGGCCCAAGGTGAGCCGGCGGCAACGCTGCGCTTTGTTTTTAAACTTTAACGATACGGAGCGTCTGACCGCCTTCCTTCCTTCCTTCATCCTTCCTTTCCTCCCTCCTTCCTCCGCAGATCGACATCCAGATAAAGGATGCGATCGGCCGCTACCACCAGTGTGCGACCATCCAGCTGGACTTCCAGCTGCCGATCCGCTTCAACCTGTCCTTCGTCAGGTGTGTGTGTGTGTGTGTGTGTGTGTGTGTGTGTGTGTGTGTCTCTCTCTCTCTCTCTATCTGTGTGTGGTTTAACTGTTGTATAAAAAAATAATCTAAAATAAAAAACACCGCGTGTGCTATTTCCTTCTCATGATCTCTGTTGTTGTTGTTGTTGTTGTTTTTTAGCCAAGACGGCGACGACAAGAAGCGGCCGGTGATCATCCACAGAGCCATCCTGGGCTCGGTGGAGCGGATGATCGCCATCCTGACCGAGAACTACGGCGGCAAATGGTTCGTTACCGACTCCATGAAGTCGAGCGGTCAGTGACGGGTGTTGAGCTAACGCTAACTGGCTCCTCCCCCCCTGTGTTTCAGGCCGCTGTGGCTGTCCCCTCGCCAGGTGATGGTCGTTCCCGTGGGGCCGACCTGTGAGGAATACGCTCAGAAGGTAACGTCTCCCCATAGTTCACACGTCAACGTTTTTGATGAAACACATTGTTATGCATTTCATATGCAAAGTGCCTTTTAAAAGTGAATTTAATAAATGATGCATGTCCTCCCTCAGGTCCAGCAGGAGTTCCACAGCGCCGGCTTTATGAGCGACGTGGACCTGGTGCCCGGCTGCACGCTGAACAAGAAGATCAGGAACGCACAGCTGGCGCAGTACAACTTCATCCTGGGTCAGTGGCCACGCCCCCTCTCTCTCTTTACCTCTCTCTCTCTCTCTCTTTCTCTTTCTCTTTCTCTCTCTCTCTCTTTCTCTTTCTCTTTCTCTTTCTCTTTCTCTCTCTCTCTCTCTCTCTCTCTCTCTCTCTCTTTCTCTTTCTCTTTCTCTCTCTCTCTCTCTCTCTCTCTCTCTCTCTTTCTCTCTCTCTCTCTCTCTCTCTCTCTCTCTCTTTCTCTCGCTATTTGAAAGTCATTGAAATTTTGGGAAAAGTCACGAAATTTATTTTGAAAAGTTGTGAAAATTTTAAAAAGTCGAGAATTTTGAAAAGTTGTGGAAATTTTGAAAAGTCGAGAAAATTTTGAAAAACTTTGGAATTTTTTGAAAAGTTGTGGAAATTTTAAAAAGTCGAGAATTTTGAAAAACTTTGAAAATTTTGAATTTTGAAAAACTTTGAAAATTTTGAATTTTTTGAAAAGTCGTGAAAATTTGTGAAAATTTGGAAAATTTGGAAAAGTCGTGGAAATTAGAACATTTTGGAAAAGTTGTGAAAATTTGGAAAAGTTGTGAAAATTTGGAAAACCTGAACATTTTGAGAACTTGTGAAAATTTTAAAAAGTCGCGAAAATTGAGAAAATTTTGAAAAACTGGAATTTTTTTGAAAACTCGTGAAAATTTTGGAAAGTCGTGGATATTTGAAAATTTTGAAAAGTTGTGAAAATTTTGAAAAGTTGTGGAAATTTTGAAAAGTCGTGGATATTTGAAAATTTTAAAAACTCGTGAAAATTTTGAAAAGTCGTGGAAATTTGAAAATTTGGAAAACTCGTGAAAATTTTGAAAACTCGTGAAAATTTGAAAAATTTGTGAAAATTTGGAAGTCGTGGAAATTCGAAAATTTTGGAAAAGTTGTGAAAATTTGGAAAAGTTGTGAAAATTTTGAAAATCTGAACATTTTGAGAAGTTGTGAAATTTTTGAAAAGTCGTGGAAATTTGAAAATATGGAAAAGTTGTGAAAATTTGGAAAACTCGTGAAAATTTGGAAAACTCGTGAAAATTTGGAAGTCGTGGAAATTCGGAAATTTTGGAAAAGTTGTGAAAATTTGGAAAAGTTGTGAAAATTTGGAAAAATTGTGAAAATTTGGAAAAGTTGTGAAAATTTGGAAAATCTGAACATTTTGAGAAGTTGTGAAATTTTTGAAAAGTCGTGGAAATTTGAAAATATGGAAAAGTTGTGAAAATTTGGAAAACTCGTGAAAATTTGGAAAACTCGTGAAAATTTTGAAAATTTGGAAGTCGTGGAAATTCGGAAATTTTGGAAAAGTTGTGAAAATTTGGAAAAGTTGTGAAAATTTGGAAAATCTGAACATTTTGAGAAGTTGTGAAAATTTTGAAAAGTCGTGGAAATTTGAAAATATGGAAAAGTTTTGAAAATTTTAAAAAGTCGAGAAAATTTAGAAAAACTTTGAAAATTTTGAATTTTTTGAAAACTCGTGAAAATTTGAAAAATTTGTGAAAATTTGAAAAATTTGTGAAAATTTTGAAAATTTGGAAGTCGTGAAAATTCGAAAATTTTGGAAAAGTTGTGAAAATTTGGAAAAGTTGTGAAAATTTGGAAAATCTGAACATTTTGAGAAGTTGTGAAAATTTGGAAAAACTTTGGAAATTTTGAATTTTTTGAAAACTTGTGAAAATGTTGAAAAGTCGTGGAAATTTGAAAATTTTGTAAAAGTCGTAAAAATTTGAATTTTTTTTGTAAAGTCGTGAAAATTTTGAAAAATCGTGAACATTTTTTGGAAGTGTCATTGGAGATTTTGGGAAAAGTCAAAGAAAAGTTGTGCAAATGTGTATGAACCTGACCCTCTCTCTCCCCCTGTGCCTCCTCCTCTCATTGGCTCTCCTCCTCCCCCTCCTCCTTCTCCTCCTCCTCCTCCTCCTCCTCCTCCTCCAGTCGTGGGCGAGAAGGAGAAGACGAGCGACACCGTGAACGTGCGCACGCGGGACAACAAAGTGCACGGCGAGCGCTCCGTGCAGGAATGCGTCGAGCGGCTGAAACAACTCAAGAGCTGCAGGAGCCGGAACGCCGAGGAAGACTTCTGAGCTCCTCTTCCTCTTCCTCTTCCTCCTCCTCCTGGGAACCGCCCATGCGGACACTTTTTCGGTAAAGGGGGCGGAGCTTCTTTCACATCGCGGCCTCGACTCTCCACCCGGGAAATCATGTCATCCACACTCGATCACCTTTTTTTATTTCTCCCGGTGTCCTTCTGGTTCCTCTTGTGCTCGTCGCTTGTTCCTGGTCAGAGTCTCGAGGTTCTCCATCTTTGTTTGTTTCATTCTGTCTTCAGGGAATTGTAAGCCAGGTACAGCTTTGATAATTAAACCAATCTATTCTTAATTTGTGTGTAATGCTTCTTATTTAAAACTTCCCAGTCTTACATTCTGGAGTCTTATAAACGTCAACAGTAAAATGTGATTATTATTATTTTTAAACTAAAACTCATGACTCTTGACGGTCAACTTTTGGAGGTTTGGAGTCAGAGAGGCGTCTCCTTACCGCCTCCCTGCACTGGTGCATCATGGGAGAAACCGCCTGGCCGGTTGTCATCAATACTTACTGGACGCTGACGCCGCCGTCGCGCTGCTGAGCGTCTCACTGAGAAGGAAGTTCAACAGGAAACGCTCACGAGAAACGAGTAACAATTCCTGCTCTCGCTGCGTCGTGGAAATGTGGTTAAAAGTCATAGAAATTGGTCTAAATTTATGGAAAAGTCATGGAAATGTGGGTAACAGACATGAACATCCATTAGTCACAATGTGCATGAACCCTGACCCTCACACACACTCACACACACTTTTACTGTAAAGGAAGTTCAACGCTCACTAGAAATCACAGATGAGTAACAACCAGAGACACACTGGGCCTCAGAGTTGTGTGTGTGTGTACACACACACACTGTCTATATACATACATATATGTATATATTTTTAAAAATAAAAAACCACACACACACGTGTGTATGTTCTTGAGATGCACATCTGGAGTAGACGAGTGGGAGAAGAGCGTTGTGTTTCTGTAGTTTTAACAAAAGAGGACAAAGGTACAAAAACAGTTCAATGTTTTTTTTGTCGCTCGTAAGTATGCATTCACGCTGAGTTCAAAATAATGAATCTGCTTTAGAAAGAAAGAGGTTAAAAATATCAGCATCTATACAAATGTTTATTCTTTTAATCAAATTTACACACAGATTTCACACAATGTTTGCTCAAGGACCTTTTTGGTTTAAAGTCACGAGGAGTGTGAACTGTTCTCCGTTGTGACCACAAGGTGGAACAGCTGAACCAGGATCTGCTGGGGGAGGAGGATCTGGTGTCAGTGGAACGTGGGAGAGAACAACATTGTGAGAGGCGGTTAATGAAAAAGTCGATGGAGGATGTGAGCGTCAACAGACGGAGCGAGACGGGGGGGGGGGGGGGGGGGGGGGGGGGGCTGCTCCTCTGGACCCGTCCTGCACACTCCACTGACGGCCTGCAGGACGGGTCACAACGCTTCAGCGCCCCGAGCAAACCTCCCTCTCCCTCTCGACACATGGTTTCCTTTAGGTATTGATTAACATGTTTAAAAAAAGAAAAGGAGGGGGAGGGAAGGTCCCACGGCCGAGGCTCTTTCCTGGGATAGCTCACGAGGAGAAGGCCGGTCCAAAGCTCTGGGGAGGCTATTCCTGTCTTTGTTCAATCATTTCAGACTAAATGAACGACATGAACACGCAGTAGAGAGATAGATCGGTTCAGTCTTTCCATGGCGTTTGTTGTAATTATCCTTTGTTTGTTTTTATAGATATTTCTGATTGCGACGTCGTTAAATAATCCAAATTATGATTCTGTATTATTTTGGAATGTTTTTATTCGGCTGAATGTTTCGTGGGAAGCTTGAAACTGAACTTAATCTCCTCCATAATAAAAGCTTATTGGGTGAAATAACAGATCGTGAAAAGACTAATCTTTCTAATAAGTTTAAAAAAAAGAAGGTTGTTTGTGGTTCTTTTGTTATTCAGACCTCCAATTATCAAATATTTAAACCAGATGCTGAATCAGAAAACAGTTTTATAGAGTCTTCACTCTGGTGGGAAAGTTCAGCGTTGATCAGAAATAATTTAGCGTAAAAGTCGGGTTACAAGCCGCCGCGACCTTCTGTGGGTGTCCCCCGCTGTTGCAAGCTAGCGCTGCTGCTAGCTCCCCGCTGTAGCAAGCTAGCGCTGCTGCTAGCTCCCCGCTGCTGCAGCTGCTACTGCTGCCCACTGATGCAAGCTAGCGGGGCTGGTCCCGCTAGCTTCAGTAGTTGTCAGGGAGCTAGCAGGGAGCTAATGAAGAGCTAGCAGGGAGTTAGCAGAGAACTAACATTAGCTAGCTACAGCAAGGAGCTAGCAGGGACACCCGCCGAAGGTAGCAGCGACTTGTAATCCGACTTTTACGCTAAATATTGTGTCATAACTTTTATCTATTGCTATTTTCGACATGATCCTTGATTATTGACTTAAAATACTTTACTTCATTTTGTAAAAAAAAATGAATTTAACTGAGTTGCGCTGCAGCTTTTTCATCTTTCATTCACTGTAAAAGCAAAACAACGTCAACACACTCTTAGCAGGATGTTTTATTGCGTCCATGCTTCCCTCCCCGGCATCTTAGTCACCGGGGATGTTCAGAGAGACGCGAGGAAACCACGCGAGGAGAGAAGGAAACGAGAAGGAATGTCACAAGAAACGTCCTTTCCTCTGTTTCTGGTCGCAGCTGGATCAGCAAACACGCTCTCCTGATTTTAATTGTGCTCATAATCAAAGTTATTGGGTGAAATAACAGATTGGGGGGAAAAAACAAATCTTTTTCTAATTCATTAAAGGAGTCGTTTGTGGTTCTTTTGTTGTCCAGACGCACAACGAGCAAAATGTTTTCACCAGATGCTCCGTCAGGAAACAAACAGATCACAGATTCACTTCTTGTGTTTAACATCAGCGGACGAGTCGAATCACCGCGACTCGGCCGCTGAAGGGCGGAGGCTCTCGTGTGTCCTCGCGCTTGGCTCCTTAGAGATCTTTCCTTTCCTAGCTCCTCGCAGCAGAAATAAGAGCTTCAAGATGGCGGAAACAGAAGGCAACAAATGAAAAAGATAAGAGACATGGGAAGAAGCATGTTGTGACTTCTTTAAACATACATGTGTCTTGTTTTGGACACACTAGACTTTAAAAAAACACAGTACTACCGATTTTTGACGAGCTTCTTTTTAAAAAAACATACATTTTATATTATAACATATAATCGCCTTTCATGACTTATTTCCGTTCATATTTTACGAGCTTTTTTGACACACGATGCCGTCTTCCAACATACTATAATTCCTATTTTTGATCACACTGATCAATTACCTTTTTTGTCCTTCATTTTTTATTCTTCCAGATGTTTTTATGATATTTTTCTTGGCATACTTTGTATGATTTCCATTCAAATGTATGACATAAAGAAGGATTTTGACGTCCACCTCATTCCACCGTTTCTTTGCACAGACATCGTTTCTCCACCCGGTCCATCACCTTTCATCAACAAGTTATTGTGCATCCGTGTCATAGTTATGCTAAGCTAAGCTAACCGGCTTCTGTTTCTGTTTACTCCCCCTTTGAAGCGCGTCACGTACACGCTGAGGTTCCTCATCCTCGTCTGCCTTTTTTTTTTTCCCCCTTTCTCTTTTTCTTCCTCAGCAATAAAAACTTGTTGTCCTTGTTTTGGTGTTTATTTCCCGCTGCCACCATGACGACTGACGCTAGTCTAGTCGCTGCTGCATGATGTATGTTTCTTTTTTTTTGCCGCTGACGGCCAAAAGCTAGAAAGCCTCCCTCGTGACATCGACCCTCCGGCCTTTCATCCTCCAGTTGTGTTGCTTCTGGAATAAAAAGATGCATATTTGAATGCTTACCAACCGTTTTCTCCTTCAGATTTTTTCGCCCATCTCTGCTAGCAACTCCCAACAATCCCATACCACACACACACACACACACATGCGCACACACACACGCACACACACCCTCCTCCTGCACCATTACCGCTCTGCATAAATGCAACACAACCCCCAAATTATGGTCAGCCGCTTGTGAAGTTAGTTTTGCTTGGGAAAACCGAGCTGCCATCTTTAATATCATAATGTTACCAAATTACATGGTTCTAATTGGGAACCGTTTGATCACGCCGCCGGCATCTGGAGCGCTAGCATGTGAGCCTCTTTTCTTCCTTCTTTTTCTTCTCATCTCTAAAGAATGACCTCATGAATTAAGTCAACCACTTAGCACCAAGGAGAGGCCTTCACCGCCGGTCGCACCCTGCACGGAGGCGGCTCACTGGGGAAAACCGGGGAAGTCGGTCAGGAGGGGCGCAGTGGAGCTAACGAGGGAGGCTAACGAGTAAGACACAGAACTAGCAATGCTGTGGGGCTAAAGAGGGAGGCTAACGAGTGAGACACAGAACTAGCAACGCTGTGGAGCTAACATGTGAGGTTACCGAGTGAGGCTAAGAACTCGCAGCGTTGTGGAGCTAACGAGTGAGGCTAAGAACTAGCAACGTTGTTGAGCTAACGAGTGAGGCTAAGAACTAGCAGCGCTGTGGAGCTAACGAGTGAGGCTAAGAACTAGCAGCGTTGTGGAGCTAACGAGTGAGGCTAAGAACTAGCAGCGCTGTGGAGCTAACGAGTGAGACACAGTGTTGCTAGTTCTTAGCCTCACTGTGTCTTACTCGTGGAGCTAACGAGTGAGGCTAACGAGTGAGACTCAGAACTAGCAGCGCTATGGAGCTAACGAGTGAGGCTAACGAGTGAGACTCAGAACTAGCAGCGCTGTGGAGCTAACGAGTGAGGCTAAGGAGTTGGGCTCAAGGACATTTTGGAAGTGGATGTTGTTACAATAAAAGCAAATGTTTACGCAGTTCAATCGTCAATGCTCTGCTCCGTTTCGTACAGTTAGCGTTCGTATAACTTCAAACGGTCCGTCCCTGCTCGCTCGCTGACCACGCTAATGCAACACGTGGCTTTTAAGATGTTGTAACTGACAGATATATATATATATATATATATATATATATATATATATATATATATATATATATATATATATATAATCTTTAAATATAATCCGCATGTTGTTCAGCTACTTGGGAATCACTTATCGAGAGCGCCGCGTCGCTTCCTTTCTCGGTCCCCTCTGACAAACTCACCGTGACGAGTACGATTCCACCAGATGTTTAATAAAGTTTGATATTCTTGGGTTGCGGACGGCAGTAAAAGCAATTAGCCTCTGACACTCCGAAAAACCCCAACGTCTCCACCACAAATCAACATTTCAATCTGGTGCGCGGGGCCCTCGGCATTGCGGTCGCAGACGTTTTCAGGGTTCGCTAACAGGCTCCTCATGGTGAAGACCTACACACTGTAAGTCAGCTGCGTGCACAGTCCACCTCCCTTTCATGACCGTGTTTGTTGAAATTGGCCCCGCAGCACCGGTCCGTCGCTGAATCCAGCAGCCTCATTACAACCCGAGCCAAAGCCCCATTACTCTGCTTCTGCCCACGGGGAATAACACCTTTTTTCATCATTAACCGGCGAATAAGAGCTGTTACCCACAGTTTCCATCACTTACGACCTGACATTACGACCCGACATCCTCCCCGTCCTCACGCACGGTATCCCGCCGTCAAGCGAGGCGCTTTACATACGTGTTCCCGTCATGAATGCAGCTATGCTTTTCCTCCTGTTGCTCTATTACGCGGCGCGTTTCCCAGGAGGCACTTGACTCCGACTGATGCCAACGGTCGGTTGGCTCGGCCGATCCAGCCGTTGAATCCGTCCTTTCTCACCTTGCTTAAACTCAAAAACACACATCTTTTTTTCCTTTACATGCAAGCCAGCCAGATGTTTAGGCTGGAACTTCTCCACGGAGGAGGAAGAAGAGGAGGAGGAGGCCTCGATGGTATGCGCGGTTGTTGTTTATCCAAATTTTTGGGGTTTACTTTCGCCCCCCAAAGTAGGCCTTGCCTTGCAGAAGGGTGCAAAAAAAGGCTTTTTGCCGGCACACCGACAATTCACCGGTGAGGTTGACGGAGCCGATTAAGTTGAAGTCGACAGCTGCATAAATCACCGGGCTCGCGGCGCTAATAGGTGGCGGTATAAAATCCAGGACCACCCACGCCGCGGGGCAGAAAAGAGGAGCAGCGAGTCATATCTACCGCTCAGCGCTGCACAGCCATCCGAAACACTTCATCCCCCCTTTTCTCCTCTCCTCTCCGGCCTCTCTTAGCAACACAGGAAAGGCCTGTCTGGCATCCGCGGCGCAGTGATTCATATTTGGCACTTTCATAAAAGGTTCCAAAGCTGCAGGTTTTTTTGAGAGTGGTCTTATTGTCGAAACCCTTTTTGTAAAAAAAATATATATAAACATTTCAATGGCAGTAAACAAACAGGAGTGTGTGAAAATCTCGGTACGTCGTGGGATATTTTTTAGTTTTCTTTCCTCTTTCACAGTGAGGAGAAAAGGCAGCACACTCAGATATCTTTTTTTCTCTCTCGCAGTATATTTCCATGTTTGAATGGAGAGCGGTGCTTGAGCTCATTCAGCGGCGCCGCTAAAGAGAGGTGTGAAGGTGGCTGTTCGCTGGGGCCTCTTCCTTTGTGAGAGGGGAGATAAAACACGAGCGGAGCATGAGGGGGGCGGACCCCCGTCGCACAAAGCTGTGCGTATTGCTCAATAACGAGGCCGGGATCCCCGGGTGTAGCACAACAAAACTCTACCTCGGGCTCGGCCGTGCACGTGACCCTCAGAGACTCGGGACTGCAGCGGTATGATAATACACAAAATCCACACCACCACAATATCTTTCTTATTGTAATAAAGGTTCACCCGCGGCTGTGTGTGCGCATTATGTCTTCAGAGTGTTTGTTGTTGTTTGTTTTCAGCTGCTGAAATATTTTTTTTCTGCTTTTTCTGTTTTATATCTTCACAAACAGAATAGATCTTTTTCTTATTTCACGCTCTTCGGTGGACTTTTCTAAACAAATTTCTGTCTTCACAGGAAACGCTGACCAGTTAGGTTGAGACGACACAAATATTTAGTTATGTTGATAGAAAAAGACCATTTATGTTGAGACAACAAGACTACTTAGTTATGTTGAGACAACAAGACTACTTAGTTATGTTGAGACAACAAGACTACTTAGTTATGTTGAGACGACAAGGCTACTTAGTTATGTTGAGACAACAAGGCTACTTAGTTATGTTGAGACAACAAGGCTACTTAGTTATGTTGAGACAACAAGGCTACTTATTTATGTTGAGACAACAAGACTACTTATTTATGTTGAGACAACAATACTACTTAGTTATGTTGAGTTGAGACCACAAGACTACTTATTTATGTTGAGACAACAATACTACTTAGTTATGTTGAGTTGAGACCACAAGACTACTTATTTATGTTGAGACAACAAGACTACTTATTTATGTTGAGACAACAAGGCTACTTAGTTATGTTGAGACAACAAGGCTACTTATTTATGTTGAGACAACAAGACTACTTAGTTATGTTGAGACAACAAGGCTACTTAGTTATGTTGAGACAACAAGGCTCCTTAGTTATGTTGAGACAACAAGGCTACTTAGTTATGTTGAGACAACAAAACTACTTAGTTATGTTGAGACAACAAGACTACTTAGTTATGTTGGGACAACAAGGCTACTTATCTATGTTGAGACAACAAGACTACTTATTTATCTTGAGACAACAAGACCTTATTCAACTCATGAAGGGATTTTCCTCAGTTTGTTCGGTGGGAAAACAAACCTGAGAAAACCAAACCGCACAGTGGAATTAAACAAACCAGTCTCACGGAAGGAAAGGACAAACCAGTCACACCTGGACTTCCCTCAGCCCAGTTCACTTGACCGGACACTTCAACCTCTGGCTCTGATGCACTTAAGCGGCCACATGGTGTCCTTTACTGCCTTCAAATGGCTTCAGGTCATCTCTCATTAAACAGTCAAAAAATGACTCCTGGCAGCGTTCGGCCCCCCGGCGATAAACACCGGGTGTTTATGGCGGCTACCTGCACTTCACTCTCGCTCGCCGCCCAGGTGGGCCGGCGTGGGGGGAAAGTCAATAAATGATGTGGGTGTTTGTGACGTTGCAGGAGGATAAGACCCGTCTGTGCTTTTTTTTTTTTTACGCAGTTGGTTCATGTCGGCAATGAAGTTGACGAATTTGACAAGCGACCAGCTGCTGTGAAAAATAAGAAGAAAAAAAGTGCTTTTCTTGAATAATTAGTCTTTTTTTTTATGGTCGGATTCGCAGTTTGGGCGGATTTCATGAATACTGATCTCCGGTGTTGAACACACATCAGTGGGTTCTTTGTTTCACAATAAATATATATTTTTTTAAACTTTTAATGATAAACTTCAAATTTAAATATTGGCCTTCAGCTAGCACAATAGCTCAACGTGTGCAGATGTTCCTCAATAACATATTTTTAATGTTTTTTTTTAGGGACAGGCAGATGGAATAAAATCATATCAGTATTTTTTTTTTACCAGAACCCCGCAGTGGTATTTGTCTTCGTCGTCTCGTGGCAGACCAGGTGTTGGACACATGAATTACCTGACGTGTCACCGGCAGCTCGCGGTGAGCGATCTGTCGGGAGGGAAAGCAGAGCTGCAGCCGGCGGTCGGAGCGTTCTGACCGATGACCACAGCTGACAGAGCGGTTAGCGTGGGCCGCCGCTGGGCCGCATGTGTGGGTTTAGTTATTATTTAACATATTTATACAAGGTTGACAAGACTTACGTTTAAAGTGTCATGTTTCATCACTTTCCCATTAGATGCCTCTCATATAACAACAATAGTTATCATTATTATCCTGTGCATGGTGTGTTTCACACAGTTAATTAGCTGCTTTATTCGTTAAATCTCAGCACTCAGTGACCAAGTGGTTCTTGTTTACTTATTGGCTTAAGTTTAATGCAATTTGCACTTGAATTTCAATTTCCTCCATGTCTTTAAGAATTAAATGTTGTATAAATCAGCCTATGAAAGACGAATAAACAAAACCCTCTATGAACATGGAAAGTTTGGTGCATATAAGAGCTGCTGAAGTGGAGATTTCTGGCTCAGAGTTTTGAGAAAAAAACTAATTTTTCTTTCTTTTTTTCCGTTTTTAATGAGATTAAGATAATTGTGGTTTTGTTTTGTGAGTTTTCTGAAATCATATGTACAAATATACACATGAGACTTTCTCTGAAGCTGACTTTTGGCGAATTTAAATAAACAAAGTAGTAAAATAAAAACATAAATCTTATGTTTTCTTTCCACTATGTTTGGAGGCAAAATAGCACAAAATCTTGAACAGTGCATGAAAAAAAACATGTCCCTCCACATGTAATGTGTATGTTGTTTTTAACTCATAAAAGTACCCGAAAACCTGATTTACTGGAAGCACGGCAGTCACAGTCGCCCAGTGTCCTGTCTGCACTCAGGTATATTGCTGTCGACAGCGTCGCACCTGTAAGTCTGCGCTCACAGACCCGTCTCTGTGGCCGCCGCCGCCGCCGCCGCCCACCTGCCCCTGTTTACGTTTCCCCGCTCGGCAAAACATTGAGTCTCTGCGCTTAAATAACTCTGTTCAGTGTTGAGTAATCCGCAATCCTCTAATACGGATTACACGCCGCTAACCGCTAACGGGACGACGCGCCGTTCAAGTGACATCATGCCACGGAAGACATGTGACCTCATCCAGGTTACAGCGGACCCGTCGGGAAACCGTCGACTTCGATGGCTGCCTTCACGAGGGCCAAACAAAAGGGTCCTTTGTCCCGCCCCCCCCTCCAACATCTGTCCAGAATCACCTCCCCTAATTACCAAGGTTGGTTTTTGGAATTGACGGCATAAATGTAAAACTGTCAGACGCTGTCTGTTGGCAACACCTTCCAGCGTGAGTCATAGGCTGCCGAGGTCGAGAGCTGGAAACAACGGGCTCATTCTGCCGGTCGGCGAGCACCTGAGCGCCGACCTCCTGGTGCCCGTTCAGAGCACTCACATGTGTTTTCATGTGTGTGCCATTCTCTTCTTTCACCATTAAAACCAGAACGTGTATATATATATATATATATATATATATATATATATATATATATATATATATATATAAATATATATATATATATATATAAATATATATATATATATATATATATATAAATATATATATATATATATATATATATATATATATATATATATATATATATATATATATATGTCAACACAACGGCATAGAAAGAGACAGTCAGAGAAATTGATTTTATGACGTTCCTGAGAGTGAGGTGACCGGCACATAACTGGAAAAACATTCATTGTATTTCAACTTTTGCTTACTAAGTTAGGTTGAGACAACAAGACTACTTAGTTATGTTGAGACAACAAGACTACTTAGTTATGTTGGGTTGAGACAACAAGACTACTTAGTTATGTTGAGACAACAAGACTACTTAGTTATGTTGAGACAACAAGGCTACTTAGTTAGGTTGGGTTGAGACAACAAGACTACTTAGTTAGGTTGAGACAACAAGACTACTTATTTATGTTGGGTTGAGACAACAAGGCTACTTAGGTTGAGACAACAAGACTACTTAGTTAGGTTGAGACAACAAGACTACTTAGTAATGTTGGGTTGAGACAACAAGGCTACTTAGGTTGAGACAACAAGACTACTTAGTTATGTTGAGACAACAAGACTACTTAGTAAAGTTAAGGAAAAGATAACTCATGGGCATCGAACAGGCTGCAAGATGGCTGTTTTTTATGGATCCATCCACCTGTACTTTTGCCATCTTCATACTTCCTCGTTCATGATTACGTGGATATCTACGATTATTATTTGGATGAGACCAGCCTGGATGGTCATAGTACAACAGTACTGCAATTCACATATATTGGCTGCAATATTGGGGCAAAGCGGCTGCTGCGTATTCATTCACCTTTAAAGAAAATTAGCATATTGCCCCATAAAGTGCATGTGAATTTTGAGAACTGAAAAAAGAAAAGAAAATCCTCTTTGCGATGTTTGCACTCAGCTTTCAGACGAGCTTCCTCTCGCTTTGCTTTGTGTGGAAAAGAAAGGGAAAGTGAGGCGGGCTCTCAGCGGCACAAAGATGTTTTCTTTGCTGCCGTTTGGGGTGAAGGAGCCCTTCATCATCCTCCAGACAAAGCCCCGGGATTGCGGCCGAGGAAATGTTCTGCCTGCGCGTCTATCGCTGATGATCTTTTCAGATGCTTTCCGTCGAGACGGAGGAGCACCGCTGCACATGTCGGGCGTTAAGACCTAAACAAACTCAGCTGACAAGACGGAGAGCTTTGCAAACAGAAGATTACCGGCGGAGATGAAAGACGGCAGCAGACTGCGGCTTTGTGCGACTGTATCCACAGCAGTGTTTTCAAATGATTGATGACGGATCTAAATCTGTATTTGAAATCAGTTTTTACCAAGATCAATAAGCACACAGCAGTTTGTCACGGGTTACACAAGTGTTTGTGTTGTTTGTTAAAGTGCAGAACTGCATTTTGGGTTGTCGATTTGTTGTGAATTAGTCTTTTTTTTTGGTGGAAGGGAAAAGTGGAGGGGTTTAAAATAACAATAATAATCAAAAAGATTAGCTATTTCATTAAATATTCAAACAAATCCTCTAAATTAAAAACCATAAAACACATGATTTGTTCTCTCTGAAGCCTTTTTTTGTGATACCCGGCTAATCCCTGGTGAAAAGTGTATTTGTTGCACAATGGTGTGTTCAGGTTGAGGTAAAAACTAACATTTAGTTCAGTTTAGGTCAGTTTGGGTTGAAATGACTCATTTGTTGAGGTAAGGGGAGCTTCGTGGTGACGTTTACAATCATCAACATTAAGGTCAAAGCGTCCTCATTCGACAGGTCGTATGATATCTCACGAAATGAAACAGTTATGTCTGGGAAAAGAAGGTCGTTCAAGGTTAAAAAAAATGTTGTTTCACGGTAAAATATTGTCCTCCTGGGATCAATTCACCGATGTCTGTTGAACGCGTCCCAACCCGCCTTGTCGGGTCTTCCTGCTTCCTTGTTCACTTTTTTCCTGACCTCTTTTTGTCGACCCAACAGATCATCACTGCTAAATGAACCCTTGTGTGGTGTTAATTTTTTTGTTACTCAGCAAGTGTTGCGGGTCTGTTGGACCCGCTGTATTTTTTAAAATTTAACACAATTGAACAATTTTATCTTGAAATACTCAACAGATGTTTTCTTCATCCCGATTAAAAGCAATATAAACATAAGCAAATATGGTTAGCTAGCTATTTAGGCTAAGCAGCTCGCTTTTTTAATCAGTAATACTATTTGTAAATGGTCAGAGAAGCTTTTTAGTTAAATTTAATAACAAATAAACATTTTAAGTATTGAGAAAATACGAGCAACCTTCCCGTGACACTGGACGTTGTGCTTGTGGGAGTACGAGTTGTTCTCCTCATGACTCGAGGGCCTGAAAGGACACACAGCGGGGCGCTCGCGGTGGCTCCGCCTCTTTAGTGGCCAACAAAAGTGCCCATCGTGTTGTTTGGATAGTTTCGCCCCCTCGGCCAGCGCTCCGTCACACGCCGGCCAAAACACGAGCGCTGTCAGGCCGAGTCGGTTGCTACACAACCCGAGTTAGGCATCCTGGGAGATTAGCGGCGCTGCGCCCCCCCCCCCCCCCCCACCACACACACACACACACACACACACACACACACACACACACACACACAAGGGTCTTTTAGGACCCCTAGCTATGCCGTGAGGCTGGCCGCGTCCCGCCTGCAGATAAAGTGTGACAGACACACACACACACACTCTCACACACTCACATTCACAAACTCTCACACACACACTCACACACACACACACTCACACAAGTAAACACATGCTCACACACACATTCACACACTCTCACACGCACTCACAGACACACACATTCTCATACACACACTCTTACACATTCTCAGACACTCACACTCTCACACACTAACACACCCTCACACACACACTCACACTCACACACATACTAACACACACATTCACAAACTCTCTCACACACACACACGCACACACTCACACAAACACATACACTCACTCACACGCACACACATACTCACACACACATTCACAAACACTCACACACACCCTCACACACACACTCACACACTCTCTCTCTCTCTCTCACACACACACTCACACACACACTCTCTCTCTCTCTCACTCACACACTCACACAAACACACACACACACTCACACGCACACACATACTCACACACACATTCACAAACACTCACACACACACACACACACACACACACTCACACACACACTCTCCCTCTCTCTCTCACACACACACACACACACACACTCTCTCTCTCTCTCTCTCTCACACACACACACACACACACACACACACACACACACACACACACACACTAACACACACACTCTCTCTCTCTCTCTCTCTCTCTCTCTCTCTCACACACACACACACACACACACACACACACACACACAC
>NW_027176098.1:407831-482831 GCF_023055335.1 Clinocottus analis
GTCACAACCCGCCGGACAGGAAGCGCCCCGCGGGCGCCGAGCCGCGTCCGACTGCAGCGCTATCCGTCCCCGGATCTCTTCCTCCTCTCGCCCTTTGGTGCCGTTCATGTTCATTTCAACGCCGCGCATTCGCTCCTGGCGTCACGCTGAGCCGGTTTATTGTGTAAAGGGGAAAAACATGTATATATTATACATAAATATATATTAAAACATTGTTCTGACGAGTGTAATTTGTCAATGCAATACATTAGATAACAAATGATGATGAACAAAAAGTGCATGAGAAGTTTCCAGAGTCTATGATGACATTCAAACTGCATTTTACAGAGTTCACACGGGCATGAAAACCTGGAGAAGTTATGGAATTATTTTTAAAATGGTTATTTCCAGGCCTGGAAAAATCCCAAAAGTGTAGTAAAAGTCGTGTAAAAGTGTTATATTCATGTGTTCATGACGTTCATTTAGTTTAAATAATGAATCTGCTTTTAAAAGAAAGAGGCTCAAAATATCAGCAGCATACATACAGGCATCTATATAAATGTTTATTCTTTTAATCAAACTATTGTCTCTCATTCATTTGAGTCATTTAAGGTTTACTGTATGCTTTGAATCCTCATTGTTAGTTTAAATACGACATTTTATCACTTTTTACTGTTCACACACACATTTCACACAATGTTTGATCATGGACATTTGGTTTAAAGTCATGAAAATTGGGTTAAAAGTTATGGAAATTTGTTTAATAGTTATGAAAATTTGGTTAAAAGTCATGAATGTTTGGTGGAAAGTCATGAAAATGTGGTTAAAAGTCAGAAATTTGGTTTAAAGTCCTAAACATTTGGTTAAAAGTCATAAAAATTTGTTTAAAAGTCATGAAAATTGGGTTAAAAGTCATGGAAATTTGTTTAATAGTTTTGAAAATTTGTTTAAAAGTCATGAACATTTGGTTTAAAGTCATGAAAATTTGTTTAATAGTTTTGAAAATTTGTTTAAAAGTCATGAACATTTGGTTTAAAGTCATGAAAATTTGTTTAATAGTTTTGAAAATCTGGTTAAAAGTCATGAACGTTTGGTGGAAGGTCATGAAAATGTGTTTAAAGTCATGAAAATGTGTTTAAAGTCATGAAAATTTGGTTAAAAGTCATGGAACAGTCATTGAAAGTGTGTATGAACCCACTCATAAGTTGTGTGTCGTGATACTTGACAGCAACAGGACGTGTTGAGCTCATGCTATCAGGATGTGTGTGTGCGTCAGTCTGGTCTGGAGGTTGTTTTCCTGTTTCTCTCTCTGCCCCGTGAGCCAGGCCTCGGGGGGTGTTTCCCAAATCGGGATTCGACCTGGCAACCTGCAGGCCCGAAGTGAAAGCCTCGGTGCCCCGGGGGCCTCGCGTCATCTGGTTTCCATTCTCTCTGCCCCGTCCGCTGAAATCCGACACCGCTTCGAAAGGGAGAACTGAATTATGGGCCCGTCAATAAATACCATATTCGGCCTCCTTTGAAGTCGCGTCCGCGATGGAAAGCGGTAAGCTGTCATGTGTTAAAGTTATTACCCAATCCCCTCGCACTAATCTACTGTTGCTGACTTTTGAAGAGCGCTGTGGCTTCATCTCTTCTGACAGCGGCCAGACTGAACGCCTTATTTCACTTCGGCCCGGACGTCACAACTGTTTTCAATCTCCCTTCGACTCCAAATGACCCCCGCGGAGGCATATATGTATATTTATATAAATATATATATATATATACGATGGCCTGTAGTGTTGGGAGGGAGGGGTGTGTGTGCGTTGCAGGGGGATGATTGGCTTTGAAATGTTTCGTGACAATGGTGGATAATTTTACCAGCTGCTGAATAGTCTGCTCTTGAGTCATTTTGGAGGTGCCTATAAAGCCTGTGTGTAATCTTCCTGCCTCCCACTCTTTAAATTCTGCCTCTCACGGAACAAGTTGCCTTTGTTATAAGAGGAGATAGCCTGAAGGTCCCTCTGATCCAACCAGCAAAACAAAAAAAAACAACACAACAGCATGAAGACGCACAAGAACGTATGCGCGTGCTTTTCCAACTTTCTTCTGCTTTTGTTTGTGAAGTCAAAAACTCCAGAAACCAGATTTTTATCCGCCATTTTGTAATCTAGATGCGTGCGCCGCAGAAGGTTGGCTTGAAACTCTCTGGTTCCTGCAACGTGTGGCGTTTGAAGCGTGTAAATACATATTTTAACTACTCAATCAAACATAACTTATCAGGCTTTGCTAAATGTTGAAATACGGACATTTTACCAGTTTAATTCTCAGGACGGACAAAACTCCTCCGCTATATCTAGAAAAACCAAAGGCGAGACAGTAGCTATGTTTAGATTATTCACTTTTTAAGAAGAAGCACCGTTAAAATACACTTTTATTTACTGCATATATAAATTTAATTGTACTTATTTTAGCTATTGAGGCCTTTTCCTCCTCATTGAACCCTCCTTGTGGATGTATGTGTAAAAGCTACATGCTATGCGGCTACGTGTGTGGATGTGATGGTTGTGTATGTGTATAAGCGTGTGTTGGTGCAGATGTTCATGTATGTAACGGTGATTTAAAAGTTGTTGGTTTGCTAGAGATTGAGGACAACAGGTTCCGGTATGTAGGGTGCGTTAAATCTTTGGGTTTCTTTGGGTTTTGAGAAGAATCGCAGGGCGTGAAAAGTCCTTACAATATCTTCATGTTTCCCCAGCGACTCGTTTCCTCGCGCTTCCTATTTGTTTGCGTTTCGGCACACTTTCTCTCTTTGTGAGCGGCGGAGCGGCGGCCGACGGTCATTGTGTCGCTGCAGCGGTGCGTAGGACGAGGTGTGAAGATGTCGATGGGTGATATTCATCCCATCAAAGCTCCTCTTGTGTGGAGGCAGGTGGAGGCGCCCGTGGTTCGCTCTTCCTCCCGGCTTCCCCTCCTCCTCCTCTTCCGCGTTCTTGAGCATCTCCTCGAGGCGGATGAACAATCTGAGGCCGAGACCTCCGACGAACTTCACCTCTCCAATTGGATGTAAATCATCCGTCCGGTGGACTCAGTCAAGGGAATTTCACTCCAATACTTCAAGGAAACAAGACTGAAGGTGATCAATCCACTGCATCTCTGAATCGTGGAACTTTAGATGACTTTTAAAATAGCCGTTTGCAGAAAGCGCAGATTAATCCATGAGTTAATCGACATTAACAGTTAATAACTGTCTATTTAAACTTGTTAGTTGTGAACATCTGGCTCCAGAGTTTATAAGAGCCGTCAAACTAGCATCTCTAGCTAACGCAACATCTGATTTTTTCCCTCCACTTCTGCGGCGCAGCGTTTGTTCGTTTTTCTACATATTTGTTTCGCATATTTTCACCCAGAAGAAAGCGTCCCGGCCTCCAAACACGCGACGCACCACGCAGCAGAAACAGAGAACAGGCTGGTGTGTGAGCCGCCGACCCATCGCGCTCCCGCGAACGCCAAAAGGGATTTCCACAAAGCAAACACTGGTTAGCCTCGCTATTTAGTGTGGAGAGCCACCGCAGCCAACAAGTTCACTTCCAGAAAGTAGCTCAAGTCGGGGCACCAGTGTGTGTGTGTGTGTGTGTGTGTGTGTGTGTGTGTGTGTGTGTGTGTGTAATCCTTATGATTCTGCGTTGGCCCAGATAGCTGGAGGAATGAATAATTCGCTGGCAGAGATCCAAGTTGGATGTGGTTTGACTCTTCTGGAGAGTTTTCTCCCAGAGGCTTGGGGGGGGGGGGTGATGGTGGTTTGACTATCAATTACAGTGGTTGGAGCTCTGCAATCTGAGATCCTCTGTGATTCATCCACGCTGTGCCTGAACGCTTGACTGGTATTCATGTCCTCTTGCAATAATCACCGTGCAGAATAAAAAAGCAAAAAAAAAGTCCCGTCCCATTGTTTGTGCCGTTGTTCCATATCGTCAATAACATCTGCGATCAGCTGCAAAATTGTAGGAATGACAAACATCGGGGATGCGGACAAAGCGAAGGGCCCGGGTCCTTCGCACGCTGTAAACGTTGCATTTGCTCCTGTGACTGTTTAAACGCAGCTGTTTGCAATGTACTTTGCATTTCCGAGCCGTCTGCGTTTTGTGCTTTTTCCCACGCATGCCATGACGTGAGGGCACGCCCCGCATTTTTTCCGACGCAGTTTCTTGATGGAGTTTAAAAAAGGTAGGAGCGACCCGAAAAAAAACAAAAAAAACCCATCTGCGTTAAAGTGGCAGGTTCAGCCTTTTCGGAAAAACAAAGCAGAAGGAGTTTATGTACAGACACGCCGTTTGTAGAGTTGCGCAATGAAAACATACGGTTAAAAAGCCGCTGGTACGCAGGGAGAGATGCCAACTTTCCACAAACATCAAGCAACCAGTGCATCCATAAGACGTACCGCCATTTGAATGATGGAAAGGGCCCCGATGCTCACCTATTCCATCTGGTTGTTTCCTTGTTTTCACTTAGCTTAGACGAGTTACTAAAGGAAATGAACCCTCACAGCTAAGGATAAGTAAAGTTGACTTAATTCTGGGAAATGTAGGTTGAATGGAGTCGTTTCATGTGCAAAAAAAGTATTTTAAAGCACGTTAGCTAAAAGCTAATGTACTGAATACTACACTTGACTATCAACTGTGTACGTTAGCCGTTGAGACTACTTAGCTAACGCGCATCGCAGCCACAGTTAGTGCACAAGAAGCGGACTCGGGTCATCGTGACGTCTCGAGTTTCTGCATTTTGGCTTTCGCCATCTCGGAAATACATCATCAATAGACAATAATTCCACATGTTCATAATGTCTTTTCATCTAAACAACAGCAACATCAACTATTATACAACCTTCTCAAGATAGGAGTCAACAAATGACTGATAATATTGATAACCTCTAAATTCACAAGGAAATTTTGAAAGTGTGGCTACGACTGCCGTAAGTATGAAAACTGTGCGACCTATCAAAAAATGCCCAATTAGGCAAATAAACTCCAGACTTTTGTCAACGTTTTAAACGTCAAATCATTTCTCTACGTTAAAGTATGGCGAGTCACTGTGTCCACAAAGATGAGTGTTAATTTAGCTCTCTCCACGGGCGAAGCCTCATTCAAGTCAATGAGACAATTTTCTCGCAGTTTTTCACGTTTTTCGGGTCAAATCTCTTAAAAAAGTCATAGCACACGATTCCCCACGCAAGTCGCAAGTCTTGATGTATTTATACGCATGAAGTATGAAGTGTGCTCGCAGCTGAAGCCACACTTAATGACAAGCATCTTGACAGTGAGTACAGCCGTTAACGAGCCCAGAGGTGTTTTTCTCCGATTCCTATGAGATTTCTTGTCCGTATATCACAAAATATCCGCGATTTACTTCACACTGTGGCGATCCTTTAGCCATGTAGCTCTGTGTTTCTTCTCCGCGAGCAGCCCCCATTCACGTTTGCTCATTAGTAGAGCAGAGGACGAGTAACCCCCCCCTCAACAACACCCCAAAATAAAAAAAAGAAATGTCAGTGTCCGCTCTGTGAAACAGTCCTTCACAAGGCATTCTTTGATTCCTCATTGGACAAATTGATATGCGGCGAATAACAGTCTTTTTCTTGTGTTTTCTGTGAGCTCTTGCTATTACGCGGAGCTTCTCATTGTGCAGTTCGGCCATCTGTCTCTCAGCGGTGGGTCCCTTGTTACCTGTTGTACTCTTTCTTACCCGGCTCATTCACAGCAGCCCGGTCGCAGTGCCAGCCGTCCCTTTCAGCGCCCCGTCCGGCGAGGAGCTCTCAAAGAAGGGTTTCTCACAGAAAAGAGGGATCCGAGTGTCTCGGACTTTTAGACGTTAAAAAAAAAATAACTAACGAGGAAAGGGGAAAGTCTTTCTGTGCTGTGCTGTTGGTTTAAAGTATTACATATTTTTAAAGAAACGTCAACCACTCTCATTCCTGTGATGATCTGATCCGTGTTAAGTTAAATAAACGGAGGACCTGGATTCGTTAAATGTGAGCCACATCGGTGCCGCGGAGCCGCCGGCGATGGGCGAGGTGGATTTTTAAGAGCGACGGGGCGACAGATGCTTCTCCTTAGAGGCCCGGCGAGAGGACGGGGGTTAGCTTAGAGGAGATGCTACGTTTACGTTGCAGCGGATCTGAGAAGTCAGTTGGATGTCCAGACTCGTACCATGTGGACTTGGTTTAGGAGCGGTGGACCTCTTTTTCCCCCGATCGCCGCGAGCGGCATCAAGCTTCAAAGATTACAGTCGAACGTTTGTGTTTCGCGAGAACAAAAAAACGATGAAAGGACTCCAGAGAGGTGTTCTTACCTCACTAAAGCGTTTTCAAGTGCAACAAACGTTGAGGTTTTTCTATTTGGTGGCAGCTCGTCATTATTTGACTCAAACTGAATGTTTGTGTTGAAGGTGACTATGTAAAAAAAAATCCCGATTCTTAATTAAATCAACATTTTCTCTTTTACTTGGAGCTGTTTTCTACTTCAATAAATCTTCAAAAAAAAAATCTTCAAGCAGCTGTTTGTGTGCGACGGTCGTCCTAATGACCCTTTAGTTAACTTTGCACCTCATGCGTTCATTATCATCGAATAACAGGAAGGTAATGTTCCTGTTCCTGAACTACCCGACCTTTTCTGACCGGTGACCCTTCAGAATAAAGGGTCGGGGCCAATTATAAGCAAGCTGCTAATAGTGTTTCAGTGAGTCCAGATGTTGTTCGCCTCCATTAGTTAAACTCACAACGCAGAGTTTTTAACGACCACAACATACTGGAGCGGAGTCGGCCAGCGGACACAAAGAAACACACTGTCTGGCTGGAGCATTGCAATGTGTGTGTGTGTTTCACCGACAGCTTTTTCATGTGTTTCTTACACACTGAAGAAATGCAAAGTTGTCTCTCGCGGCTTTGTGTTAAATGAGATTTTTTTTAGTCAGTTAGGTTTTTGTCACTTTTATTGCTTTGGTGGTTAGCTAGCGGAGCTGCCAGTACACACACTGCTGAGTACATCGCAGTACATAACAGAGAAAAATAACGTTCATTGACAGTTTTATACTGCCATTGACTTCCTGCTGACTCACTGCTCAATAATCTTAAGTATCCTTCTCTGGACAATAGAGGGCGCTAATCATAACACAGCTGAGTGCATCACTTTCTTGTTTTAGACGCCGTGTTTGGCTACAAGCTAACTGGTACACACACTGCTGAGTACATCGCAGTACATAACAGACAGAAAAAAGTTAATTGCCAATTTTACGCTGCTATTGACGTCCCGCTGACGCTGATCATAACGCAGCTGAGTGCATCGCCGATCTCCTCACAACTCCACCGTTTGCTAACCTTTGTTGTTTTAGACAGTGTGTTTGGCTACGAGCTAACTAGTACACACACTGCTGAGTACATTACAGTATATAACAGTCAAAAAAACATTCATTGGCAGTTTATCACTCCCGTTGACTTCCTGCTGACTCCTCACTCAATAATCCTAAATATCCTCCTCTGGCCAATAGAGGGCGCTAAACGTAACACAGCTGAGTGCATCACTGTCTTGTTTTAGACGCCATGTTTGGCTACAAGCTAACCGGTACACACACTGCTGAGTACATCGCAGTACATAACAGACAGAAAAACGTTCATTGCCAGTTTTTTACTTCCATTGACTTCCTGCTGACGCTGATTTTAACACAGCTGAGTGCATCGCCGATCCCATCACTGCTCACCTTTCTTGTTTTGAGACGGCGTGTTTGGCTACAAGCTAACCAGCTAACCGATACACACACTGCTGAGTACGTCGCCACCGCTCTGTGAGTTTAACTTTCTTTTAGAGAGTATCCGATGTGTCTCATACGACCACCGCGAGCCGATAGTCTGCATACATCACCGCTAGTTCTTGAGTTTGAGTGATGTGTTTTAAGGCGCCTTACTGTTTCCAGTCATGGGTAATATTCATCCGTGGTTGTTGCAGACGCACTCACACTCTACCGGGTGTGCCTTCTTTAGTCATTGGTAGCAAACCTTTCCAAAGCTGACGATCTTATTTTATTAAAGTACATTTTAAAATTGAAATAAATAAAAAAGAACCAGCCATGCCACCCATGTTTAAGACCCTCCCTATGCGTTTCACTCTGTCAAAACACCTTCTTTTCCAGCTATAACAGAAAGAGAAATGGGAACGCGGGACAGTTTGTCTTGTTCCTGTCCAAACAAACATTACTTCCACAAGTTTGTATATTTTAACATTTAGAAGGCAACACGTCTGCAGACGCAGACGCATTAATTCTGCGCCATACAGTTGACATTTTCATCATCATCTGGAACGCAGAGGCACGTTTTCACGTCGAGGCATTGAGTTGTGTAACGCCTCCTGCAGAGCGTCTGGATACAGTCAAGACCCGAGCGAGCGATGCGCTCGGGGAGCTCCGAGTTTATAAATTCTCTCATTGCATAATCTACAAATCTCCAGTGGTTTAATAAAAAAAAAGGAGATTAAACTGAAAACACTCATTCCGTGTTTGCCATGCAAAGAGCCTTGTTTCTTGCTGCAGAGCTGCTTCTCTGGTTTTGGGGTTTTGGAGGTTAGTCCATGAACAATTTACATGCTCTTTTGTTTGTTTACTGTGGTTTGCTGGTCATAAAAATAAAGTCAGCTGGAGGAATCTCTCTTTCTCTCGCTCGCTTTCTCTCTGTTTCTCTCTCTCTCACACACTCTCTTGGCTGGATGTCAAACCCTTCCAGCCATTTGGACCGTCACACCCCACCCTTGGCCAGAGCTGAAATTAATTGCTGACAAAAAAAAAAAAACTGCCTAGCAACTCCCTCGCTGTGCAGCAAACGAAGAAAAAAAAAACACATCAACAGGTTGTCACTTGTGATATCTTGGCGAGGTTAACTCTGAATTATAGGAGCCGAATAACACACATGACATCACCGAGTGCGCCAGAGGTGCAGCGGCGGCGTCGACAGCAACGGGAAGAGATAATATACGGTGTGTGGGCGATGAGACTGCAAGGCTTCGTGATTGTGCATCGCAGCGATAATCCATGTGATTACCAATCCCTTTCATTGTTGACAGCGCGTCTGCTGCAGAACGCTACATTCACTGCAGTCGTCGTAATTGCCGCTTTCCTCGACTCGGTAACGTCCGCGTCGACGTCATGGACTTTATGGAAGAATTGGATGTAGTCACCCTCCCACCAGTGAAGAGAAGAGACCATATTTGGGCTGCAAAGGAGCAGCGAAGAGACGACTCTTTATGGTCTGTTTGACCCTAAATGACCATCATTTACTAAATGAACATCGTGCTGTATAGAAGAAGACTTGAAACTAGAGATTGAGACATAAACTCATGTTTACAATGTTTACTGAGGGAATACATCAAGAGAGAAGTAGAGTCACTTATATAGACTTCTATACAACCAGAGGAGTCGGCCCCTGGTGGTCAGGAGAGAGAATGCAGCTTTAACACATGAAGCATAGACTTCTATACAACCAGAGGAGTCGCCTCCTGGTGGTCAGGAGAGAGAATGCAGCTTTAACACATGAAGCATAGACTTCTATACAACCAGAGGAGTTGCCCCCTAGTGGTCAGGAGAGAGAATGCAGCTTTAACACATGAAGCATAGACTTCTATACAACCAGAGGAGTCGCCCCTTGGTGGTTAAGAGAGAGAATGCAGCTTTAACACATGAAGCATATACTTCTATACAACCAGAGGAGTCGCCCCCTGGTGGTCAGGAGAGAGAATGCAGCTTCAACACATGAAGCATAGACTTCTATACAACCAGAGGAGTCGCCCCCTGGTGGTTAAGAGAGAGAATGCAACTTTAACACATGAAGCATAGACTTCTATACAACCAGAGGAGTCGCCCCCTGGTGGTTAAGAGAGAGTCTTTCCAAACCCTGTCCTTATAAAGAAAACTTTTTGGACACTACATTCGTCTGATAACTTGAATTCTTGCAATTCTTAAAAGATGGGAGTCTCGCCAAATACCTTCGATCTCTGACAGGAATAAAAGCTCATTACCTCAGTTTCTACTCCTTCTGTGAACCAAATATGGTATAGAGTTTAGATAGATAGATAGATAGATAGATAGATAGATAGATAGATAGATAGATAGATAGATAGATAGATAGATAGATAGAAGCCTGCAGCACTAACAACCTCATCAACTTGTCTCTCGCAGTCTGCTGAGTGCACAGAATCGCTCACGGTAGGAAATTGAAAGCTTACTCACACGAGTCGGGGCGGCGGAAATTAAAATAAGGGAGTCGAGGGTTCGGAGGCCCGGGGGTTCAAAACCTGACGGAGGCCTCCTCTGGCCGGAGGAACGCTTATGAAGCGCAGCTGGCAAACATGTTTGAAATGGATCAGGACGACACTCTCAGTGACCGTTCAAACCCACATTCTTGTTTCTCGCCACGCTCTGTTTTTCTTCACGACGTACGTGTTGGATGGTTCTGCCGTTTGCACGACTTCCTCGTCGGTCCCGATGTCTTTTGGACGGCGTGTACCACATGAAACTGTCACCGTCGGCCATTTAAACTTTCTTTGTTCTGAACTCTGAGAGGAGCAGGATCCCCTTCGGCGATTATTGCGCCTCTGCTTTTTTGTTACCTCAGAAGACAACGTGCGTGTCATGACAGTCTTTCCTTATCTCCTCCATCTCTCGCTGGTGCTATCTTCCACTTGTGGAAAAGAATGTCTGCTGCTGCTGCGTCGGGGTGTGCAGGCGGCGAGCAAACAAGCAGGAAAGAAAAATACGAGCCGGCATGAAACGGAGACGACTTCAAACCGACGCCGCGTCTCAGGTCGTTGGTGCAGTTCGCAAAGTCAGCAAATCAAAAAACTGTTATTCTATGAAATTTAAAAACCCTGAGAACATCAAACAAATTCTTTACACTCGTTTTACACCGCTAGCTGCGTTGTAAAGTCTCATTAACGGACTTGTACAAACTAGAATCACCGCGTTGCGGTTGTCGAGTTGCAGTTCACATCACACACACAATGCCATAACTCCATCCTATTTCAACATTAGTGTGCAATTAGCATAACTAGCATATATTCATTTTTGACTTATGGCCATAAACATTGTCTTTGTAAGGTTGCAGTGACCCTTTGACCACCAAAACCTAATCATTTTAATCAAGGAGGGGAAGTGAACATTTGCGCCAAAATTTACGCTCAAATTTCACCAAAATTTGCACCAAAATTGGCGCCAAAATGGGACAAATTGGCTAAAGGTGATGTCCCGTTCCCGAGAACCCGACAGACGGATGAATTTGATTGACTTTTTTTACACTACTCTGTTGACTCCGCCCTGGCAGCAGCTAACGTTAGCCTACCGTTTGCATAGCTACAGCTAGCTAGCTAGCCATCAACATTTTAAGTAACTCCGCTAAAATTAACCTCAAGGCGATTGCCAATTTTTTTCAACTTCACGCGAGTCATTTTCCCCTGAAGCTTCCCTCGGTTGACCGGAGAGGATTTGAAACATGTTGAGAAACTTCTGGTTGCACTTTTCTCTCCCCCGGCTGCCGCGATCGCGACATTATTTCCCGCACATTTAATTGTCGCTAAAAGCACGACGGCTGAATCGATGCGAAATCTCTAAAACAAGCGCACGTCTCACGGCGGCGGGCGGCGGCATCTGGACCCCCCCGAGGGCCTCGGCCTGACCCCGTCAGCCTCGCCCTAATTGTATGTTCATTAGAGTTGTGCGGTGGCTCGAAGGCCCCGAGTGTAGCGCTGGTAGCACCCAAAGAGACGGGCTATACGCTGCAGGGTATCACTGGGGGAGATTTTTATCTATAGCTCCATTCATGGGCATTTCTGTCCATTTGGTGGAGGACGGCTCTCTCAGTGGGCGGAGCCAGGAGATAAGAGAGATGACTAAGGGCAGGAGACAAGCTAATGTGAGCGGGGGGGGGTTCCCATAGCCGGCCAAACCAGTAGCAGCTGGCCTTCTGCGAAAACACGACAAAGCACGAAAACTTGATATTCCCAACGAGCTGAAGCCGTCGTCGGACTCAGAGTCACAATTTTACTTTGCATTGTTTTGAAATTATGGCTTTGGGCTGCACGGAGCATTATTTGTCCCGTAAAAAGAATGTCTCTTGTGGGTTTTGAGCTCAAATTACAGGTTTCCCCAAAACGTTTTCAGGCACAACCCCCCTCTTTGTCTTTATTTTGGAAAAAAAGATGGAGTCAAATTATTTCCTTTCACTGAAAAGACGGTTTTTTAGTTTGAGCCTTTTTTCGACCGAGGGCTCAAAGTTTTTACTGCGTTTCCATCAGGACAAACGGGGCCGGAAAATCTTTTATATATCCAGGATTCTTATGGTTATGGAAAACCTGGAAAAGTTATGTCCAGGCCTGGAAAGGTCATTGAAAAGAATCCAAATCCAAAAGTGTAGTAAAAGTCCTGTAAATGTGTTGAATTCATGTGTTCATTTAGTTTAAATAATGAATCTGCTTTTAAAAGAAAGAGGCTCAAAATATCAGCAGCATACATACAGGCATCTATATAAATGTTTATTCTTTTAATCAAACTATTGTCTCTCATTCATTTGAGTCATTTAAGGTTTACTGTATGCTTTGAATCCTCATTGTTAGTTTAAATACTACATTTTATCACTTTTTACTGTTTACACACACATTTCACACAATGTTTGCTCATGGACATTTGGGTAAAAGTCATAGAAATCTGTTGGTCCCAAAGTGTATGAAGCCACGCAAATGAGAATACTCGATAGTATGAGGGGGGATCAGAGCGTTGGGATTGTGTCTCCGCTCCACGTCTCCATCACGAGGACACTTCTGTGGTGCATCGAGCTGTTTTCACTTAAACCTCCTCTGGTCCCAGCTCTCCGCTGCCTTCCCCGCCGGCTTCCCGTCTTTCACCGCCTTTCCGAAAGTGACTGGAATATTTCCCATCGCATGAATTCAGAGTTGGGTTTGAGGCCGCGGTCAATTGGCGGTTCGTCGTTGACCAGTGATCTGACCACAGCAAGGTGTAACTATGAGAAAAAAACAGTTTGCCAAATAACCCAAAAAGAGGATTTCTAAACCGAGGTGGATGAAGAATTATTTCTGCTCTGGTCGTGTGGGGACACCGCCAGAGGACTGCGACCCATCTGGGTTTCTAACCAGCGGCTTACGGCAACAACCGAGATCCAAAAAGTGTAGTCGCCAAAACCAATAAAGCTTTTTCATGCAGAAGACTCACACATGTACTGAACTCTGCATTATATAGAGTCTGGTGGTGAATGCTCCATTGTGATTGGCTGCAGAGTGTCCATTATGTATTAGTATCTTAGCTTGTGTTATGCTAATAAAGATTTGGAGGACAGGGACTTGGCTGGATAGCGAGCCGGTCTTGTTGTTAAACTTTAATCTCACCGTTCACACGTATTCATAAACTGGTGACAGGAGCGACCGTGCAAGATGCCGCCTGCCCGTCAGGACTCACTTAAAACACTCCACAAACGTTCACGCCGCGCGCACGGCCCTCCGGAGGAATTTGGGGTTAAGTGTCTCGTCCAAGGACGAGGTCGACACGGGCCCGCGGGCGCCGGCGGGGATTGAACCGTCAATCCTTCGGTTGAAGGACGCCCTTGACTCTGAGCCACAGCTCGTCATCGACTTTGAATGGCGCGCGGCGTAATGCTAGCTGCTCGCTAGCGTCACGCTAGTCAGGATTTTGTGGGGACAATGACGAGGCTCGATAGCTCGCTTGTGTTTAACACTGAGAAATCGTGTCAACCGTACACAATGCTATCGGCTAAATCGTACTAGCGTCACAAGCGTTACGCTGACATCATGCTAATCGAGATTTTGTCGCTGTTTGTTAGCCGAACTTAAGATATAAACCAGGGAGCAAATGGATTGTGGTCAATTCCTTGGCGGTCAAGTGCAAGAAAACATAAAATACAAGATGGCGTTTGATGTTCCGACGTTTGCAGGACTTCCACAAGAAGTATAAAGCAGAAGTAGTGGTTGTTTCAATGGTGGATGGCAGAAATGGTAACTGTTTTTAAGGCAGTAAAGCCATGGAAAAGCCACGCCCCCTATCTACCATGGAAGCAAATTAACCAAATTAAACACAGGCGAAAAAGCGATGCGAAAAAGCGTTGCAAAAAAGCGTTGCGAAAAAGCGTTGCGAAAAAGCGTTGCAAAAAAGCGTTGCAAAAAAGCGTTGCAAAAAAACGCTGTGTTGCGACAAAGCATTGCGACAAAGCATTGCGACAGAGCGTTGCGACAAAGCGTTGCGACAAAGCGTTGCGACAAAGCGTTGCGACAAAGCGCTGCGTTGAGACAAAGCGCTGCGTTGCGAAAAAGCGTTGCGAAAAAGCGTTGCGGATTTTTGCAACGCTTTTGGTGTGAGCGCAGCATGAGGAACAAAACCAGTCGGCGTTGCCAAAACCCACTTCGTACCAACCTCCCCGAGGCGCTCCTGCAGAGTGACCATCAGCGGAGCCCCGGCTCTCCTCTGGAGCCGCTCTGGATAGCCGCTCTGGATAGCCGCTCTGGACAGCCGCTCTGGATAGCCGCTCTGGACAGCCGCTCTGGACAGCCGCCTATCTCTTACAGTCGGGTTTCCAGTTCAGAGAGAGCAAACAAACAAAAGGCTTCGGTGTGGATCTGGAGGGCCGCTACGTCTCGTCGGCGTTGCGTTCAAAGGCGCGTGAAGAGCGGTAGTTTGCTTTGGCAGTGGAGCGGGGATTTGAAAGGAGATCAGAAGTGCTCTCGCATTGCGGTCGGCTTTTGTTTGATTAGACTTAATTCCTCTGAGTGCCTTTGACACGCTTCCCTTTGTCGATCAGCCGGGGAGCCACAAAGAGCACACAAAAGCCGGCGGTTTAGATCGTAGTGAGTGCTGAGTGAAGGCGTTTACACCATTCGACTCCGCATTGTGCCGGCTTCAAACCTGAGGCTTCGCTAAAATACACATGTTCCAAATTATCACTGAGCTTCTGAATGAAAACCAACACGCGCGCAAACATCACCGCATGAATGAGAAGCTAATAAAGCAACAAAAGGTGTTATCTAAAAGGGGCTAAGATTAAGCAAGCAAAGGGGTTAGAAAGTGTAATGGGGCTCTGTGGCCTTTGCTCCTCTCTTGAGGGTTTTGTTTGTTCAACAGCGTTAGATCCTGGAGGTGCTAAAGGGGGCGGGGGTCTTCCTCTAGACCCAGAGGAGGCGTTGGGTGCTGAAGGTTTTTGGAAGTTTCTGACACCAAGAGTCGGGTTTGTTTTGTTTTGGTGCTGAAACAATCAAATCACGGACAAATCAGTGAATCCCTGAAGTGATTTATCAAGCGAAACATAATGAATCGTCTCTACTTTCTGTTTTACGTCACTGTGAAATAAAATGTTGTTGGGTTTTGGATTAATAATCTAAGTAATAAAAGAAAACACTCTTCTAGCGCATCTCGGATCTATTAAAAAATGAAGACGCGCTAGACTGGAGAGAAGCATCGTCCTCGTTAGCGCAGGGTTAGCGTCATCTGGCGCTAAATAGCTCGGATCCAGTCCCACGCCGCAGGTTTCCCAGGATGTAGAAGTATGGAAGTAGATTTGTGTATTTTTTACCAGAGCAAATTTCTAGTTTTTAAGTAAATTATCTCCAATTCTTTGCTCTCAATTCCAAAAATTGTTTTAAAAAAAAGAAGAAAAAAACGCTCTCAAATAAAAAAAAAAGCTCTTAAAACTAAAATTTGCTCAAAAAAATATATCTTGAAAAAAAAAATATCTTGGAAAAAAAAAATTCTCTCTAAAAAAAAATTCTCACAAAACTAAATTTCCTTAAAAAAAAAGAATTTGCTCTAAAAAAAACAATCCTTAAAACTAAAATTTGCTCTAAAAAAAAAAATTGAAAAAAAACTTTGCTCTTAATCCATTTTTTTAGAGCAATTGTTTTTTAGAGAGCAAAAATTTGGAGATAATTTATTTACAAACTAGAAATTTGCTCGGGTAAAAAAGACACAAATCTACCTTCATACAGAAGCGACTCCTTGAAGTTAATTACAGGCGACGAAATGGATTAGAGCTGCAACAAATAACAGTTCTTATCATTTAATCTCAATAAAATTGTTAGTTTTTTTAAATTATATGTTGAACCTCGACATCCGTACAGAGTTAGGAACATTGTGAGAAATGTATTTCCAAGTTCTGTCCGACCGACAGTCCAAGAAAAAAAGAAAGATAATCAATCAAGTATCACAAAAGAGACAAATCCTCAACAATAGTGCACACACAAAGAATATAACAATGATCTATTGTTAAAATTAGGAAAAATAACATACACAATACAACATGATAAACAAGTTCTAGAGTAAATGAGCTGCCATTAAAAGACTTTGCTAAGCCACAAAAAGGGCAAAGAAACAGTGAAATGGACATTTTATTCGCTGAGATTTGAGCTTTATTTAAAGAAAATTGCTCTTATTTTAAGACTGAATTCTTCTGTAAATATCAAACAGCAGAAAGTGTGTTTTTCCAGTAAATGTAATCGTGCTTCGCTCCTCCGGCTCAACATTTGCGCGGCCGATTAGCGAGCGCTCAGGTATCTCATTAGGGTGTGTGTTTCCTCCGGCTGCTTAACCGCCAACCAAACACACACACACACACACACACACACACACACACACACACACACACACACACACACACACACACACAGCCTGGCTTCACGCCCACGAAAGAAGTACTAATGTCAAGATTAAACATTGTGGTTCCCCCCCACCCAAACGGAAAACGAGGCCACAGCACGTACACACACACACACACACACACACACACACACACACACACACACACACACACACACACACATCAAACAGTGCAGGCTGCTGAACCTGCGCCATAATGCTCTGCAATTAGTTTGTGTTTTGTTTGATGATGATCTCCTCCGGCTCTTTCGCCCACGTGATGAATTTGTCCCCGCTAACCTCATCGTACGATTAGAAAAACCTGCAGCTGCTGCCGCCGCCGCCGCCGCCGCAAACTCTGATCGCAACAAGTAAAACAAAACATTGTTCTAGTTGTGTATTAAAATGCACCGCAGGTTGAGAGTGGAAACAAACACCCAGAGGGAGCGTGGACGGAGCGCTACGTCCTCTAATGTTACTCATTTAGCGGATAGCTTGCTAGCTAGCGCGCTAGTTAGCGTGCTAACATTTGCCCGGCCGATTAGCGAGCTCTCAGGGTTTTCTTATTTCGGGCGAGAAGGCAATAATGTGGAGTATTCATCATGGAAATATGATCCTATGCCCAATTTCAGTTTAACATGAAGTAAACTAGCTAGCTAGTTTAGCTAGCTAGTTCAGCTAGCTAGCTACCTGTTCCTGTTGAACTAGTCACAGAAATTGGGCTTCCCTGGGAGATGTTTTCTTCGGCCCGAGGTTTAGGCAACTGATCTACTTGGTTAAGTGTCAGTAAATATCATAATTTGGGTTAAAACCCTTTCTTATTAGCCCCGTTAGCTGTTAGCTCTGTTAGCTAAACACGGGGCTCAGTAGACACACACACGACCGAATACATCACTCCCTGATGGAGACGATGAACCAGAGGATCATGTTTCCTTCATGAAAGCTTCACACTACAGTAAAGTGAGCCGAGCGGTTTCTCATCGCTTCAACGTCGTCGGTTTGATTTCAGCTTCTGGGACTTTAGTTTGGAGCGTAATCTGTCTCAATCCCGCTCCAAATCCACTCATTTGTTGAGTTGGAGTCGTAGCTCTCTCTCTCTCTCTCTCTCTCTCTCTCTCTCTCTCTCTCTCTCTCTATCTTCATAAATCTGCTAATTCATGGCGACGAGCAGAAAGAACAGATTAAATGAACAGATTAAATTAGCTGAGTTAGCTCGCTGCTGTGGCTTTGGAAGCAAGACACACAAACAAAAGCATGTTGAGGCGTAAACAGCAAACAAAAGATCAAAACCAGACCAAAATTATGGAGCAGCTGACGGCAAACTTACAGAGAAATCTAGCAGGGATCTTTTTTTTTTTAATGATATATATAGAACCAGAAAAGCATAAAGTAAACACAAAGGAAAAACAACTTTTAAGAGATTCTTTGAGTTCTTCTGCCTGCGTTTCATAAATATTAAAAATACTAAACTTCACTCACTCAAAGCCGTCGCACAGATACTTCACATATGGAGTCATGTTGTATATTAAATTAAAATACAGCCAATATAGTTACCATAAGAAAATACAACTTTTAATATTTTCTTGCAAAACTTTTGTTTATACCATTACCACAAATATGAACGTATTACCTTTGCTCCCATGTTTTTTCTGTATATTATACATTTTTTAAAGTATTCAAACAGGCCTCGTGGTTGAGGAGATAATCTGGATTAAGTACGGGTTTATTAACCATTCGGGATTTCGTAAAACCGCAAAAGAAACTGCGCTTTGAAGCCGACATCAGATCCGCTCGGGGGGGCGGAGCCACCTGTCCGAGAGGCCGAAGGCCAAATCTCCAGCAAAATGTCAGATTCTCTGATTAGCATTCCTGCCCTCGAGGCTCATTTAGCGTCTCCGTCAACAGGTGGACGGCAGCGTCGCTCATCGCCGCCGATAATGAGACAGGTGAGCGAGAGGGAGTCCCTCCTGGAGCGAAGAGGAGGGGGGAGGAAGATACTCTCAAGAAATACTCCACGACAGAAAGTGTGGAGGCGTCCACAGCGAGTTAGCATGTCTGCAGCTTTGGAGCCGTTTTCCTCGGCGAGGTTTTTTTTTTTTTCCCAAAAAGGACCCCGGGGTTAGAAAACCTTGTGAAAGCAACAGCTGTTGTTTCCTTTTTTCCTCCAGACAAAAGGCCAAGGACCCGCTGGAAGCCGATACGCCGCTCAGGGCCGGCTGTGAAACGAAACCCGGCCCGCTGGAGGAATGAGTCAGCGCTCCTCTTAAGCCGCCGCCATCCGTCCCTCCGGGGCAAAATGTAGTCCGACGAGAGGAGAATATCGAATGGCATCGCACTGTTTTTTAGGGGGGTTTCAACGAAGAAGCAGAGCAGAAAGCGGTGGAGGGAGTGTGATGATTCATTTATTCGGGGGAGGTGCCGAACAAACGAGTGAAGAGAAGTGAAGACACACGAACATCGAACCCGACTTCTGCTGACGAGACTCTCAACGTCTCTGGAACAGATTGCCGGCCGCGGTCGTGCAAACGGCAACGCGTACAAGTACACACACAACACAACACAACACACACACACACCCGGTGTTCACTTCTACCCGTGACCGATGGCGTCCCTTCAGACAGAAGCTCTCCAGCTGGGTGTTGGTTCCCGGCCCACGCGAGGCCTCCAGGAGGGAGCGAGCGTTCGAGTCCTTTGCCCTCGTGGGAGCGAATACCAGAGAGCTCTTCCTCCAGATATGAGCTGCAGGAGGTCAGGAAGGTTTAGGTTTCTCTGGAGAACCTTCAGGGCGTCTCGTCGTCTTATCGTCTTGTCGTCTCGTCGTCTTATCGTCTCGTCGTCTTGTCGGTAAACGGTGGAGTGCGAGCGGCTCGACAGCCGACACGATCAATGGATCAGATGTTCAGGACGACTAGAAGAGCTCTCTGAACATCTGATGTGTTCACACTAAAAGAGTTGTGGAATGTTCACACGAGAAGATTGTATGTAAAGTTAAAGGTCTTGAAAAAGCCTTGCCTGAAATATTTCGCCGGACCAAATTTTCATGACTTCACCAAATTTCCATGATTTATAACCACTTTTTCATGACTTTTAACCACTTTTTTTATGACTTTTAACCAAATTTCAATGACTTTTAACCAAATTTCAGTAACTTTTAACCACTTTTTTATGACTTTTAACCACTTTTCCATGATTTTTAACCACTTTTTCATGACTTTTAACCAAATTTTAATGACTTTTAACCAAATTTCAGTAACTTTTAACCACTTTTTCACAACTTTTAACCACTTTTTTTTTTACGACTTTTAACCACTTTTTTATGATTTTTAACCACTTTTTCATGACTTTTAACCAAATTTTAATGACTTTTAACCACTTTTTTTTACAACTTTTAACCAATTTTTCACGACTTTTAACCAAATTTCAGTAACTTTTAACCACTTTTTTATGACTTTTAACCAAATTTCGATGACTTTAAATCACATTCCCATGACTTTGAACACATTTGTAAATGTGGTTAAAAGTCGTGGAAACCCATTGGTCACCATGTGTACTCATCTTGTATCAAGATGAACCGATGAGCGTCGATGAGGAACCAAACCGATAAGCAGCCTCCAGAACAGAAGACTAGTATCAATACAACATTGCTCCATCAACAGATATTAAAAACAGACAAACTGCTCTTCTACACTTCTTCTGCCTTCCAGCTCGGCAGCTTCCTGTCCCTCCACCTTCACGCCGCTCGTCTCGGGGCCTCGAGCGGCGACGCCCGGCGCTCTGAACCGCGTGTTTGCTCTTGAGATTGTCGCCCGAGGATTTGTTTACAAGAGCCACCGCGGGGGGAAACACAACCGGAGAGAGAGAAGAGGTTCCTAACCCGCCTTCAAGGGAATCGCTTGCTAATCCACTGAGCACACAAGCCAAGCGCGCAGCCGCGGCGGCGGCGGCGGCGGCGGCGGCGGCGGCGGCGGCGGCGGCGGCGGCGGCGTGGAGGTTTAAGATCCGCCAGGAGCGAACTGGAGGGGGGAAGACTTGTGTTGTGATCGGCACCTTTTCACTCTCTTCATTTGAAGGCTGTGTTGGATGAAGAGGAGGAGGAAGAGGAGGGGCCGGGGGGGGGGGGGGGGGGGATGACACAACGTCACATCAGCTCACACACCAAACATATTTATGACCCGACGGTCCAGAGGCCGGCCGCCGCCGCCCGCCTGAAAAGAGACGGCGGCATGAAAAGAGGAAGTGAATGTGTGAGGATGAATGCGTGGCCCCGGGGGTCAGCTTAATGGAGTGGGACCCCCGGCCCCTATTGACTCCACCGCCCCGCTATTAACTCCCCGCAACTCCCGAAGCTATACGGCCCCATTATTCATGTCGGGGGGGAGGTTTAGAAAGGTTGTGTTGACTTTTGTCGGGGGAGCGATAAATAATCCATGTTCTCTTCACATCCAGAGTGTGAAAAATAAATGAATAAAGTTTTACACAATCGCTTTGTCGACACCGTCGGTGGACAAAAGATGCGTTCAAGTGAAGCGCTTTTTAAACCGAAATAAAGGACGAACATCTTGGATGTTTTCCACTAAAAACATTGGAAAAAACTTTTTTTTTTAATGTCTTTGAATCTCTTTTCCTCAAACTGGTGAATAACATTGGATTAAAACATGAAGGGGTTGCATTTGAGTCGCGTATCCTCATACAATCATGTGTTTTTTAACCAAAAACCTCAATATAGTGACGATACCACATGCATGGTCTACAAAATGAGATTTTTGATGAATAAATAAGAGATGCAGCCTTTGAAACCATGAAAATACAACACGTATGTCACATTACGACATCCTTAATCTAACAGTATTAATCCGATATCTACCCTCATGTCCCATCATTGATATAATAAAGATATATGGAGAGCTTCATTTAAAATCCACAGTTAAGGGAAGAATATTGTTCACGTTCACCACAAGCGGCGATGATCGTAAACAGTTTGGTGAAATAAATTCGGCGTTAGCGACGTCGTGACTATTTTTAATAAGCTCTCCGCTCGATATTCGCACGTCAAGACTCCCACTGACCTGCCTGTGTGGGGGCGTCGTCACTGACAAGCGAGAGAGGGGTGTGTGTCTCTTTAAGACGGCCCATAAATGGTGGCCACCGCCTCCTTCACTGAGATTGAGGGGGGGGTGTTTGGAGTTTTCCTTGGCGGGTCAAGCCTGCCATTGAAGTGTGAATGGGCTGCCATGGCAGATTACACCGCACAGCTGTCCCCCGACCGTGGAAATTAAGTTATGCCCCGTGTCAGCAAGTTTTGTGTTTTCCTCCCCTCCGTCTCTTTCTCTGTGCCGGCCCCCTCTCCTCCCTCCGGCCCTCGCTTTCTATTTCCTTGAATTGCGGAGGCCTCTGAGAAGTGCACAGTGAGAGGAGGGGGAGGAGGTGGAGGAGGTGGAGGAGGGAGGAGGAGAGGGGAGGAGAGAGGAGGTTAGCTGTGGGATGCTGGGAGAAAAAAATAAAGTAAAAAAGAGATGTAAAAAAACAGCGTCGGTGCATCACGGTGAAACTCGCCCTCGCTTTCCTTTGCAAACAGTTACAGACTGCAAACATGTACACACACACACACACACACACACACACACACACACACATATGCACATGTATGAAGGTAGATTTGTGTCTTTTTTACCCGAGCAAATTTCTAGTTTGTAAATAAATTATCTCCAAATTTTTGCTCTCCAAAAAAAATTGCGGCCAAAAAAAAAAATCACAAAAAAAAAAAATGGATTGAGAGCAAAGGTTGTTTTTTTTTTGTTGGTTTTTTTTTCGAGCAAATTTTATTTTTTTTCGATTTTTTTTTTTATGAGCAATTTTTTTTGGTGGGGAGGAAATTTAGTTTTTAGAGAATTTTTTGGAGAACGTTTTCGTTTCTTTTTTTTAGAGCAAATTTCTTTTTGAGAGTAAATTTAGTTTAGTGAGAATTTTATTTTAAAGACATTTTTTTTTTCAAGATATTTTTTTTTCGAGATTTGTTTTTTTCCAGCAAATTTTAGTTTTAAGAGTTGTTTTTTTATTTGAGGGCGTATTTTTTTTTTTTTTTCAGAACAATTATTGGAATTGAGAGCAGAGAACTGGAGATAATTTACTTACAAACTATAAATTTGCTCGGGTAAAAAAGACACAAATCTACCTTCATACACATGCACACACACACACACGCACACACACACGCGCACACACACGTAAACGCGAGCGGGCAAGCGGAGGTCGTCCCCCGACCTCGTTTTGTCTCCTCTTGGACGGCGTCCCGCTGCAGCCGCGGCCGCCGCCTGGCGTTTTGTTCCCCTCTGCGTCGGGGTGAGGCTTGTTTGTGTTGTGGCCAAAGTGAAAGGCAAACACTCCGGCTCCTCCAGCGATGTGTGAACACGCTGGGAATGCACACACACACACACACACACACACACACACACACACACACTCTAACACCCGGGGGCCCGCGAAGCAGCTGGACCCGCTGGCTGCTCCAAGCCCGACGGAGGCTGAAGCTTCACTTCAGCCGGACGGAGCGTCACAAAACTGTAAAATAAAAATGCTTCAAAGTAGATGACTGGGATATATATATATATATATATATATATATATATATATATATATATATATATATATATATATATATGTATATATATATATATGGTCCCAGTCTCGGCCTCCTGAACAAACGTTTGCCTCCACTTTTATTCGAAGCCGCAGCAGAAGGCGACTTTTTGGGGAAACTTCCTCCAAATTTAAAATGGCGCCCTCAAGAACGAGGCTTTGATTTTTTTTTGCATTTTCCGATCGGATTCGGTTGGATTTGTTTTAGATAAATGTCTTGGCTCGGTTTCGTGAAAATGTTTAGTGAGTTTAGAATAAAAACTTAGTTTCTTTAATTCCTCTAATCGGAGCCAATCAGAGCGTTCACTCAGATTTTAGTTTCAATCTTTGGACTCGGACCAAAGTCCGAACACATCAGTTCTGTTCACCTGGACTCTGAAGCTGTAGGTCCAGTTTGTTGTGCTTTGCACTGAAGAGCCATTTCACGATGTTCAGAGCGCAATAAGGCGGCGGCGTCATGTAGCTGCCGGACATACGATCCTCACGTCCTCACGTTTGTGGGCCAGAGGAGGATGAGATTCCTGGAGACTTAAAAAAACATCGCATTTACTCGACGATTTGCGACCCCCCTTTAACCCGAACGTCTCAAACAGCGAATATATCAAACAGACAGTCAGGTACTAAAGCGTTGCTCACGGTGACAGTGGGATTAGTGCCGGGGGGGAGGAGGGGGAGGGGCTTCTCTCAGGACGCTGAAGAGTCGGGCCGGAGCCTCAGTAACTGGATTACGGGCCCTTTTTTTTTTTTTTACTCATTTCTAAGAGGTTGTGAACTCAGCAGAGGTCTTGCATGATGAAATCAAAGTGGCAGCTGAGAGAGAGAGAGAGAGAGAGAGAGAGAGAGAGAGAGAGAGAGAGAGAGAGATCAATGATCTCTGTGTTTCACCGAAAAAACAAAATTGGGAATTCGGAGGAAGAGGAAGGCATCGTCGACATACAAGCAAACACACAACTAACGCTGCTTTCATGACTTTTGCTGTGGCGGGAGGTGTGTGTGTGTGTGTGTGTGTGTGTGTGTGTGTGTGTGTGTGTGTGTGAAGGAGGGGGGGAGGGGGGGCTTGAGGTGGAGAACCCATTCCGTCCAACACCCCTGTGGTAACTTCAGGGGATTATATCCAAATCCTTTCAAATGAACTTTCCATCTCAGTGCCTCCTCCTCCTCCTCTTCCTCCTCCTCCTCCTCCATTCCAACTGTCCGACCATTTCTACATCACTTTCCGCACAGCCTCCTCGCACGGAGCCGAAACAAATTTCCCTCCCGTGAGAAATATGGTCCGCGGCACGCATCCAGCGGTGCTCTGGGCGAGGTGGGAGGGGGGCGGGGCTAGGGGTAAGGGGCGGGGCTAAGGTCCGGCATCGGTACAGTTCAGCAAGGTTTTTTGGACGTAGTTACAGAAACGTTGATGGAAGACGAAGAGAAGAAAGACGTGAGTCATCTTGAGATGCAGCTGAAATGAGCCCGTGGAGGTTTTTTTCCATTTACCTCTGCATTAAACACACACACACACACACACACAGACACACACCACTGGAGCCGGTGCCAGGCCTTAACTGAAAACACTGCTGGGGAAAAAAGGCGGGCTAAGGTCAAATATTCCACGCCGCCAGTAAGTTGCGTAATTTAGACGAAGCGACGCAGATGAACGGAGGGAAAGAAAATGAGTTGTTTTGTCACGAATAGAAACATTTATCTCTCTAAGCGCCGCCGGTGTGAGAGCAACACAACAACACACAACAACACACAATGCTGCGATGTGACTGAGGAGTGACCTCTAGAAAAGACCTATGGGAAGAAGTGATCTATGGGAAGAAGTGACCTTTAGGGTAAAGCGACCTATAGAAGTGACCTTTGGGAATAAGCGACATTTGGGTAGAAGTGACCTTTGGGTAGAAGTGACATTTGGGTAGAAGTGACATTTGGGTAGAAGTGACCTTTGGGTAGAAGTGATCTTTGGGTAGAAGTGATCTTTGGGTGGAAGTGACCTTTAGGGAGAAGCGACCTTTGGGGATAAGCGACCTTTGGGGATAAGTGACCTTTGGGTAGAAATGACCTTTGGGGAGAAGTGACCTTTGGGTAGAAGTGATCTTTGGGTAGAAGTGATCTTTGGGTAGAAGTGATCTTTGGGTAGAAGTGATCTTTGGGGTGAAGTGACCTTTAGGGAGAAGCGACCTTTGGGTAGAAGTGATCTTTGGGGTGAAGTGATCTTTGGGGAGAAGTGACCTTTGGGTAGAAGTGACCTTTGGGTAGAAGTGATCTTTGGGTAGAAGTAACCTTTGGGAAGAAGCGACCTTTGGGTAGAAGTGACCTTTGGGTGGAAGTGACCTTTGGGTAGAAGTGATCTTTGGGTAGAAGTGACCTTTGGGTGGAAGTGATCTTTAGGGAGAAGCGACCTTTGGGTAGAAGTGATCTTTGGGGTGAAGTGATCTTTGGGGTGAAGTGACCTTTAGGTAGAAGTGATCTTTGGGGAGAAGTGACCTTTGGGTAGAAGTGACCTTTGGGTAGAAGTGATCTTTGGGTAGAAGTAACCTTTGGGAAGAAGCGACCTTTGGGTAGAAGTGACCTTTGGGTGGAAGTGACCTTTAGGGAGAAGCGACCTTTGGGGATAAGCGACCTTTGGGGATAAGTGACCTTTGGGGATAAGTGACCTTTGGGTAGAATTGACCTTTGGGGAGAAGCGACCTTTGGGGAGAAGTGATCTTTGGGGTGAAGTGACCTTTAGGTAGAAGTGACCTTTGGGTAGAAGTGATCTTTGGGTAGAAGTAACCTTTGGGGTGAAGTGATCTTTGGGTAGAAGTGACCTTTGGGTAGAAGTGATCTTTGGGTAGAAGTAACCTTTGGGGAGAAGTGATCTTTGGGGAGAAGTGACCTTTGGGTAGAAGTGACCTTTGGGTAGAAGTGACCTTTGGGTAGAAGTGATCTTTGGGTAGAAGTAACCTTTGGGGTGAAGTGATCTTTGGGTAGAAGTGACCTTTGGGGTGAAGTGATCTTTGGGGAGAAGTGATCTTTGGGGAGAAGTGACCTTTGGGGTGAAGTGACCTTTGGGAAGAAGTGGCCTTTGGGGAGAAGCAACCTTTGGGGAGAAGCAACCTTTGGTTAGAAGTGACCTTTGAGGATAAGCAACCTATAGAAGTGAGCTTTGGGCAGAAGTGACTCGTGTACTCGTTTTGTTCTTCAAGGGTGACGAGAGCTCGAGAGGAGAATCGAGCTCGCTGAGGCGAAGTCGATGGCAGAGATACCGAACACACACTCAGAAGACTGGAACACAAACAGCCTCGGTGTGTAAACACAGGGCCATGACACACACACACACACACACACTCTGTGTAAGTGTAAGTAGGGAGGCGGTTGCCAGAAGAATCGGCCGTGGCTCACTTTTTTTTTTTTTTAAATGAATTTCAATAATAAAAAAAAAGAAATGGCACGATGTGGAAAGACAAAAGAAGTCCTTTATTCCTTTAACGTGTTCCATGTGAGCGCCGCCGCCGCCAGAAACCTGCTCGCATTGTGCACCGTGTTCACTTTTATGGGAATTTTGTATTTTTTTTTTGGCACCTCATTCATCCATTCACACCCGGTGCATTATTACGACCTAATCAACGCACGCTGAGCTTTTTCCTGAGCGCTGGAACAGCCTGAAGAAATGGGAGGAGGAGGAGGAAGAGGAGGAGGAGGAGCTTTACACAAGAAACTGCGTTTTATTTCTGAGCTTGTTGAGAGGATTTGGGGATGTTTTAGTTATTGCATGCAAAGCAACAGAATGAACTTATTTTATTGCAAAGTTTAAAAAAAAAGAAGTTTTTTGAAGTGAGTTTTTGTGGTTGAATTCACTTTTTTTTTTACTTCTTTTGATTAAAACAGAGATAAACAAATGCTGGTAGAAAAGTTAATTTAATAACATAAACACGGGAGGTGTTGAAAGAGCAACTCCCCTTCTTCTTCTTCTTCTTCTTCTTCTTCTTCTTCTTCTTCTTCTTCTTCTTCTTCTTCTTCTTCTTCTATCGCGGCGGAGGCTGAGCCCGGATCGTTCCCACATGCTTCCCCGCCGCTCGGCTCTCCAGAGGTGTCAGGCCGCCTGAAAGAATGAAGTGCCCCTCCATTGTGCTGCACGACTATTATGTGCTTAACATCTCCATGACAAAGGTGCCACTCGACTTCTCCTCCGTGCATTCAGCTGAACCCCCTCCCCCCTCCTCCTCCTCTTCCTCCTCTTCCTCCCTTTAATGAAACACTCTGCAGCAGATCGTTTTCAAAAAAGCCGACCAAAGACACGATCATCTCGTGAAAACCATAACAACTCTGCTGAAAAGAAATATAAATGCACACACACACACACACACACACATTTTACTTATTTTAAAGTTAAGAAACTGTACCAATAAAAAACTAAATAATAAAATCCTGATCATTCACCAAAACTCTTAAAATATATTAGAATATTTATATACGATGAACATGAAAACAGCTGTGGACTGTAAAGTCTGATGCCTGAGTGCAGGCTGTGTGTGTGTGTGTGCGTGTGTGTGTGTGTGTGCGTCAGGAGGGGTTGTGTTGATTTATGGTGCCAGTTGCTTTTGACAACAGCCGGCTAAATCAAGACGTAGCAGGTCGTCAGGCCTTCAGTCCCTGGAGGAGGCCGACATCATACTATAGAAACAACACGTATCCTCACCTACACACACATATAATATATATATATATATATATATATATATATATATATATATATATATATATATATATAGTTTCTTTAAATAAGTACATGTTTTTCTTGTATAGTCAGGATGTTTATCAGCGTGGTGGACAACATGATAAAGTATGACATCACCAAATTTACGACCAAAAGTGTCAACGTTATTGTGGAGTCGTCCGTTCAGCACATTTTAACCGAGACATCCACCCAGTGAGACGTGTGATTATTGATTATCATCCATCCAAACAACAGAACCGCTGAGAAGAGTTCCTGAACAAGAAGTCGTCGGGTTCCTGCGGCGCCGCCGGAGACGCTTCAGGAAGACAACCATGAGGACATGATCAGGACACCTGGACGTCTCGTGAGGACCGAGCAGGTTGACGTCGTATTGACCTGGTGGTCACCTCCCCCCTCCTCTTCCTCCCTCCTCTTCCTCCCTCCACTGTGGGAGCGACGGCGTCAGGATCTCACCGTTCTCCCCTCACGCACAATCAGCTGCTTTTCACCTTTCAGACTTCACGCTCTCCTGACCTTTGAACCTTTGAGCCAACGTTAAAGGCCTCTCACGCTGCTGCGACACAAACGACGGCTTCAAACACATCGCAACAAAACACGAAGATGAAGTCTTGTGAAAAATATGGAAGCACACAAACAAACAAACAGTCAGCAGGCCAGATTGATGCCTTCAAGTTTCCTTTATGCCTCCTATAAAAAGTATATCGATAAGGCAAACCATACAGTGGATTCAGACGTGTCTTTCTCGGGGCTGTACATAGTGAACGATCAGCTCGGAGCCTAAAACATAGAGGATTCTCTGGAGGGGGCGGGGTCTATACGGGCTATACACATATATACACAATATGCACATTATCTTTGAGGAGATTACAGTCGCGGTGACGTTCCCTTTAAAGCTGGAATACTCGCTCGGTGGACATTTGGATGTAACTCTGCTGGCGTGTAATAAATTACTGTTTCACTTTTAAACTCTATTTACAGCTCGCAGAGTCCAGCATTAAATACTTGTAACGACACAGCAACAGGGCGACATATAAAAATAGTTCATATCTTTTATATATTCATATTTCTATATAAAAGACTGGCAGTGCACAGCTGATTGTTACCAACACGAGCACAACTGTGTCTCTGTGGACTTCAGGAGAGAAGTCTTTGCATAGAAAATCTCCTGCTTTTAAAATCCTTCAGAGTCTCAAAAAAACCAGATACAACTCGCCCCTCTTCCTCCTCGAGGCTCTTCATCAAATAGTGACTCGAGTTTGTGTTTTCATCCGGACCAAAACACACAGGACAAAGTTTTAACAGAGCGCAACCAGCGCCAACATGGCCGCCAGCAGCGTGAGCGCGCGGCGCGCCGCGGCTCCTCCGGCGCCTCCGCGCGGCACCTCCGGCTCCTCCAGGTCCTCGTCGTAGTGCGCGCTGCGGGCGTAGTCCGCGCCGCTGCCCGCGTCCTCTTCCTCGTCCTCCTCCTCCTCTTCCTCGTGCGCCACGCGGCCGCGCGCGGGCAGGTCGAAGCACAGCGCCTTCATGCTGCTCTTCACGAACTCGCAGATGGCGCGCTCCGTGCCGTCGCACATGCACGCGTCCAGCTGCTGGCCCTTGGGGATCTTGCGCATGCTCGCGATCACGCCGCGGCAGGCGTTGGTGCACACGGCGCCGCTGAACAGCTTGCCGCAGTGCTTCAGGTAGTCGTGCATGGCGGAGCTGCACGGGCCGTCGCGCTCGCACTGCCGCCGCGCCTCCGTGCACCCGGTGCTGGTGGTGCGCGGCAGGCAGGGCTCGATGGCGCGCTTGGTGCCCGTGCACACCGGGTCGTGCGCGCAGCTGCAGTCCTCCAGCGCCGGGCCGTTGCGCGTCAGGTTGAGCTGCACGAGGGACGAGATGCAGTGGCTCGGGCACTTCCGCCGCTCGCCGCTGAGCACGGGCCCGCAGGCGCGCGCGTAGTGCTCGTACGCGTAGTTGCAGTCGGACTCGGCCTGGCAGTTCATGATGGCCTGCCAGCAGATGAGCCGGCGGCCGTGAGGCGGCGAGGCCGCGGCGAGGGAGCAGCAGCAGCCGAGCAGCAGCAGCAGCGGCAGCGGGAGCGCGCAGCCGAGGGGCGGCGCGGCACCGCGGCTCCACATCGCTCCGGCTGCGGTGAGGGAAACGAGCGCTCCTCACAGCGGTGTCATGTGTGACAACAACAACAAACGAGAACTTTTCTTCGGCGCTTTTTACTCCGGGGGCAGATGGTGCGTGTGTGTGAACTGTGTGTGTGTGTGTGTGTGTGTGTGTGTGCGTGCGTGTGCGTGTGTGTGTGTGTGTGTGTGTGTGTGGGCGTTCAACAGGCTGCGCGCTGTAATCCCGGCTCCATAAAAGCCGTCAGCGTTGATCCATTTGCGCGAGAAAAAACCTCCCGCTATCCATACATGACCGGGCCGGTGGTGCTGGTGGTGAGTCAAACACAAACTCCTCTCTCACACACACACACACACACGCACACGCACCAACAAAAAAAAATAGACCCAAAAGGAAAAAGTTCTCCACAAGTTCAGCAGAGTTCCTGCGGCGCTCCGTCACTCCATCGCGGGGCTTTCAGAGCCGCGCGCTGCCCCTCGGGCTCCAGCGTCCTCTCTCTCTCTCTCCCTCTCTCTCTCTTTCTCTCTCTCTCTCTCTCTCATGCGGGCCCCAGACCGAACAGCACAGACGGTCCGAGTCCCGGGAGCCCCCCTCCTGGAGGACCGCGCTGCTGCTGCTGGAGCATTGAGAAGTTTCCTCGTGCAGCAGCAACACAAAACCAAAGCAGCGCGCGGAGGGAAAAGACACAACAGCCCGTGTGGGTCTGTCGGAGCGGCTCCTCTGCTCTCTGCGCCCTCGGAGCGGTCGTCTTTCAGTCAAACCCCCCTCTCTCCTCTCTCCACCCCTTCTCTGCACATTGGAGAGGGGCTGCTCATTGGTTGGCCACTTGTTGTGGGTTTGGACGCAGAGGTGGGCGGGGCTTGAGGGAGGAAGACGTTGAGGCTGAAGGTGAGGAGGAGGAGGTGGAGGTGGAGGTGGAGGGGTGTGGAGTCCCATCACACCCCAACTGCATGAGAAGAGGACACGTGCATGTTTTGATCAGATGTATTGATGATGCCAGCAGGAGTCACACGGAAAAGTCAAAAGGTTTTAAAAATGGTTATTTCCAGGCCTGGAACAGTCATTGAAAAAAAAAAAAAAATCCCCAAAAGTTGTGTAAAAGTTGTGTAAATGTGTTACATTCATGTGTTCATGTGTTCATTTAGTTTAAATAATGAATCTGCTTTTAAAAGAAAGAGGCTCAACATATCAGCAGCATACATACAGGCATCTATATGAATGTTTATTCTTTTAATCAAACTATTGTCTCTCATTCATTTGAGTCATTTAAGGTTTACTGTATGCTTTGAATCCTCATTGTTAGTTTAAATACTACATTTTATCACTTTGTACTGTTTACACACACATTTCACACCATGTTTGCTCATGGACATTTGGTTTAAAGTCATGGAAATTTGAAAAAAAAAAGTCGGGTGGATTTGGTAAAAAAAAAAAAATAGTTGTGGAAATTTGGTAAAAGAAATTGAAAAAAAAGTTGGGTGAATTTCGTAAAAAAAAATAAAAATGGAAATTTGGTAAGAAAACTAAAAAAAAGTGGATATTTGGTAAAAAAAAAAAAAAAAAAATAATATAAAAAAAGTGGGAATTTGTTAAAAAAAAAAAAAAAAAAAGGGAATTTGGTAAAAAAAATAAAAAAAAGAAAAAGTGGAAATTTGGTAAGAAACAAATCGTGGGAAATTGGTACACAAGAAAACAAACAGAAAAGAGCAAAAAGAACAGAAAACAAATGAATACATGAAACAAAATGAGGAACAAGAGAACTGCGTAAAAAAGATAATACGTGAAAGCAATTCTATAAAAAAATGGGTTTTAAGAAGTGATTTTAAACTTTAAAACATCAATCCTTGAGAAAAAATGTGCTATAAAGTCATAAAAATGTGGTTAAAAGTCATGAAAATGTGGTTAAAAGTCATGAAAATCCATCCAATGTGTTTGATGTGATGATTGTCTCATCGCTTCATGCTAATGTGTATTTTAATATTTGCGACCATCCAAAAGCTCAACACTCTCTAAACGCCTTGTTTGTTTCATAAGTTTTGACTTTACAGCTTCCTTCCAAGAGCTCAGATAAGATATCTTCCTGGAGCTCGTCATCAAAATGACACATGTGTGTGAGTGTGTGTGTGTGTGAGTGTGTGTGTGTGTGTGTGTGTGTGAGGGTAAAATGATAGCCCACATGTTGACACACGAGCGAGAGGAGGCAGTTTAGCTCTGGAGGCCTGATGTGGATGAGGGAGTCGGGGGCACAAAGGCTGTTTGTGTGTTCAAACGGCGTCCTGATCTCAGGAATGTACCTTCAGGCCTCGGCCGTGAGCTTCCCGCCGCTAACAATGCACTCAATGTCAGTTACGGCCGGCTAGCGCCGACGCTGCTGGCGCTACTCCAAGGTCCCGACTCGTCGAAAATGATGGATGCTGCCGGGGGAACTGGATACCTGGAGGAGTCGCTTCTCCCGCCGATCCCCATCCGGCACAAAGAACGCCGAACGCTGACAAAAGATCCGCCGCCATTGTTTCAAGTGCCGCTTTTTTTATTTGGCGCAACTCGTGAGAGGAAACGGAGGAAGCCGATCAGCGGGACTAAAACACTGTGTTGTTTAGAAGTCTCCAAAGAAGAAGAAGAAGAAGAAGAAGAAAAGGCCTCTTTAAAAAAACGCATCAAGCGCTTTTTGCCGACAGCTGCGCGTCGAACCAGATGTGCCGCTGCGCCGCGAGCCGAGCGTCGTTACTTTGAGGGCTCGATTAAAGCCGAGTCCTCGCCGCAACAGTCCAATTAAAAGGGACAAACATAATGGATGATGGTATTAAAAGCATCCCCCTCCTCCTCCAGAGCCAGCGAGCAACGATCTGAAGACGTCAGGAGTCCAGTCGACTGAAGTTTTTACACATTTTCTCATTTCATTGGACGCTGGCGTTTGGAAATGTGACCGTAAAAAAACCATCTTAACAGAGAGAACGTCATAAAACAGGATTAACAAGTCTAACAAGTCCGTTAGCAGGTATGAAACAAGGCAATGATCCAACACACCTGTGCAAAATACTTAAAATATAGGTTTGCCAAAAATAAACTGGCTCTGCCTGTACGAATAGTTACTTTTGCTCTAGTTTCTCCCCCGAAAAACTACATTAATGACATTAAACACATTTCTGATGCTACACACATACTATTTTCTCTAAGCTACTGAAAGCGATACACAACTCTGAGTTGCTTCAACTATGTTGTGCTGAAAGGCAGCGACTATTCACTGGTAACCGTGTTATAAAAGCAATAAGGTACTCGAGGCAGTGCTGTATCTACAATAATGTACAGTGCAATTAAAAGGGACAAACATAATGGTATTAAAAGCATGGCTACAACTGTTTTGTGCTGAAGGCACTTTACTATTATTATATATAATGTTGCTGGTAACTGTGTTATAAAAGCAATAAGGTACTCGAGGCAGTGCTGTATCGACAATAATGTACAGTTCAAGGGTTTTCCGGCCCTCTGCAGTGCGTTATGAGATTCTTGCTGCACATTTCTAACATGTGTAACTCCTAAATGGCCAAATGGCTGCTGCTGCTGCTGCTGCTGCTGCTGCTGCTGCTGCTGCTGCTGCTGCACAGTCCGGAGCGCTGCAGGGTCGCGGAGGTTTCATCATTGACCGAGTGAGCTCGACTCCCAGCGGAGCGGCTCAGCGGCGTCTGTATCAGGGTGACAGGAAATGAGTCGGCAGGAACTATCCGTTCAAATTGCTTCCTCTTTGGGATTTTCGGAGAAGCGATAATGGCGAGTGATAAGTTATTTGGAAAAGGAACTTAAAAAAAAGATTAAGGCTTCATTTCCTTCTTTCGCGTCTGCCTGTTAATTCGCTTCAGTTCTGGTCCGGCCTCTTCTGGAGGATTTGAGTCGGCGTCTTTGGGGTTTGGAGCCGTGACGCACGAGTGATTACGGCCGTTACGAGTTGGCAGATAATGGCCGACAGACAGAAATAAACCACTATTTCCAGAGTAGTGGTCCAAAAAAAAAAAATCCCCCCGCAGGCACTGCAACAACAACAACACGCCGGCTCATGCAAAACTTTATTTTCATGCAGTTCGTGGGGGGGAATACAAATAATTTACTTTCATTAAGTGAGCGATACACAACCCCGGAGGGAGGGGGGATCAAACCTCCTTTTCCTGTTGTGCTTTAAAGTGCTTCTTCTGAATCCTGCTAAGTGGTAAAAACATGTTAAATGAAGTGTTATTAAGGTGGTGGTGGTGGTGGTGTGTGTGTGTGTGTGTGTGGGGGGGGGGGGCGTGTTCCTTTAATCAGTGAGATTAAAGTCATCCATCATGTCGAAGAGGCACCGGTCCTGCTGACCCCTTTCAGCACAGGCCACTGCGCTGTAATTTCTACAAGGTTCAGCGTGATCTGATCTGCACATTTGGCCTCCCATCAAAAGAGGAAACTTAAGGGAGTCACAAGTTTGTGCGTCTTGATTGTGTTGAGGCAGCCGACAGGGACGATACGACTCGTCAGTGTCTCAGGTACACGAGAGCGACTGTAACCTTTGTTTGAAAGAGTACGAAACACCTACGTGTGGTCGAGAAGCAACCACAGGTGTCACTTATTGCAGAATAAAATCATATTTTACAGACACATGGGTTGAAGGCTGAAGTGCTACGCAGCATTCTGGCTTCAGGCCGTCGTTGCATGTTGTCCGTGTCTCCTCGCTCATTTCCTGCCTTCTTTTTTACTGCCGGCATCAAGTGAAGCCGTAGAAGTTCTCCCAACAAAAATGTTTTCAAAGAAGAAATGGGTGTCTGTTCTGGCTGGATATCGAACAAACTAGCGCCAAATAGCAGCAAAAGCTTCTCCAGTCGAACGATACCTGCAACCGCTAACCTTTTGTTGTGCCCTCGATCTAGAAAATAACGAGTTCAACGCAAGCGTTTGATTGGATTTAATGCAGCGTGTGATTGGCTCTCTGCCTCAGCAGCTACAACCCATGAAACGGCTCGGAGCAGCCGTTTGCTAGGGGCACGCGGAGCCAAAGACGGCGCTAACGGGGCCAACGATGGCGCTAACGGGGCCAATAATGGCGCTAACGGAGCCAACGATGGCGCTAACATGGCCAATGATGGCGCTAACGGGGCCAACGATGGCGCTAACATGGCCAATGATGGCGCTAACGGAGCCAACGATGGCGCTAACATGGCCAATGATGGCGCTAACGGAGCCAACGATGGCGCTAACATGGCCAATGATGGCGCTAACGGGGCCAATGATGGCGCTAACGGGGCCAATGATGGTGCTAACGGAGCCAACGATGGCGCTAATGGATCCAACGATTGCAACGTTGGCGCTAACGGAGCCAAAAATGGCGCTAACGGCACCAACAATGGCGCTAACGCCGGCAACGGCGGAGACAGCGCCGACAAAGCTAAAGGAGTTCAACCTGACTGCGTTATCAGGCACTAAACGCCGTATGAGCTTTTTAGCGGTGCGGAGTGGCGAGTGGGACGAACACGAACGAAGTACTTGGTGTCACTTTCAGTGTTGTGGTCAAACAGCCCGACACCGGTGTGATGTCACCTCTGAGCCTCTAACTCAGGCGGGCCGAGACATCCTGACCAGCAGAAACAGCAATCATCTTGTCCTCTAAATCATAAACAGTGGAGTCCATTAGTGGTGGAGAATGTGCTTTTTAGAAGTGTAATTACATCCAGGTAACCTTTTTTTTTTTTACGATATTTACCCCGACTGAGCTCCGTGAATCTCTCGGCACGCGGGCAGCTGCTGCGACACATGCTGCTCAGCCGCGATGAAGCGGCTGTTTACACAAAGCCCGAAGGCCTTTCACAGCGCCGCAGACAAACACCCGCACACATGGACCCACCAATAAAAAATCGGCCTAACCTCCGACACAGACGCACGACCTTAAATCTCCCGGACATGGAATGCAACAGAGAATTTAACAATGTAAAATAAAATAAATTAAAAATAAAGAAACACGACAGTACACATCTTTACTTTGAGCCCACGTGCTCAACATTCCTCATCTGCTGTTGATGAAAGGATCAGTTTTATTATCGCGAGCAGACTGGTGACAGAACAAATGGAAAGTTTCTTTTGAGTTATTTTGTCAGACGGTTTACAAGAAGATGATGAACGAATAACTTTACAACGGGCTGAGGGGGCATATTAATAAGAGGGCTATTTGAATTATTTACATGTTGCAGTACCTCAGTTTATGAACTAATGCCAAAAACATACCTTAAGTTTGAGGATTATATAAATCTGTATTCTCCATTTCACAAAATGCATGAAACAACTCAACGTATCAGCATTGAATGCCGGATTTTTAACATTTAACTTTCAGTTCTCTGTAGTTCTCGAAACCTGATAGTTTCAGTTTATTTCATTCTTGAGATGATGAAGCTACTTGAAAATGACAAAGTGGTACAAAATGTAAATCATACTTTGGGTTTTTATCACGTTTTTTACTTCTTCATTTAGTTTTCCTTTCATAAAATGACCCAAACCTCTGGCAACGAGGAACATCTCGGGGAGATAATGAGAAGAAATATGAAACAAAGTTGAAGTTATAACCTTCAACTAAAAATAAATCTGGTTTGAATTGAAATCAAACATCATTACAGCTGACAGTCCGACCCGTCAAGTGATGTCAACGCCATCTGGTCAGAGTTAGTCCAATACTTATGGTACCTACTTACTTATTTAGTCTAATTTATGGTGAAACTGTACTTTGGGTTCACTGCTAATGAGCTAATGAGCTAATGTTAGCAAGATAAAAATTCAGTCTTTACTCTCTTTTAGCTCCATTGTTGGTCTTTAGCAGCAAAATGCTACGCTGCGTTCACTAGCTAGTCACTAACTGTGTCTGCTGTTTTGAGTGCTGTGCACGTAGCGTACTGTGAGGTTGTTGGCTAATGTTAGCGAGCTAACACACCAAAATAATGTGTGTTAGCTCCTGGCAAGATGCAAATTCAATCTTTGGTCTCTTTTAGCTCCATTATTGATCTCTACCTATTCCTGAGAAAAAAATGTTGGTTCTTTAGCAGTAATATGCTGCGCTGCGTTTACTAGCTAGTCACTAAAATGTGTCTGCCTGCGGTTTTGGGTGCTGTGCACGTAGCGTGCAGTTGGCTAATGTTAGCGAGCTAACATTGCGTGAGCTCCTGGCAAGATAAAAGTTCAATATTTACTCTCTTTTAGCTCCATTGTTGGTCTTTAGCAGCAAAATGCTGCGCTGCGTTTACTAGCTAGTCACTAAACTGTGTCTGCCTGCTGTTTTGGGTGCTGTGCACGTAGCGTACTGTGAGGTTGTTGGTGCAAAAACTGTACGATCGCCAGCCAGCCAGCTATGCAAAGAGCTAAAAAGTCACTAGCTACAAAGTTTGGGGATCAGTAGACGCGAGCGACCGCTTTCGCGTCGTCACGTGAGCGTTCACGGCAGCTTTAACAAAACGGTTTTGGGCGCCTTACCCCTAAAACCACACATTGCAAATGATTTAACACCACAACCCGTCTACCCACTCAGCGTAACCGCACAGCCGACGTTTCAATGTTGTAGAAGTTTTTAAATAAAAACTATTCATGCTACGGCGGCCTTGGAGTACACAGTCGACGCGCTCTGTAAACAACAGAAGGCTGTGCAGGGAGGGTTTTCAAACTCGCATCCCAGAACCCCCTGCAGTTTTCTTTGGCAGACCTCCAAACCTCGAGTACCAATTTAAGAGATTAGACCAAGACCAAGACAAATGGCCCCCACCAGATCTCCTCCCAACCCCCCTCAGGCCAACCTCTGGCATCGCGGTCTGCTATCGAGACGTCCGCAAGTGTGGGAGGGAATGTGAAACCCTCGCATGGCCGTCTCCTCCCTCCTTCCCTCCTTTCCTCCCTCCCATTTGGCACGTTCCTGAGGCTCCGACGCCGTTATGAGGCCACTTCACAGGAGTGTAAACTGTGTGTTTAAAAAGCCGTCATTGTGGGACTAACATTGGCCCCGGTGCAGGTTGTTAGAATAACTGAATGACACAACGCTTTCTTTTCTAAATAAACAGATGTGGGTAGGCTATTAAAACTTCCATTTTTTTCTCCCCTCTCTTCCTCTTCGTCTCCTCGATCCCATCTGTAAGTGGTCTCGCACACACACACACACACACACACACACACACACACACACACACACACACACACACACACACACACACTCCCTCTCTCTCTCTCTTCCTCCCTCCGTCACACATGTCTAAGGAAGGCAAAAGGGCCGGTTTCCTCCTGCAGCTGTTCGGCACAGACGAGCCTCTATTCCAGCGATATCGGCCGTCTGCCCCGACTGATTAACTCCTCTTCCTCCTCCTCCTCTTCCTCCTCCTCCTCTTCCCCCTCCTCCTCCTTCTCCTCCTCCTCCCAGAGGAAATGAACTCACCGCAATCCCGTTGGCACCGAACTCCTTTCAAATCTGACTCCCAGTGAAAGATTACTGAGGGATTTCAAAATGACTGAGGCCAAATAATCATAATAATATTTCATGAGTAGTTAATGAGAGGCGCAATAACGCGGGTATGTTTTTCACTTTACTGTATATTAAAACATCTAAAGACATGCCTGCTCACACTGGCGTTTGGTTAAACACATGCTGAGCTGCTTTTTATCTGCTTTATTTATTTTACTGTTTTTCTTATTGCACCATCTTTTAAATGTGTATTTTATGAAGTTTTCTCATGTTTTTTGGCCTCCGTTGGGGTCAATTTGGTTTAATTTATGTGTCTCTGGACTCCTGCACAGCACTTAGTGACTGTTGTCTGTGATAAAAAGTGTATAAACAATGAGCAATACTATCATCATATTTTATCATTTACCATAGCAATACTATTATCATATGGTTGTGCATTACTGTTTTTTTTACCTTAAGTTTATTGTAATTCTGTTAGGAGCAAAATAATCTTTTTCATTGCAGGATAACTGTTATCTGTGTATATGACAGTAAAAACATCTTGAATCTTGATTAAGTGCATTTTAAATAAACTTTACTTATTTATTTACAAATAAAACGCATTTGAACAGATAGATACTGAATGTCATTGAGAAAAATGTTTACTAATAAAATCTATTGCCACCAAAAAGAATCAAAACGAGGATTTATAAACGTAGAAATGACCTCAAGAGCCAAAAATATTCCTCAAACTACGAGGAACTAAATGAGAAAAGTGGGATAATTTCAGCAGTAAAGGACATACAATTCAAAGTTGGCACTAAAATACAGTCTTAATTGTATTTACCTTATTTTTACGATATATTTAGTAAAGAAACAACTGATTTTGTATGTTTACAGGAACTAGAAGTGGTATTAAGTGTGTTTCTTTTAAAGATTTGCTCCGTTCTCGAGTCTTTCTGGACAGAATTGTTCTTCTTCTGCTCTGAAGGTTTCCTGATGTGAACCTGAAGGATCTGAGCCTCGTGAACATGAAGGATCTGAGCCTCGCTCGACCTGAAGGATCTGAGCCTCGCTCGACCTGAAGGATCTGAGCCTCGCTTGACCTGAAGGATCTGAGCCTCGTGAACCTGAAGGATCTGAGCCTCGTGAACCTGAAGGATCTGAGCCTCGTGAACCTGAAGGATCTGAGCCTCGTGAACCTGAAGGATCTGAGCCTCGTGAACCTGAAAGATCTGAGCCTCGCTCGACCTGAAGGATCTGAGCCTCGTGAACCTGAAGGATCTGAGCCTCGTGAACGTGAAGGATCTGAGCCTCGCTCGACATGAAGGATCTGAGCCTCGCTCGACCTGAAGGATCTGAGCCTCGTGAACCTGAAGGATCTGAGCCTCGCTCGACCTGAAGGATCTGAGCCTCGTGAACCTGAAGGATCTGAGCCTCATGAACCTGAAGCATCTGAGCCTCGCTCGACCTGAAGGATCTGAGCCTCGCTCGACCTGAAGGATCTGAGCCTCGCTCGACCTGAAACACTGGCTTTCTCTGGATCAACCGGTTTTCCATCATTTTAAAGCGGAGGATGTGTGAGGATCACCGCAGAGCAACGTCCAGTAGCTCCATCTCTCTGGAGCCTTCATCTGCTGTGAGGACGTTTCTGTTGGAGAAGGACGTTCACAAGCCAAAGAAACTGGTTTCTTCGTAGGAAAAAGATGAAAAAAAATACTTCCTGAGGTCGTTTTATTTTGGAATTCTGGTTGGAAACCGTTCTGCGCAGGAATGACACGCGTTCACGAGCCGGAGAAGAAGAGAGAAAATATCAAAAGTCATAAAATGAGCTTATTGGAACTTCAGCGGGTCGTTTTCTTTAGACTCCGGCTCATCTCCGCCCGCTCTGTCGGGTGGAGATGAGCCGGAGCGCGATCCCAGCTGGTGGTGTGATGCCGATAAGGCGGCTAAATAAAAAGCACATGTCTGACATCGCATCAGCGTACTTTGAAGAAACACAGACGCCGCTTGGGAGTGTCGGCTTTCAGAGGCCGCTGTACACACACACACACACACACACACACACACACACACACACACACACACACACACACACACACTAGAAGGTTTTGGTGTTTTTAATGTTGATGGCATTTCCTTTGGAAGCATGACTTTTAATCAAATTTCCATGACTTTTCCCACATCACCATGACTTTTAACCACATTTTCATGTCTTTTGACCATATTTTCATGACTTAACCCAATTTCTATCACTTTAAACCAAATTTTCATGACTTTTAACCACATTTCCATGACTTAAAACCAAATTTCCATGACTTTAAACCAAATGTCCATGAGCAAACATTGTGTGAAATGTGTGTGTAGACAGTAAAAAGTGATCAAATGTAGTATTTAAACTAACAATGAGGATTCAAAGCATCCAGTAAACCTTAAAACATTTATATAGATGCCTGTATGTATGCTGCTGATATGTTGAGCCTCTTTCTTTTAAAAGCAGATTCATTATTTATAACTAAATGAACGTCATGAACACATGAATATAACACATTTACACAACTTTAGTTTTTCTACAGATACTTTTTCCAGGCCTGGAAATAACCATTTTATAAACTTTATGACTTGTCCAGGTCTTTCATGACCGTGTGAACTCTGCTTGATGTTTTTGCCTCAACACAGCGTCAGTATCTCCTTTCCACCGATAGCAGCCGGCCCGTCTTTCTCGTGGGGCCCAGACGGTTCTGGACAGATTCATCACGACGATCGGCTCGGGTCGGTGATCCATCACAGCGCCGGGCTAATTCAGCGGATAAGTCGCCCGTCGCGGTTTTACGACTCCATTGACTACAATTTATGCCCCGTGAGAGGCACTCAGGTCCAACTCTCACCTTCAAACTTCAACACCCAGAATGGCTTTCTTTCTTCTGTGTTAGCCTGTTTGTTAGCTAGCAGGCTAGCTCAAGAACTCCTGAACATGCTTGTGATTTAACTTTAGCTGCTCGGCTTTGACGGTTTCCTGTTTGTTTTGGTTCCCGCTGGACAAACAAGTATCAAGACGAGCAGGAATTCACAAGCTAATTTGACGTTGATCCGTCCGGAAAGGAGAAGCTCAGGCTAGCGGCGCTGGAAGCTTTAGTTATTGCAAATATGCATCGGCCGAGTCCATCGGGAACATCGTAGTTAATGAGCTAATGGTTTCTGTGTCTTGTGGCTACACAACAGAGGTTATGGGCTTTCTTTCTTGTTTGTTAGCCTGTGTGTTAGCTATCAGGCTAGCTCAAGAACGTGTTTGTTATCCTGTGTGTTAGCTAGCAGGCTAGCTCAAGAACTTGTTTGTTATCCTGTGTGTTAGCTATCAGGCTAGCTCAAGAACGTGTTTGTTATCCTGTGTGTTAGCTAGCAGGCTAGCTCAAGAACTTGTTTGTTATCCTGTGTGTTAGCTATCAGGCTAGCTCAAGAACTTGTTTGTTAGCCTGTTTGTTAGCTAGCAGGCTAGCTCAAGAACTTGTTTGTTATCCTGTGTGTTAGCTAGCAGGCTAGCTCAAGGACTACTGAGCATACTTGTGACTTAGTTTAGAGGAAACTTTAACCGCAGCAAGACGTGTTGAAGCTACATTATGTTTTTCTTTGATTCCTTCATTTCGTGAAGACATTTGAGACCAAACGAGCTTTTAGCTATTTTTAACTCTTTTTTTTCAACATTTCTTTCACAATAGTTTGGCAAAACCTTCTCAAAATACATATCTGGATTGTGTTTGTTTTTAATAACACAAACCATGTTGCTGTAATTGCAGAACTGGCGCAGCCGCCATGACTCACTGCAGCCAAATCCACGTGACGCGTCACCTCTGAGCAACCTTATTACTTCTGAAAGCACCGTGGGGAGGGGGGGAGAGGTCAGATCATCTCGAGGGTTGCTAACGATTAGTGAAATCTATTGTTGTTCATTAAGGAGTCAACACCGCTCATGCACAAGCGAGGGACCTGCAGCTCGCGTCTGCGGAGTGAAACGCATCAAAATGAAGTCACTGAACTCTGAAAATGAAAAAGCAAACGCCACCTAATACGGTTGAGTGGAATTCGTTTAGTCTTCCTGGAAACCGTGAAGAAGAAGAAGAAGAAGAAGAAGAAGCGTTCTGGCGCTTTGACGGAAACAAGAGACGAGACGGCAGAAGAGAGAGAGCGTCAGTGTGTTCTGCACCAAGTGTCTGAGAATCACCTCTTTATGAAGGCAGGGAAGTAGATTTATTTAAAAAAAAAGACAAAGACAAAGCTTGAGAGCTGCACATTAACATCAGGACAGTTTTAATAGTTCCAAAGTTCCAGTTTCCACACGGCAAAGCGGAGGTTATAGGATTAAATGACTCTTCATCTGGAACAAATCATGGAGTTTCTGCTTTTCTTAAACTACACTGCAACTTTTTATTCATTTGATTTTGCTTTTTGACTGTTGAAACATTTTCGTAGCCGTTTTTAAATCCTGTTTTCTAAAGTAAAAGCACAGTTTTTACACTGGGTTTTTAAAAAGGGAAAGAAAGACCGCTGAAGAAGTGATGCAGCAAGAGGCGAGTAAACAAGGACAAAGGGAAAGTTTTATTGTTTTAAAATTGTTCTGCATTTATGTTTTAATGCTTTTAAAACACTTTGAATCCTTGTCGTTGAAATGTGCTATTAAAATTGCTTTTTACTTAATGCATTGTGGGATTCAGGCTGCAAAAACTCATTTCTAGGCTTCTCAGAAAGACGTTTAACTGGATAACATTGATGTGAAACTCTGGGTAACATTAGTATAAAACACTAGGTAACATTGGTATAAAACATTAGGTAACATTGGTATAAAACACTAGGTAACATTAGTATAAAACATTAGGTAACATTGGTATAAAACATTAGGTAACATTGGTATAAAACACTAGGTAACATTGGTATAAAACACTAGGTAACATTGGTATAAAACACTAGGTAACATTGGTATAAAACACTAGGTAACATTGGTATAAAACACTAGGTAACATTGGTATAAAACATTAGGTAACATTGGTATAAAACACTAGGTAACATTAGTATAAAACATTAGGTAACATTGGTATAAAACATTAGGTAACATTGGTATAAAACACTAGGTAACATTGGTATAAAACACTAGGTAACATTGGTATAAAACATTAGGTAACATTGGTATAAAACACTAGGTAACATTGGTATAAAACATTAGGTAACATTAGTATAAAACACTAGGTAACATTGGTATAAAACATTAGGTAACATTAGTATAAAACATTAGGTAACATTAGTATAAAACACTAGGTAACATTGGTATAAAACACTAGGTAACATTGGTATAAAACATTAGGTAACATTAGTATAAAACACTAGGTAACATTGGTATAAAACATTAGGTAACATTAGTATAAAACACTAGGTAACATTGGTATAAAACACTAGGTAACATTGGTATAAAACATTAGGTAACATTGGTATAAAACATTAGGTAACATTAGTATAAAACATTAGGTAACATTGGTATAAAACACTGGATAACATTGGTATAAAACACTAGGTAACATTGGTATAAAACATTAGGTAACATTAGTATAAAACATTAGGTAACATTAGTATAAAACACTAGGTAACATTGGTATAAAACATTAGGTAACATTAGTATAAAACACTAGGTAACATTGGTATAAAACACTAGGTAACATTGGTATAAAACACTAGGTAACATTAGTATAAAACATTAGGTAACATTAGTATAAAACATTAGGTAACATTAGTATAAAACACTAGGTAACATTAGTATAAAACATTAGGTAACATTAGTATAAAACATTAGGTAACATTAGTATAAAACACTAGGTAACATTGGTATAAAACATTAGGTAACATTGGTATAAAACACTAGGTAACGTTGGTATAAAACACTAGGTAACGTTGGTATAAAACACTAGGTAACATTGGTATAAAAAACTAGGTAACATTGGTATAAAAAACTAGGTAACATTGGTATAAAACACTAGGTAACATTGGTATAAAACATTAGGTAACATTGGTATAAAAAACTAGGTAACATTGGTATAAAACACTAGGTAACATTGGTATAAAAAACTAGGTAACATTGGTATAAAACACTAGGTAACATTAGTATAAAACACTAGGTAACATTGGTATAAAACATTAGGTAACATTGGTATAAAACACTAGGTAACGTTGGTATAAAACACTAGGTAACGTTGGTATAAAACACTAGGTAACATTGGTATAAAAAACTAGGTAACATTGGTATAAAAAACTAGGTAACATTGGTATAAAACACTAGGTAACATTGGTATAAAACATTAGGTAACATTGGTATAAAAAACTAGGTAACATTGGTATAAAACACTAGGTAACATTGGTATAAAAAACTAGGTAACATTGGTATAAAACACTAGGTAACGTTGGTATAAAACACTAGGTAACATTGGTATAAAACACTAGGTAACGTTGGTATAAAACACTAGGTAACATTGGTATAAAAAACTAGGTAACATTGGTATAAAAAACTAGGTAACATTGGTATAAAACACTAGGTAACATTGGTATAAAACATTAGGTAACATTGGTATAAAAAACTAGGTAACATTGGTATAAAACACTAGGTAACGTTGGTATAAAACACTAGGTAACATTGGTATAAAACACTAGGTAACATTGGTATAAAACATTAGGTAACATTGGTATAAAACACTAGGTAACGTTGGTATAAAACACTAGGTAACGTTGGCGTTAAACGCATCACTATGGAACAAACTCAAAACCAAATTGCAACACGTTGATTGGTTTCAATCAATGATCTGAAATTGGCCTCTTTGTTGCTTCACTCAAATTTCCAATCCAGGTGTGACTTCTCGTGTCTCTTTGTGCTAAAAAAAAGAAAAGGCCAAAAGGTTTACGACCTGGCGCCTCCATTACAGCGTTCCCTCACACCGGTCCAGCCGCCGGTCGTCCTGCGAGCTGCAGGAATGCGAGCGTGGATGTGCGGCGGCTCGCTCGGGACCTTTTATGACCCTCTGTCGCCCTTTGAAAGCTGGAAACTGGAAATGTTTGGTGGGGAAGACGTTCACGCGTCAGAGGGAAAGTTTAGCTGTGTAACGCTAAGCCTCCCAATGCTAAACAAACATGCGGGCGTTAATTGGTTGCTGCGCTAACGCGTTTATAACCCAGCCGTCGTTTAGACAAACTACAAATTCCAGAGTTGACGTTGACGTGGGCCAAGAATGCAAACTCAGACGGATGGCAGTGACATTTATGTCTAATTTCAAGAGGTTTTTACAGCAGAGGCTCATGGGGTCGACGCTGGAGAGCAGACTCCAGCATCTCCACTCCATTACATACCATATCCATCACCGCGGAGGACACCGAGGCGAAGGGGGACATTCGGCGTAATGGCGGTCATTTCCTGGACGCTGCCGTCGCCGAGCGTGGAGTCTGGCAGTCTGGGCCCGAACACACAGCGAACACACAGCGAACACACACTCATCCATCCATCCAGCGTACAGAGGAGCTCTGAGGGCCGAACAATCTGCTCCTTCTTCTGGCCTTTTCCCCCCCGAGTCCAGACATACTTTCTGTCGCAATCTGTCCGCCCTGAGAAAAGATAACGGAGAACAAGCAGACCCCGATTTATCCGTCAGCGTTGAACTATCTGAAAGTCCCCTTTGCGCAGATGGCTGGATAATGTCAATTCCAAGACCTTTGCTTGCCCCCTTTTTGCTGGTTTCTTTTATCTCCCTCCTCCAGACACATTACTGAGATCACTCAGGACTGACGATAAGCCCGCGGCCTCAAAAAGACAGAACTAGCGTGGAAAAGAAGAAAAGAAAACGGGCATCACCTTGTTTCTCTCGCTATCGCAGCAGCCGAATCCGACCGTGCGCTTTTTAACCCGCAACAGGAAGTTGTGTGAATAACCGCGAGCGATAGCTTCCGTTTATTGGACGCCTGTTGGGCGCTCAGAAAGCCGAAAGAGGATAGAAAACGCAGCTGCTCGGTCGGCCAGTAAAGTTATGACCGATGGTTCAAACAGACCTGGCGTCCGTCAGCGTGTTTTCGCGGAGACGCCTCGACGAAGGCGCTGACGCCGGTTATGGTCCTGCGTGCAGGAAATAGCACCTCCGTTAACCTGACGTTGGGTTACCGTTACAGAAGCTGATAAAAGTTGCATTACAGACTTATTGTGTGTTGTTTATGAGTTGGGTGTCTTTTTTCTTCCTCAGGCGGTGATTCAAGTTCAGATTTAAACTCGTTTTTGTCACGAGGCAAAATCTGAAAGGTATTTTATAAATTAAAGCTGAAAAAACAAATGAAAAATCCTGGAAATACAACAACTACAGCTTGATGGTGATGTACACACAAAGAAGACAATCTCACAACCGACGAGGGAACGACAGACAGTACACAGGGGATGGCAACGAGGCACAGGTGGGAACAATGAGGGCGGGGCTTACAATCACACGAGGGGGAGGAGCCTGGAACGAGGCCAGGTGAAGAGAATAAACCATCAGGAAACACTGGGAAGACGCACACAGAGTACAGAGAGGGTGTTACAGGTTTTATAGCAGTTTTTTCAAACAGAAACACTTTCATTTATTTAGAGTCGCGTTTCCTTTTAGCTCCGTTTTGGTCCCCACCGACTCCCTCGAGGAGTATCTGGTTCTTCAGCGGCTAACCGCACAGTCACTGTGTCTGTGGAGCATTTGGTGCTGGACAGGAAGTGAAGCTGCGAGCTACAGCTGGCACAAGATGGATGAGAGGTGATGAGACTCACCCACCTTTAAACCAAAAACAATGACCTAAAGACGAGGAGTTCACGTCGCATTGGCACAGCGCGGCGTTGGTTTCTAGCTAGCTCTGCAGCTCCCCGGCTCTCGTCAGGCTAAACGCTCGACTGATCACCCGAGACATAAATGCTTTTCTCGTCCGTCAGCGCGTCTCTACCCACAAACACACGATAAAACCTCCCTACCGTGATATTATCTGTAACTGGCATCAAATGCTCTTTCTAGTGGTGTCGTAACGCCACGTCTGGAAGCCCGTCGACCTCAAACCTCAAACGTGTTTTAACAAATCCGGCGAGCAGCGGCTGTCGAAGTGGAATCCGGTTGAATGAAACCGACAACGCGGTGCGAGTGGTGAAATGTTGATATTCCTGTTCCCTGCGCTGGCACTTCTCTTCCCATGGACGGCAGAGGGAGTTCATGGCGTATCGTTGATGTGATGAACATGATGGCATGAAGCTAACGTTTAGCAACATTTATTTTTCCCAGTGAATAATGTTGGATTTTTTTTCATGTCCAATATTTTTTTTTAGGAGTCAAGAACTTGGGAGCTTTAAGTTTAAAGCTTCACTTTGGCTAAACGGTACAGACAGATATAAAAAGGTCGGCACGTCTGCTCTTTGAATCTTTGATTTCAAACCATCCAGCGCGCTCGCGTCTTATCATAAAAGCGCTTTCTCGGCTTGAGTAAACCTCTTCACGGAGGAAGAAAGACAGCCGGGCTCCGCTTTGAACTTGAGATAACACGGTCCCCACATGGCGCGTGTTGAGGAAGTGCTTTTGTGTGTGTGTGTGTGTGTGTGTGTGTGTGTGTGTGTGTGTGCGCGCACGCATTTTCCATTCAAAGTAAAACTAGAAAGTTGCAGATCACCGCCAGGTGAGTAAATGCCATCAGGAGGTCTTCCTCCCTCTCAAAGTCCTCGTACTCACATGAATCGGAGCCGCTGATGTGCCTTAAGTCCATAATATGAGTCAATTTTACTGGTTTATGACACATTTCAACCATAAAAATAAACATAAACCATAAATACTACGCGAGAGGACTCGGAGGTGACTCGAGATGAGCTTTCTCAAGTTATGGAAATATCTATTGTCATATCCCGAGCTTGACGCCACACATGATTAGCGCACCTTTCTGGAAAGATAAGACCTACAAAATCCACCAATACCAACAAATCCGCTGTCAGACGAAGCCTCAGTAAGATATCAACCACTTTCCAGCCAAAAACACTGAAATATGACTCACTTATGGATGAAACTGCCCCTCTGTTGTGGAACCAGAGGCGTTCAAGGTCCAGGAAGAACATTGGGGCGTACACGAAATGTGCTCTAAATTAATTACATAAAGATATTTAACTTGTTCAGGTATACTGTAACACAATGTGCTGTTATAGTAGAAATAAAAGCAATAATTTACATAAATAAAAAGAGAAAATAGATCCTGGAAGTTTAACAATAACACACTTTCCGTCATGTTTTTGTCCGACAGGCACCTCGGAAAAGAAAGATGCCAGAAGAAGAGATTGTACACAAAAAAACAAACACACAAAACATCAGCCAAGTTGCCGCAACGTCATTGTGATCGTTTTAGTTTCATGTTAGTTTTTCTAGTTTAATGCGTTCAGTGGACAAACTCTCCTGATGCTTCCATCAGGTTTCACTCGAGCTTCTGGTCGGATTTTGGGGACAAGCGGGACCTGATTTACACACACACACACGCACACACACACACACACACACACACACACACACACACACACACACACACACACACACACCCCTCCCCCTCCCCTACCTGACAGCAGCAGCTGCACCTCATGACAGATCGGCCGTGTCATCTCCAGGATTCCCGGCTCTCAGCATTTCTGTCAGCACTCAATATGACGTTCTAATTTTACCGAGGCCGGCGCAACAAGCGCACGGTTGTGTAGAAGCTCGTTGGAAACACGCACCTGTGGTACAAAGTACTACGCTGAAGTACTTCAACTTCAACTGCGCTACATCTCAGAGGGAAATGTTGTACTTTCCACACAACTACATGTGTTTGGAAGCTAGAATGTTGTGTGTATGAACGGTTTGACAACATGTAAGATGACGTCTTCAATATTATGTGTATATATCTATATCTATATATCTATATCTATCTATATATCTATCTATCTATATATATATATATATATATATATATATATATATATATAGGGAGTATTTTTACACTGTGACATTGATATCTTTACTTGAATAAAAGATCTAAACACTTGCTCTTCTACTGCCATGTCGACAAACACACAAAAAGAAGACACAACTCTAAAAAAAAGACGATGCTGATGATGAATCTTTATATTTCTGGGTTGAAAGTCGCGTTAGAAGTCAGAATAGATTGTGCTCAACAACAACAACATCTGGTTCCCGACCGATACGCAAACCAACGCCGGCGCTCCAAGGTCTTGTTGAGGCCGTGGAATGAGCTGCTCGGCCCTCTGGGTAATGAGCTGGAGGGAAACTCGAGCACAGCAGGCCTCGCTCAGGATGACAAAAGCAGACGAGGCGGCGCTGATGCATTAAACACGAGGCCGAGGAAGTCAACACAACCGAGTCCATCGGTGTTTTTTGGGGATAAGCAGGGTGAGTTGTCTCAATGAGAGTTTCAGAGAACACGTCGTTACTTTGTATCAAAGTCAGCTGTTATTTAAGCGCCTTTGTGAACCTTCCTTAAGTTTAATGTGAACCTTCCTTTATTTAGCATGAACCTTCCTTAAGTCTAATGTGAACCTTCCTTTATTTAGTATGAACCTTCCTTTATTTAGTGTGAACTTTCCTTTACTTAGTGTGAACTTTCCTTTACTTAGTGTGAACCTTCCTTTATTTAGTATGAACCTTCCTTTATTTAGTGTGAACTTTCCTTTACTTAGTGTGAACCTTCCTTTATTTAGTATGAACCTTCCTTTATTTAGTGTGAACTTTCCTTTACTTAGTGTGAACCTTCCTTTATTTAGTATGAACCTTCCTTTATTTAGTGTGAACTTTCCTTTACTTAGTGTGAACCTTCCTTTACATAGTGTGAACCTTCCTTTACATAGTGTGAACCTTCCTTTATTTAGTATGAACCTTCCTTTATTTAGTATGAACTTTCCTTTAGTTTAGTGTGAACTTTCCTTTTACTTAGTGTGAACCTTCCTTTACTTAGTGTGAACCTTCCTTTACTTAGTGTGAACCTTCCTTTACATAGTGTGAACCTTCCTTTATTTAGTATGAACCTTCCTTTATTTAGTATGAACTTTCCTTTAGTTTAGTGTGAACTTTCCTTTTATTTAGTGTGAACCTTCCTTTAGTTTAGTGTGAACCTTCCTTGACTTAGTGTGAACCTTCCTTTATTTTAGTGTGAACCTTCCTTTACTTTAGTGTGAACCTTCCTTTATTTAGTGTGAACCTTGATTTACTTAGTGTGAACCTTCCTTGACTTAGTGTGAACCTTCCTTTACTTAGTGTGAACCTTCCTTTACTGAGTGTGAACCTTCCTTTACTGTAAAGTGACATTGTGGTTCAATCTGTAGCTGCGATGGGAAAGATGAAGCACTGTCAGACTCCATCTGTGAGTGAAAGCGTGAACACAAAAGGAGCGTCAACTCAAAGACAAACACATTCAAACTCGCATGCAGTCAAACTACTGTGTCGTCCACCGAGACGCAGCAGTGTGTGTCTGACGAGGATCTGCTTCGGTTGAACCCATGTGGGACTCATTTGTGAAGGAACTTTCTGGCAGCGCTCCCCGGGCTCTGGTTTTGATGTTCAGATAGAAACTGTACACATTTTGGATCGATGGGAAACGAGTCCAAGACAAACGCGTCGCCGTCGCGAGCGAGGAGGGAAATTCCAAAACCTAAACCATGCCACACATTTAAATGTCTTTTATTCTCCACGTCAGCATGAATGTAAGTTCACTCGCTCCATGTATTTAAATATGTTCTCCTTCTACGGCCACAAAGAAACAAAACAAAAAAAAGTCTGTTTTTATATTTCTTTTCTTGGTATTCCAGTAAATGGATTCCACTGTAAAAAGTGTGATTCGTGTCTATAAAGTTGCAGTGAAAGCTTCTCACTGGGGGTTAAATAACCTCCTTTAGGGAGCGCTGGGTTCAAACTGTGTAACTCCTGTTGCATCAGCTTCTCATACAGTTACACCGAGACCTCGTGACGACTGACATCTGAACTGACCTTTGACCTCTGAGACGCAGCCAAAAACATCTGTGAGAAGATCTGCCGAGGACATTTTTCAGTCAGAAGCTCATGCGCTCGGCGAGCGAAACACTACGTGGTGGGAAAGCGAATAAAGGCATCGACCAATCACGTCGTGCGAAATGGGCGTTTCCCAAACATACTCTGTAGTGTTCAATGATATGTTGTCCAAAACCGAGGCGCCAAATCTTATTCCGACCTTTCAACCTTGACGAAGGCCAACAAGACCCAATCTGTCTGTTCTTGCCTTTCACAATAAAAGCCTTGTGCATATATATACACTAAGTCTTCGATCCAATCCAACCTTTCATTGGAAAAGGTGCTAGTTTTGAATAGTTTTGATGGGAAATGTTTCACATTTTCATGTTGTTTGTTCACCACGCTGTCAAGACCTTAACAGGAAGAGATCATTGTGTCTCTCAGCATCTTCTTTAAGTTTTTTTTGGACTCACACAACTTTAAATATCAGCCGTAATGGACGAGAGAGACGGTCCTCCCTCCCCTCCCGCTTCTAAAGAAACTTAACTGGCGTCGGTTGTTCTCACGAAACAAAAGTGCAGTGTTAACTACGGGTCCCTCGAGCAGCCAAATTTAGTGGTTGCCCAAGCCGACTCCCCAAGTTTTATCTTTGGGAGTCGGATTCGAAAACATACAAAAACAAAAGCGTTCTACCTAAAAAAAAAAAAAAAAGCAACATGAAATTGCTGCTGATTACAGAGCCGGCAATCATTCACATAATGCTGTTCTGTGACTTCGTGCCCTTGAGTGCTTCACAGCGACGCCCCCGTGTCGGCCATGCCGGGGTTCAAAGCTGAGCGGCTATGTGAGCGCTGTTTGCTTTAGATGTGCGGTGAAAGTACAAGGAAAACAAAGCCCACACACATATAGCAGCATGCAGACACTGTGGCACCAAAAAATACCAAATGTTGGACCCCTATGCTGCTCATTGCTCTGATGTGAGAACACCTCCAGGCCCGTTTTGACACCACCTACGCTGTCCTGGAGGGAAACTACTCAAAGTACTGTACCATTGTCCAATTTCCACTGGCCAGACTCGCCGCTCTCAAAGCCAGATGATCGCCGCCAACTGGTGCAGGAGCCTCAGCGGGGCCACAACCACCTTCAACGAAGGGAAAGTTCTCAAACTGAAGCAGGCGACCATTTTGAAAATACGCCGCTGCAGTTGAGAGGAGGTATTGCCCAACAGCAGTCGTGCATCGTTGTGTGTTGACCTGTTTTTAGAACGATCACACGGCTCTAAGTTTAAAATAACAAGTAGGAGCAGATGTAATAAGCTGGCTGTGGGGGCCGGAAATGTGAGAATACTTTCAGGCGTTACGCCTCAGTCAGCGTTTTGGAAGCAGAAAGGGCAAAAAGCCTGCTGGAGTTTCTTTACCTCCACTCAGTCTGAAGGACTCGTAGCGGTCTACATGGCGGTTCAGAGGCTCGCTGGAGGCGCGACTCCTTCAACCTGTTGCTTCAGTCTGCCGGCAGCTGCAAACCCGCATGGAGCCGCCTCCATGAAGACGTCCACCTCCTCCATGAAGACATGAAGACGTCCACCACCTCCATGAAGACGTCCAGCGCCTGCATGAAAAAGTGGTTAAAAGTCATGAAAAGCTGGTTAAAAATCATGAAAAACTGGTTAAAAGTCATGAAAAAAGTGGGTAAAAATCATGAAAAAGTGGTGAAAAATGATTAAAAAGTGGTTAAAAATAATGAAAAAGTGGTTAAAAGTAATGGAAAAAGTGGTTAAAATCATGATAAAGTGCTTAAAAATCATGAAAAAGTGGTTAAAAGGCATTGAAATTTGGTTAAGTCAAGAAAACGTGGTTAAAAATCATGAAAAAGTGGTGAAAAATCATTAAAAAGTGGTTAAAAATAATGAAAAAGTGGTTAAAAGGCATTGAAATTTGGTTAAAAGTCAAGAAAAAGTGGTTAAAAGTAAAAAAAAAAAAAAAAAAAGTGGTTAAAAGTCATGAAAATTTGGTTAAAAGTCATAAAAATTTAGTTAAAAGTCATAGAAATTTAGTTAAAAGTCATGAAACTCCATTGGTCAAAATGAATGAATATAATTTCACCTTCAATAAGCTGGGTCATTTCACAGTAGTGTAGTTTATACCACACATTACTCCAACAGGAGGTAAATAGTGCATTTAGTGGGGCCAATTATCAGCGATGGATTAATACACTTTTAACAAAAGTTGCCCTGCGGTCCCATGTGACTCATTTCAAAGCAGAAGAGGAGCCGGTCGCAGCATCCTCGTTTTAAAAAACACAATTCATCTTCTGAACACGCTGCCCTCACTCACAAATAAATAAGAGAGACTTCTCTTGTGCTGAAGGTTCATGCAGCTCTGTGTTTTAAAGGGAATCAGATGTAAAACACACAAAACTACCACTATGGTTGAACCTGCGTCTGCTGCCGGTGGAGCTTCAGGGGAAGTGAGATGAAAGAACCGCTCGCATCTATTATCATTTCACGTCCACGATTTCTAAAGTAAGAGCCAAATACTTGAAGGGAAACGGGATACCTTCTCTTCTGGCGGTGACAGCTGGTCAGAGAGAGAGAGAGAGAGAGAGAGAGAGAGAGAGAGAGAGAGAGAGAGAGAGAGAGAGAGAGAGGGAGGGAGGGAGGATGCAGCTGCAGAGGCTGCATGGTGGTGGTAGGGGTCCAGCAGCAGATGGGGGCCTTCGGGCCGCTCTGCAACTCGATATCTAAGGTTGAAATACCCGCATATTTCTTTAAAACAAATAAATTAATTCCCATCCCGTTCCCAGGTTTTTCGAAAACAAGGAAAGAAAAAACGGCCCCTCTATTTTTTTTTTAAAACTGTTATCTTGTGCTTTTTTAATGCTCGTGCATCCGGATGACCTTCTGTTGTCCTTTAAAAAAAAGAAGCTTCCTGCAACACTTAACGTTGGGACTGAAGTGCGTAATGTCCTTTTAAAAAAACCTTTGAAAAAATCAGCTTCTTCTGACTCATTTTACAGAACAACCTCGACGTAACAACAGAAAAATACAATACAAAAGTTGTGTAAATGTGTTATATTCATGTGTTCATAACGTTCATTTAGTTATAAATAATGAATCTGCTTTTAAAAAGAAATGTTTATTCTTTAATCAAACTATTGTCTCTCATTCATTTGAGTCATTTAAGGTTTACTGTATGCTTTGAATCCTCATTGTTAGTTTAAATACTACATTTTATCACTTTTTACTGTTCACACACACATTTCACACAATGTTTGCTCATAGACATTTGGTGAAAAGTCATGAAAAATCATGGAAATCTGATTTTTAGTCATGAAAATGTGGTTAAAAGTCATTAAAAAGTGGTTAATAGTCATGGAAATTTGGTTAAAAGTACTGAAAAAATAGTTAAAAGTCAATTTTATTACTGACTCCATGACGAGAGGCGTCAGCTGACTATAGTCTTTTGTCTGCAGCCTGCAGGTTTGAAGTGAGGAACTTTGGCATCTGACCTGGAGGAAACCTAATAGTTGGAATGCACCCCCCCCCCTCCCGTCTTCCCCCATAATGCATCTCTCCCTCCCCCTCTGCTTTCAGCCCGGAGCCTCTCGAGGCCTCGCTCTAATCATAGCGCCAATTCTGGTGTTTATGTGATTATGCTAAATATGTTGAAGCTAACGAAACATTTACGTTTCGTTAGCTTGATTTATTTTAGCAAATGTCACGACACCAAGAGCAAAACGCCAGAATATCCTTCTTGACACCCGAAGACTTTGTTTTATTGTGATTTTTACAGCAGATTCTGATTCTTTAGGTCATAATCTTTCCTAAAAGGTGTCTTATTGGTTTGTGGTTGTTGTTAAGCGCCTGAACCAAACAGCTTGAACAAGACGGCGACCGCTCGAGGAAGCATTTTTGGGAAATAAGTCCTCATACTATGCTTGATGTTCATAGTTATGATCAAAATATGTTATAAAAGGGATTTTTTGTAAAATATACATTTTATCCCCAAGAAAATTCTGAAAAAAGCATATAAAACAACACAAGTTTAAGAATTCATTTGGGGTTCATAAGACTACTTGAACACTGCATGGTGGTCTACAATTTTAATTAATACGATAAGAAAAGGTTAAAACATATGACAAAATGGTGAAAATTCAACTTTTAAAATATTTTTAGAAATGTTTAAAACTGATAGGACAGTAAAAACACGTCACTACAAAAAAAAACATTTAAAAAATCATAATTTAAATGAACAAAGAGAAAAGCAGCGTTCCTACGTTATTGGACGTTACTTTTTGGCGTCACAATAATCTATTTTCACTCGACATAACTCCATGATGGAGTTGCTGTTTTCCAGACGGCACGCCGGAGGTCCAAGAGGGCGGGTAACTTATCAACACCACAAATCCAAAACTTTAATCCCTTTACCCATTTTAAGCAATTTCCATAAAGTCTGTAGCCGGGACGACGTCATGCAACGTCGCTCACAGCTCACGCATGTGTGCGCTCGCATGTCCAGCGCACGTTCTGGAGCTTAAATAAGCTTAAATATGAATCGCAGCCTGAAAAGTGTTTGATCACTTCGACTTCATTCATGTTTGTTGGACGTGGCGGCTCTGGAAAATGTTTTATTAGCACTGACTCCACTTTAATCCAGCGTGATGGACGACATGACGCATCAGTCATTGATTTACTTCATATCCATAAAGCAGGGTTTTCAGTTGGCACACACACACACACACACACACACACACACTTATTCTCTCATTTTTTATTCTACTAATGGTGTCCGTTTTTTATTTCTATTATATGTTCCCATCCTTCTCCGTTTAAAAGCTGCTGCATCGGGCCAAGAAACGGAACAATCTTCGTCCAAAATCCTAAATTTAGTCTGGATTAAGATGTAGCGCGTTAGCTAGTGGAGGTTTGTTCGGACACAGAGAGGCAGAGTTTTTAATGCTAAGCTAAGCTAATCAGGTGCGGCTTTAACGGGCATGTACGATAACGGCACATGCCTGATATTTTTTAATTAAACACCGTAACATCTCATCTTTTGTTTTTAAGCTTCACCTCGTGACTCTTTCTGTCGCTCAGCGGCGCGTAGATTCCTCCTCCGTTCGTTACCCGAGCCGCGACATGAGTTACAGCGGCTCTAATGTGGCGGCTGTTTCACTTTTATCACTCCAATTATTGTTAAAAAAAAAACACAAGGCCTGCAGAAGTGCCTGCGAGAGTTTAAAGGGAAAAGGACGAGAGGGAAACTACACTCGACACAGTGCAGCGAGGGTTTTTAAAGACCCTCCCTCTCCCAAACATATTTTATTAGTGGTGTTTAAATGACCGGCTTGTTAAACTTCAAGCGGCCGTGGCCTCAGGCGCCGCCGCAGCGCTACGTCGCCGGCTATTTTCACCTCCTCCGGAGCTTTATTAGACGCGCCGGTGTGAGGAAAGGTTATGAAGGTAGGTTAGTGTCTTTTTTTACCCGAGCCAATTTCTAGTTTGTAAGTACATTATCTCCAAATCTTTGCTCTCAATTCAAAAAAGTTATTTAAAAAAAAAAAAATTGAAAATTCTCTAAAAAAAAATATACTTTGCTCTCAATCCAAGAGCTTTTTTTTTGATAACTTTTTTTTTTAGCAAATTTTTTTTTAGAGCATTTTTTTAAGTACATTTTTTTTAGAGAACTTTTTTTTTGAGCAATTTTTTCAAACAATTTTTTTCAGAGCAAATTTTTTTTAAACTATTTTTTTTGAGAGAATTTTTTTTTTGAGAGCAAATGTTTTTGAGAGTATTTTTTTTACAGAACTTTTTTTTGAGCAGTTTTTTTTTTGACAGCAAAGATTTGGAGATAATTTACTTACAAACTAGAAATTTGCTCGGGTGAAAAACACACAAATCTCCCTGTGAGTCGGGGACTCTGGGTTTTGTTCAGTGTCTCTGTAACGTCGGAGAGAAAAGAAGAACTGACCGTGGGAAAAGAGGTGAGATAAGATAAGAAGCCTTTTCCTGAAGTCTTCAGGGTATCTACACCTCGAGTCTCAACTGAAAGACCTCAAAAGGACATCCATTCAGTCGTGGATTAGTGCGTTTAATCTGATCGCGGGCCCTCCATTTCTTTTTTTAATCTGAACGTGAGACGTAACGTGACTCATTGGCTCCGTGGTGGGAGCACACGAGGACTGGAGGATCTCCGGGGATCAGCGCTCATGGAAAGAGAGCGAGACGTTGAGCGTTGCTCTTTTACGGCGACACCGGCGGAAAAGTCAAGTAATCGCTCTGGACGTCGCCTCCGTTTCAGGGTTTTGCTCAGTTCACTGGCGATTGTTCTGCAGTTTGCATCTCGAAGCAAAAGATGATTTATCGCCGGCTTCCATTCTGATGACTCGTCATTCAAATGTTTTCTTCAAGACGAACCAATTTAGAGCCGCGACGATTAATCATGTGAATACTTTGCTGTTGTGTCCTTTGCTCTTTTTTTTATGGTTGTGGATTGAATATCTTTGGGCTTTTGGAGCAAAACAAGATATTTGTAGACGTCACAATGGGCGGGAAGGGATATTCTAGCAGAGGAAAAAATATTATAAAACATTTATGTCACATTACAACAAGAAAAAAAAAGTCTCAAATCTGTTTTAGCTTAACAAACTAAACGTATGGCGGGATGTAAGAGTCCACTCCCAATAGACGGAATATTTTTGACTCTTTTTCCTCTTCCCTGGTTGTCGTTGTCTCCTGTGATTGAATCCCTTCACCTCTCTGCAGTCAGTTCGTGTCAGTGCTGCTGCTCCTCCGGCTGGAGGCAGAAAAATTGGCACCGGATCCCAAATTTGAAGCCGGGTGTAAAAAACTTCCACGTGTTTTCTGCTGCGGACGTCCAATGAAGGCGTAACGCGGTCAGTCAGTCGTGCCCGGACGAGGTGTGACTGGAGACTCGAGGGGTGAAGAAGATCTTTTGCCCGTGACGCAGCTCCAAGATAAGAAAAGACAACCAGCTACTCTATAAAGAACTGGAGCGCTCGTACGTTTACTCGGACAAGAATAACGTGGTACTGTAGATAAGGATACAGGCAACAGACCAATGAAATTCACAACTTATCTCTGCACTGGATTTAGAAACCTTATCATCGAATCCCTGTTGTCCTGACTGCCGAGCAAAGCCTGCGTTTGTTTGCAGCTCCTCTGTGGTCTCCGGGGTGGTCTGATCCGTTAGCCGAAGCTGTTACTGATACAGTATCGCTGTCTTCCATTGCCCGAGCCTGCAGTGGCTCCAGGCTCTCTTTCATTTAACGGAAATATAGTCGACTGTCCTCACTCCAGCTTGAATGAAATGAATGAAAAGTACTTTATTAATCTCCAAGGAGAATTTTTTTTTGTCGTACTAGCAGCATCCCAATGCCATAAGCTAAGCTAAACACACAGATGATAAAATAAAATAAATAATAACAGGAACAGGGGTAACAGATATATACATAAGTAAGAAATAAGTATAAATATATATATACATACATGCAAGCAAGCAAAATGGATACATACATATATATATATATATATATATATATATATATATGTATATATATATATATATATATATATATACACATATCCGCACACATATACATACACACATACATACATATATACACACATACATACATATACACATACACACACATACATATACATATATACAAACATATACATATACATATACACATATACACATACATACATATACACATACCTACACATACACACCTACCCGTGGCCCACGCACATACATATACACATATATATATATATATATATACACACACACACGTACACACATACATACACATACACACGCATACACATACATACATACACATACATACATACATGCATACATGCATACATATACACATACATACACACATGTACACATACATGCATACATATACACATACACATGTGCAAAACATACACAACAAGCAAAACACAGCAGTGTGTGCAGCTGAGCTTCCTCTTTGGCAGGTGCTGGAGGGGTGTTCGATGGTGTGGAGTAGTTTTAAGTTCCTTGGTCCGCGGTCCCGCACATGCTGCAGGGAAGTGAAGAAGAGTTTCATACCCCTTCGAAATGGCCTTGTAGCTATAAGCGTAAAAGTCGGGCTGCAAGCTGCTACTTCCTTCGGTGGTTGTCCCCGCTAGCTCCCCGCTGTAGCCAGCTAGCGCAGCTGCTAGCTCCATTGCTAGCTCCCCGACAACCACCGAAGGTAGCGGGACCAGCCCCGGCTCCAGCAGTAGCAGCAACAGCTAACGAGGAGCTAGCAGCAGCGCTAGCTTGCTACAGCGGGGACTTAATTCCACTGCATTGTTACGGCGACAGAAATCTCAGACATCAACCGGAGAAATAAAACCAAAACGAACATTGAGATAACGTGTCTCGACATGGACGTGGCCGTTTGGATGAACTGACCCTTACGTGTGACCTCAGCTTCTCTTACTCGCCGACCTTTCAGTTATTTTTCACTTTTTCCACGTTTCATTATCGCGTCCCTGGCCGCCCGGTGTGGCCGTCCAGACGGCCTGTGATTTATCTCGGTGCGTCTGGATTTAAACAAGCGGACTCTCCTGGCAAACGTCAAGAGCGATTTGTAATGTAAATACAACCTGAGGATGAAAATCTATCTGTGAGCCTTGTGGGGCTTCATCGGGTTCAAATGAGTGCAGGGAGGGCGAGTCACATGATTGAGTGCACGAGGAGTCGTCCTGCAGATTGTGAAAGACTTAGAAAGGAGCCTGAGAAAAGTTGCGCAAGCCTAAAAAAAAACCTGAGCTATAAACCAGGGAATTGCACAAAAAAAAACAGACTTTTCTTCCATGATGATGGGATAATTCATACATCAAAAAGAGAGCAAACGTTTGGTCATGAAGCTGAAACAAAGCCGAACAAATTCCCCCCGCGCTGTGATTATTTTCCATTAACCCACCGGCCTGTTTTGAACGTACGAGACACTCGGGTTGAAGGGAAATGCCGGCAGCACTGACACAGCGCCCGATATTAATGATTCACTGGGGAGCGGTTGGAGTCTGGAGCATATTTCATGAGCCAGAAGAACGAGCGTCGAGGTTTTTTGGTTCAGGGTCATCCGAAGAGTCAAGAACCAAACATCCCTCGTGGAGAACCCCCACAGGAAGTCGTCGCTAAGAGCGCAATTAGGGAGAGGAAGCCCCCCGGTTCCTGGCTGAAGATAGCATGAAGCATCTCTCTGTTGGGTCAAATTAATATCTGGTTGGTTCGGTTCAGACAAGAGTCCTGAAGGTTGTGTGTAATCTGTACTGGAGCTCACATTCTGTGTGGAAGTTTGGGATTTTAAGATTCTTTTAAATCACTTATTCGGCACTCAATTGCCGCTCGTCTTCATCTCTGAGCTGCCGAAAGTCGGCCGAACGCCCGAACAACACGTCAAACCAAAGGCAAATGTTCCCCATCCTCCGTCCTGCCACCCGGACTGTGAACAAGCTGCCTCCTCACGTCAGGGCTGAACAAAATAAAACACTTATTCCATTTGGCTTTTCTATCATTTCCCTGTGTTTCATCAACTCTTCTGTGTTTTGGTCCATTTGTACATTTTTTTTTTAAGCTGAAAGACCAATTTCCAAGAAACCTATGAGCACATTTCTGGTAAATGAAAGATTGAAAGTGGTGCATTTGTGTGGTTTATTTTGTGTAGAAACAGATCTGGTGTTGAAATCAAATGGTCGATCGTTAGCTGGTTCGAGCACAGCCTCAAACTTATTATTATTATTATGTTTTTCCTTCAGAAACTGGGGTTGTTTTTTGGTGACGTTACTGTAAAGCACTTTAGATAAATACATCATATAGCATTCATTACTTTAGCAAGTAGTTCAGAAAATACATAGGACATCCAACACAACTAAATATAACAATATTGATTTTACTGTTGTATTACTGTTCTACTGTGTATTTATATTGATTTTTTACTCACGATGTGTTTCTGTGTGCAAAACTGCTGTAATCCCGCAATTTCCCCACTAAGGGACTAATAAAGGATTATCTAATCTCTATCTCTTTTACGCTTGGCTGAGGTGGGAAAGAAGTGGATGGAAACACACGACTTCCATCCACTACTGTCATTTTTACTTGGAAATTTGGTTCAAAGTGGCGTTAAACTTGCATGAAAACTCGATTAGTGACAGGACGAGTTCACTTCTTTAACGTGAACAAAACTATTGTTAAAAATAAGTCAAGAATTTGCACTTCTTTCACTCAAAAAAATGAAGTAAAGCAGTATGTAAATGTGAATAGTATGGAAGCCCATTTACGCCACACATTATTATTTTAAAATAAATAAAAAGTCATCATTCTGAGATAAAAAGTCAAAATTATGATTTTTTTATCTCATAAGTATGACTTTTTATTTTTTAGTGTGGCGTAAATGGACTTCCATAGTTTGATAGCCTGACTGAGCATTAGACGCCATCTTTCAGTGCTTCATACTTATTGGTTTCCATCCCCATTATGGCCTCAATGAAACACCCTGACGGTCCATTGCTGCATCATTTGGTTGCAACATGATAAGTGATTGATGGAATAATCTGAAAGCTTTCACGTTATCACATTACATCTATTTTCCTTAAAGTCGTGGGAGTTGGTAACCGCTCTCCTGAGGCAGATCTCATAACGTTCCAGGTCTGTGCGCGTCCACGTCTCCGACTGTGATGGCGTTTAACGTGACCGAGGTACTCACAAAGCTGAGCGATGTGTGTTTACGCGTCGAGCCGTGTGCTGTTAGCACCGAGCGGCTCCAGCTGCTTGTTTATGTTCATTCTGGAAACCAAAAAAACACCTTCGAACCGACATCAATTCAGGGCGAGAGAGACACACAACCGCCGGGTGCGAGTGGTCTCTCACTGTAAATATTTCCTTAGCTGTCAGCGGCCCTCCTCCCTGCCAGCGCTCACAGTTGTAAAAAGGTGTGTGCTCAGAAAGATTGAGAGGATTACGTACGTCAGCGTCTAAAGGGTTAAGAGCAAAGACACTGGACAGAAATCTGTCTTTTCTACGTGACGACCTGCGGGAAGTTTGTCTGCTCAAGAAATGTGCTTTTGTTTACAAAACTCGTTAACGGTGGCTTTGTCCCCGCCGATAGAGCCAGAAGGTACACAAAAGATAAACTCACACAATCTAAATGACAGCAGACAAGACAATAAATACCTTCACAAAACTCAATAGAGCGCACCTGTTACCTTGCAACGTGCGCACTGGTAGTTAAGCTAGCTGTTAGCTGTTAGCCTTTCTTGTGTTCCAAACACAAGAAAGCGTTACTATATATATATATATATATATATATATGTATATATATATATATATATATATATAGTAACGCTTTCAAGAAAGCGTATATATATATATATATATATAGTAACGCTTTCTTGTGTTTGGAAGATGTGTTGGGCTAACAGCTAACAGCTCGCTTAACTACCGGTACGCACGTTGCAATGTAACAGGTGCGCTCTATATATAGTGACGTGTGTGTATATATATATATATATAAATATATATATATATATATCATACGTCACTCCCATATATTCACCCTTACGAAAGATTTGCTTCGATTATGGGGATTGAAAACATTGTGCGTACTGATAGTTAAGCTAGCTGTTAGCCCAACACATCTTCCAAACACAAGAAAGCGTTACAAATTTTTTATATATATATATATATATGTATGTCACTCCCTTCACCCTTACAAAAAGATTTGCATAGATTATGAGGATTGAATACATTTAAAATGAAGTAATATGTTGATTAATAAATCTGCATTTATATAAAAAAAATCTGCATCTAAATAAAAAAAAGGCAAAATAAATGACTTGTTCCAGCTCGTGTGGACTGAATATATTTAAGTCTTCTACAAAACACATTTTAAGGGATTGTTGTGGCTTCTGGGAATGTACTTTAGCTGCTGGCAGCGTTCTCTAACAACCAAACAGCATTTCAGACATTAACCTTGAGAGTGATTAATTATCGTCAGTTGCAGCCTGAAAGACTCGAAAGTGTTCTTGGTGCTTTTCAAAACAGTTGCGCCGTTGGCCTCGTACAGTAGTTGCTCAACATGTGCGGAGTATAAACGTCGTGGAGGAAGAAGAGGAGAACGCTCTTCATGATTATTCAGACTTGCAAGGGGAGGACTTGCACACACACACACACACAAAAAAAGAAGAAATTCCTGGACAAATATAGAGCAAATACCTCCAAGATGTTCATGGTGTTCTCTTAAAGCCGATCCAGTCTAAACTTTGAGCGCACCGTCGTGTCGAGGGGGTCTGGAGCCGGTTTACAGTGTGGATTAAAATGTACCAGCGTCCCAGAATGAGTGTCCCGCAAGAGTCAAACATCTCTTGGGTGGCTTTCTTTTTTATTTCACAAAAGCAAAACACAAGCATGATTAATCACAGGGCAGTCACACACTGTCTTGTCTTTTGCAAGATTTATCACCCCCCCCCCCTTCTCCTCCTCCTCTAAAGCATGATTGTTCCAATTCAGAAATTAATGAGTAACCATAACATATAAGTTTCTTCTTCTTCTTCACAATAAATAATTAGTTGCTATGGCTGCTGAAGGGGAAAATATGATGTTGCTCCATTGGAATGTCTCCTGCATGTCCTGCCAAATCTGCGCTGGAAACACTTAGTAGGGAACCTGTGAGTACGAGGAACCGCTAATAATTTGCTTAAGGGAACCCACATCTGGTCGGATGACTGAGGCAGAAGGTTAAGAGCGTCTAAACCGGGCCGCCGCTCGTTCCCTCGCCGGTTTGCGGGCTGAGAATAGGCGGCTTGGTGTGAAAAAAAAATCTTAAACACAGGAAATAGGCCTGTTATCATAATCTAACCATTCGCCTTGGCTGGCAAAAGACTTAAAAATTGCTCCGTGTTTACTATTTTTCACAAGTGGGGCTAAAAGTTTACGGACGGATGAATCGCGAACCCTCTTGGCGGAGCGAGTGCAGCCGCCGGCGGGGTTGTTTGTTTTTAGTAGTCGAGGCCAAAAAAGCGAGAGCAAATACGAGGAACAAGTGTGAAAAAAAAGGCGAGTTTGTTTACACAGCGATCAGCTTTGTTTGAGGGTTTACACGATAATCCGAAGCGTTCCGCCCTCTGAGCTACCGAACGAGCGCTTCGCGACTCCTCTTAGCAGCTGCTTCTGGAAACAGAAGCAAAACACAGAAGTGTGAGTGTGTTTAGAAGTTACAACCCGGCTGGAAAACAAACAAACAGTTCAACAAAATGAAGAGAGAGATGTTTCCTGGAGCTCGTGAAGGCCGTGTCTCTGACTCATTTCCCCTCCTATCTTGGTTGCGCTTGCTTGCTATCTCCGCTGGTGAAGATGATGAGGGGGGGAAGAACAGATGATGAAGGGAGAAGGAATCTTTTTGGCAACGCTTTTGAGTTTCAGGCATCACGGGGTGAAAGTCAGGGTGAATACCGGCCCGAAGGGTCACACCTGTGTTCTGCAAACACTGTTGAACTCTGCTGACGGAGCGTTGCTTCCACACGCACAGCCTTCGGTTCTTTTAAGAGTCGCTTCACCCCCTGAAGTCTGAGATGAAGTAGTTTTTATTTTAGCATTTAGCAAAAAGGCTAAATGAAAAGTTGGCATCCGCTTCCATATGTCGAAATGCTTGAGGCAGCGTCGACAAACATGACAGCTACGTTAGCTTGGATGACTACGTTAGCTTGGATGACTACGTTAGCTTGGATGACTACGTTAGCTTGGAAGACTACGTTAGCTTGGAAGACTGCGTTAGCTTGGATAACTACGTTAGCTTGGATAAGCGCAATATGGGGAAATATGAGGAGAGCTGAATTTGCTGTATGAGACGATAATTACATTACGTCTCACTCCCACGACTTCGCTGGAAAGAAGACATGACGCTAACTCTGGAGACAAATGCTAACTAACTAGCTAAGACCTGCGCCAGGTTGTTTTTCATTTAGCATTCAACAAAAGGGCTAAATAAAAAGTGGGCAAGGGGCTTAAGGATTAAAAGTGCATCCACTTCCAAATCTCTAAATGCTCGAGGCAGCGTCGACAAACATGTACATTAGCTTGAATAACTACGTTAGCTTGGATATGCGCAATATGGCATTAGGAGCTCTGAATTTAATGACTTTACTGTGTATGAGACAATAATTACATCACGCCTCACTCCCACGACCCGGGAGATACTTCGCTGGAAGGAAGACATGACGCTAACTCCGGAGACACATGCTAACTAGCTAGCTAAAACGCAAATGTAGCTAGCACAAATTTAGCTAACTAATCAGGATTTTACTTTAAATCATTAGATGACATTTTGAGACATTTTGAACCATGAAATCCTGTCTTTTGAAAGACATTTGGGAAGACGTGTTAATTATAACGGCAACATTGATCATTTTCATCACAGTACAGGCATATTATTTAGTTTAAACTTCTAAAAGCTACTCTTTAGGTGTAAAATAACTCACTGCCATTGACCAGGAACAAACCTCAAACCAGCGTAGTGTTTTTTTGGCTGCGTGCCGTTGGAATCCGTGTTATGATTCCTGTTTTTTTTTCCATTAGAAACAGGGTTGAACCACATCCATATGAATTGCCGCATATTTGAGGTTATTAAAAGGAGACCTATGCTGGCAGGCTGATCCCCTCCCCTCCCCAATTCTGTGTATGATAAAAGTTTTAGGACCCCGGGACGGCAGCAGACCCGCTGAGAGAGGCCCAAAAGTAGAAAGAAAAGACCAGCTGGAAACACTTTAAACCAAAGCTGGGATATTAAGTTTTTCCCAAAACAAAGCAAAGGTCTTTTCACTTCTCGTGCGTATACATCTGCTTTTTCTTCTCGCTCTTTGTTAATGTGAGCAGCGCTTGTTACACCTGGTTTGTTTTGTGTTTTGCTTGCCAAAGAAAAGTCATTTTTATGAAGTTCCTCAGAAGTTTTAAGGGAGAGTCTTTTTTTTTTTTTACACCCGGTTTCAGACTTTATAAATAAGTGTAGCCCTTTAAGCCCTAAGCCCTAATCCTAATTATTATTTATTGAGTTGTGTTTAAAGGTTGTACATGGGGATTATATATTATTGCAGCCCTAATTGTTATGTTTAATTTGATATATATCATGTTTTCTTCAAATTTAATTTGATTCATTCTTTGTATTGATTGGTACCTTGTGACCTGATATAAAAAGTTACCCTAATTATGAGCTCAACAGGTTGAGACTTTCTAGCTTTTTAAAGCTAGAAAGTGTTAAAGCTGCATTCTCTCTCCTGACCACCAGAGGGCGACCCCTCTGGTTGTATAGAAGTCTATGCTTCATGTGTTAAAGCTGCATTCTCTCTCCTGACCACCAGGGGGCGACTCCTCTGGTTGTATAGAAGTCTATGCTTGATGTGTTAAAGCTGCATTGTCTCCACCGACCACCAAGAGGCGACTTCTCTGGTTGTATAGAAGTCACGCCAAAATCGTCAATCTCAAGTGTTCATTTGAGTCTTATCTCAAGTTGTCCACGTGTGACTTGACATTTTTTTATTCCACGTGACGAGAACTACACATGAATGCAACGTAAAAACTACTCGCAACAATGTGTCAAAGCGGGACATGAAAGGATCGGTGTGTATCGTATGCAATGTTTTATGTTACTATCAATTACAGCGGCAGCGCACTGTGTAGACAACTCCAGAGGGATATAATTAATGTCTCAGAGCAACAAAAAACAGATGTAATTCTGTTCATAAAGAGGCCAACTTGCTGCATGTTGTACTGTGAAACTATTCGCTTCAGGCACTGCTACGTGCTTATTTCTTTTAACGAGCAGCTCGAGCCTCGCGTTACTCTCATATTTAAAGCAGTGAAACACAAAGAGCAGAAAACTAGTCCAGCCATGAAGAAAGGGGATATTTACTATAACACTGGGACCCGACAGGTTGCTGCTGGGAAAGACCTGAGCTTTTTATTTTGCTGCTTTTGGAGCTTCCTCAGGAAAAACAAAGGAACATATACCACGCTGCCGGTGACGCATTTCACATCCCAGAATGCCGAGGGTTTCACTTGAACCCCATAAAAAGACCTCTTTGTGAAAACGGAAGAGCCGACAACACACACAAGTTGTGTTTAGTAGTTTATCAAGTAAAGAATTTAGATATAAATAATGAATCTGCTTTTAAAAGAAAGAGGCTCAACATATCAGCAGCATACATACAGGCATCTATATGAATGTTTATTCTTTTAATCAAACTATTGTCTCTCATTCATTTGAGTCATTTAAGGTTTACTGTATGCTTTGAATCCTCATTGTTAGTTTAAATACTACATTTTATCACTTTTTACTGTTTACACACAAAAAAAAGTCGTGGAAATTTGGTAAAAAAAAAAAGTGGGAATTTCGTAAAAAAGTTGTAGGAATTTGGTTAAAAAAAAAGTTTGGGAATGTGGTAAAAAAAAAAAAGTTTGGGAATTTGGTAAAAAAAAAAAAATTTGGGAATTTGGTAAAAAAAAAAAAAAAAAAGTTGTGGGAATTTGGTTTAAAAAAAAAAGTCGTGGAAATTTGGTAAAAAAAATTTTAGGGGGAATTTTGTAAAAAAGTTGTGGGAATTTGGTAAAAAACAAAAAAACAAATCTCGTGGGAATTTGGTAAAAAAAAAAAAAAAGTCGTGGAAATTTGGTAAAAAAAAAAGTGGGAATTTCGTAAAAAAGTTGTAGGAATTTGGTTAAAAAAAAAGTTTGGGAATTTGGTTAAGAAAAAAAAGTTTGGGAATGTGGTAAAAAAAAAAAAAAAGTTTGGGAATTTGGTAAAAAAAAAAAAAAGTTTGGGAATTTGGTAAAAAAAAAAAAAAAGTTGTGGGAATTTGGTTTAAATAAAAAAGTCATGGAAATTTGGTAAAAAAAAAATAAGTTGTGGGAATTTGGTTTAAAAAAACAAGTCGTGGAAATTTGGTAAAAAAATTTTGGGGGGGAATTTCGTAAAAAAGTTGTGGGAATTTGGTAAAAAAAAAAGTTGGGGAATTTGGTAAAAAAAAAAGTTGGGGAATTTGGTAAGAAAAAAAAAGGCGTGGAAATTTGGTAAAAAAAAATTGGGGGGGAATTTCGTAAAAAAGTTGTGGGAATTTGGTAAAAAAAAAAGAAGTTTGGGAATTTCGTTAAAAAAAAGGTGTGGGAATTTGGTTAAAAAAATGTCGTGGGAATTTCGTAAAAAAAAAAAGAAATCTCGTGGGAATTTTGTAAAAAAAACAAATCTCGTGGGAATTTCGTAAAAAAAAAAGTTGGGGAATTTCGTAAAAAAAAAAAAAGTTGTGGGAATTTGGTTTAAAAAAAAAGTCGTGGAAATTTGGTAAAAAAAATTTTGGGGGGAATTTCGTAAAAAAGTTGTGGGAATTTGGTAAAAAAAAAAAGTTTGGGAATTTGGTAAAAAAAAAAAAAAGTTTGGGAATTTGGTAAAAAAAAAAAAAGGTTGGGAATTTGGTAAAAAAAAGTTGGGGAATCTGGTAAAAAAAAAAAAAGTTGTGGGAATTTGGTTTAAAAAAAAAAAGTCGTGTAAATTTGGTAAAAAAAATTTGGGGGGGAATTTCGTAAAAAAGTTGTGGGAATTTGGTAAAAAAAAAAAGTTTGGGAATTTGGTAAAAAAAAAAAAAGTTTGTGAATTTGGTAAAAAAAAAAAAAGGTGTGGGAATTTGGTTAAAAAAAAAATCTCGTGGGAATTTCGTAAATAAAAAAAATAAATCTCGTGGGAATTTCGTAAAAAAAAAAAAAAAAAATCTCGTCAGAATTTTGTAAAAAAAAAAAAAATCTCGTCGGAATTTCGTAAAAAAAAAAGTTGGGGAATTTGGTAAAAAAAAAAAAAGTTGTGGGAATTTGGTACACAAGAAAACCAACAGAAAAGAGCTAAAAGAACAGAAAAAGTCTTTCTCAACAAAACTTAAGTCTGCATCAAATCTACAACACGCGTGACCACCACGTCTGCGGCGGTGACGCCGGCCTCCAGCTCTCTGCTCTCTGACTCACTCGTTCATCTGCAACAGGCCTCTTTTAAAGGTTCACGCTCATTTCTAATGGAGGGGAAAAAAACCTAAATCACGAATCACCGAAAACAGTTTCTGTGACGTCTTTACATGCGAGGAGACGTTTTAACGGTGGCACCAATCAGGGAAACGTCGTCTTTATGGATCACATGTTAACTTCACGCTCCGAGTAGTTTTCTTTATGTTCCTTCAGAGTTACTACATTCTGTAGAAATGTAAGCGCTGTAAAAGTAATGCTACGAACGGTCCCACTGTTATTCCAACAAAGTGCTCTTGAGCTTTCGGGGGGAACAGGTCCCGGTCTGTGTGAGAGGAACCAGTGGGCTTTTGTCTGCAGGCCTATCTGGAGCATCTGAACCTGAAGCAGGGGGCCCGACCCAAAACCTACAGACTCTTGTCGGAGTTCATTTCCCCCTCGGACCTCCTCCTCTCAATGAATTCCAGATGTTTTGCAGACGAAAGTGAATTTGAAGGAGCGGAGGGAGAGAGGTGGGGCTTGTTTCTATTTTTTTCCTCCTGCATGTATGTAACCGACATAAAAAAAAAGGCCCTCTTGCACATGGCGGCAGTCCAAGGTCGCGTAAGAGACGTTAAACAAGCGCCGTGACTCACGCAACCAAGAGGAGCGACTCCCATTGGACGGCGCTTCACGCACAAGCCGCCAACTCGTAAGCGAGAGCCGCAGGAAGCGAACGGAGTCCTGACTTTCACGTCTTTGACCCGCGGAAAACTCTTCTGCGATTCTGCGAAGCCTCAATTTCTTTTTAAAATAGTCGGTTCGGGCAACCGGAGCAGAAGAGGAGGAGGAGGAGGAGGAGGAGGTGTTTCCCCATCTTGTGACTGTGTGTGGTCCTCCTCCTCCTCCTCCTCTTCATCGCTGGAATATCCTGCTCTCTGGGTTTTAATAAATATCAAATCCGTCTTGCCGCAGGACGGGATGAAGAGGAGAAGCCTAGCGTTTCCCAATAAAGCGGCGGCCCCTCAACGCTCCTCAGACGGTGAAAAAGATAAACAATAAAGTATGAAATGCAACTATTTCCCCCTGCAGGTTCTCCAGCGGCTACAGATGTGAAGGCGGAGATGTTTCCCCTCCTGCAGAGAGCCGAGCTGCAGCCCAGGAACCTGAACGCATCATACTTTTTATTTTGACAGCTTGTTTTTCGGACATTTAAAAAAAACAAAAACGTTTCCTTCATTGTCTCTGCAACCACATGGTTGTCCAACTTCATTTAAGTTACTACAATAAGAGATAAGATAAAATAATCCTTTATTAGTCCCTCAGAGGGGAAATTACAGGATTACAGCAGCTCACAAGGAAATAAAGATTACATAATTGAGTAATACAAAAAGAAATAATAACAATTAAACAGTGAAAAGAATATTCAATATACAAATGGAATAAAAATTTTAAAAAAGAGTATAAAAGTACTTAAACGTAGTAGATAATGTACCATAACACCGTAACTCTTGTGACAAGAGACGTACAGTTTAACCGAACGACACCGTTTTTTGACTGAAACTCCTTCATAACATGTAAAAGCTTTGTTTTATTGTGATTCTTGTTGCATATTCTTATTCTTCAGGTCCTAATCTTTCCAGAAAGGTGTGTTATTAGCATGCGGGTTGTCGTTAAGGCTCTGAACCAGACACTTAGAAAAACAAAGGAGGCCCTTCTGGGGAATCATACGGTATAAAAGTTGTTTTTTTTGTTGAAAATTTTCATTTTGTTCTCAAGAAAATTCTGAAAAAATCAAATAAATTCATATAAATTAAGACAAATACTATATTAAAAGTCATTTGGGATTCATATGACTACTTGAACACGGGGGATGGGGGGGGGGGAGGAAGTGTCCGTCATCCAAACAAGTCCCGCCTCCCGGCTCGCGGCTCTTCGGTTGTTCGCCGCTCTCTCGCCGGACTCGCTCAACCGAAGACTTGCCGACTCATTGTTTGTTTTCCTTCCTGGTCGCGGCAGACGTCGGCTACCGCACGCGGCATTGGCAGCAGATGTGGCGGCTGTGTGTGTGTGTGTGTGTGTGAGGGAAAAGGGGAGGGGGGGGGGCAGAGAAAATAAACCCTGGCGGCGATAATGCCGTCCGCAAAGGTCTAAATATTGACTTTGTCGACCCCGTAATCAGATTCGCACACATGACAGAATAGAAATAAACAGCGACGGTTTGCCTCGTGCCGCCGCCGCCGCCTCTCACCACAACACAGGGGGGGGGGGGGGGGGTGATGAGAACTATCCTGTGACGCCGAGGGGTGGGCATAAGGAAGTAGGAGTTTTCTGTGGTGTATAATTACTCGTGCGAGCGTCTTAGCAGCTCTAAAAAAAAAAAATCCCGCTTTCGGAGTGGGATCCCTCCTGGGACCCCTGAAGTTCTGTTCAAAAATAGAGTTCAAACTACTGAACACCTCCTCCACCACTTTGCTCTGTCGGGCCTCCGCTGTGACGCCGAGGGGGCGGGCATAAGGAAATAGGAGACATATTGTGGCGTATAATTACTCCCGCCAGCTCTAAAAAAATCAAGCTTTTTGGAGTGGGATCCCTCCTGGGACCCCTGAAGTTCTGTTCAACTTTAAAGACTCAACAACGCCACAATGAAGGGACTACGCGTCCGTGTAAATGGAGTCCATACGTCTACGTTTTCACTGCTTCAACAGAGACGACGTTCCTTCTTTCCCACACATCTGTTTATAAGATCGATGTTAATCCAAGCATCTGCTTATCTGCCGGAGTCACGGGCCGCCGGCTCATCTTCTACCGAGTGGGGGGGAACATTTAAGCCTGCGTTTCTCTGAGCCCGATAAATTAAGTCTCCAAACATCGAGACCTTCATGTGGCTGGAATCTGGAGATTAGACAACGGTCGTAAATCAGGCACATCTGGGGTGTGATGACTCCGCGTCGCTGCGTCTTCGGGCTTCGTGCAGATTGAGGGAACTCGCTTTGAGGGGATTATCTCACGCCGCCGTCGTATTGTTCATCCATGAAAAGCACTTTTTTCTCCACGTGGATCAGCGTGTGCTTTGGAAAATCAAATCGTCCGTGAGTTTCATAACTTTAGGTACTTACATTTCTTTTCGAGGATTATTTAAGCTCACGACTGATCTGCCCCCCAAAAAAAACAAAAAATCAGAGGCGCAATTAATAAAGTGGTGACTCATACGCAACGCTTTATAGTTTGGATTGAAAGCTTCTTGCAATATATTCATCAACCTCACGAGGAATATTGCAGATTGTGAGCAGGAACTCGTCGTCCTCTCGGTCGTTCGTGTATAAAATGATGTCGAGCAGTATTTTTAAAACATGCAAAAATGACCACGTTTGTGCTTTTTATACGATAGCGCTCGTTTCTCTCGGACTTACACTCCACCTGTTGAAATGTATAATTTCTACGTCATTATCAGAGATGCACCAACTGCAATTTTCTTTACAGATATCATTTTTTTTTAATTTTAAGCTCACTTTCGTTTTGTTCCCATCCATCCCAGTGTGAACTGTTCAAAATGTTCCTTTGTTATTGTCGTCTATAGTTGCTTTAAAAACCCCAGAATTCAAATAATTTGGAAATAAATGGTTGTATAGGTTCAAACACACGCTTTGAGTCAAACAAACGGATCAGCACCAACAACTCGTTCTTGTGTTCCTGTTGAAGGAAAGCAAAGCCTTGATTGAATGGTCTACTGTATGTTTGAGTTTCATGCATAATTATTATTTCTCTCCGTGGCTCCCTGGCTTATTTGCACCAGATGTTTGGGAATTGATTCCGTCTCACACACCGCCGACCCATCTGTTGTTCATTCGCTCTTCATTTGTTTTGTTTTCGATGAATTTAACGCACTCAAATTGAACGTTCAGAACGTCTTATCGTCTGCCAGCGGACCGAACTAATGAGGGATGTGAAAGATCTCTGCCGAGCGCCATGTTCTGCAGCACTAAAAGCCTCCACCGCATACTCATGTGTATATATATATATATATATATATATATATATATATATATATATATATATGGAGTCATCAATCTGAAGTACTGTAAGAGGATGAATCGCCATTGAAGTCAACATTTTTCTTTTTCTTATTATTCTGCCCTTGCTTCAATATGTTAGCTTAGCTGTTAGCTAACCGTTAGCTAACAGCAGATCCATAAAATAATGGTGTGGAGTTCAAGGTACATACACATGAATATTAAGATCTGATTCAACATATGCCAGAAAAGGGAAGTAGCAAAAGACACACTTAACCAGTTAGCTTCTAAGCTAATTTTAACATTGATGTCAATGCAGAAATGCGATTAGCATCACGCTTAGCATCTACACAACAGTAGACAGTAAACACAGAATATATCGTAGAAGATGTACATGCTACGTAGCTACAGACTTACTTAGACTTAGCTGTTCAGAGGCTAGCAGACAGTAAGACTCACTAACTACGGTAAGAGAGGAGGGACAAACGAAGCCGCCACCTTGGCGTCTCGAGTGCATCACGTGTAGATGTAGATGTGGGGCAGAGAACACGTCTCCATGAATGAGTTTGAGGAATAAAAAGCTTTTCTTCACCAAACTGGTGCAGACTGACACCGATGGCTTTGACAGGTAACGCAATAATACAACAGAAAAGATGGCCGCCATGCGTATTGACATCTCCATTGACTTTGAGCCAAAGAAATGGGAACCCTTTTGTATCAGGTCAAAGGGTACAAATGAAGAAAGAAACATGATATAGAATCATAAAAAAAAAATCAAATTAAACATAAAAATCAGGGCTACAGTAATAAATAATCCCCATGTACAACTTTTAAACACAACTCAAGCAATAAACCGGATCAGGGGCTTAAACGATCTCGATGAACTCTCCCAACGGTAACTTTTTATTCCAGTAGCACAGACAAACTGTCATCTTAGAGCAATTTCTTCCACAACCATCTGGACCGGTGACCATTTCCTCCATTAGCCCCGCCCCCCTGCTCCCCCCCCCCCCCTTAATGTCTGCACATGTTTGGCCTCCCTCCACAGGAGAGCAGATAGCGGCTCGGATGACGCCAGAGGTAATCACAGGGACTCAGACGAGCCTCAGCCATTGGTGAGCGGTCCAGACTGATAAGTTGGAGGTGGAGGTTTTCATTCCGGGGCCGGGCTAATTGCTGCTGCTGATTGTCCGGGCAGATTGCCGGATGGTTGGCTAATCAAGATGGCAGCTAAATTGATTTAAAGACCCCGGCCGTTCCTTTGAGCGAGCGCCTATCGTGGAAAATAATCAGCACTCCGAAGGGAAGAAACGTTGTGTGTTTCGTGAGAAAGAAATGTGTCGTGTTTGTACGTGTGCGTCTGTCAAAGATGTTCCAGTACTTTAAATATTCAGCAGTTCATTGTAGACACAAGGAA
>NW_027176098.1:490331-495331 GCF_023055335.1 Clinocottus analis
CACAATACTTAACTAATACTTAACTATCCAGTAGTAACTAGTGAATTCATCATATGTGTTAATGCTCTGCGAGACATAAAGAGTCTACACTTTAGATGAGGTCACAGAACATGATTAACTAATACTTAACTAACGAGTAGTAACTACCTGAATTAACAAGTATTAACTAGGGAACTAACAAGTAGTAACTAGTGAATTCATCATAAATTGTAGCATTGTTTTTATTATTTACTAACTCTTTACAGATGATCTCATTAATCATCTATAAGTCCTAAATGCTTTATTACAAATTAATAATTTATAAAGTTTTAAACCAAATCTTATTAATCAAGAAACATTTACAACTGTGTTTATGAATGAGTTACTAATGAGGGTTCATGTTGAATAATACTTTATAAATTGATGAATTCAGTGTTTGTTCATGCTTTAGTAATGCCTCATATTGTGTATATAGTGTCTTATTATGAAGTGCAACCTTTAATTTGTATCAATATACATACAAATATTTTATTTCCCAATGATTTGAAAAAAACATGTGAAGGTTTGTTTTGGTGGATCCATGGCGTCTAGTTGTACAGTGAAAAGGTTTTCCTACACCTCCATCAATCACACGGCGACACAAAGAGAATCAGGTCATTCGGGATGATTACAAATATTTGGCTATTTTGAAACGGATGCACTGGAGTGTGTGTGTGTGTGTGTGTGTGTGTGGGGGGGGGGGGACCAGCTGTGCAAACACAATCAAGGTGATTAATGAACACACCTGTGGGCGGCTGATGGTTCCACATGACCTTCTGGAAGCACAAGCTGCTGATCAACCGCTGCGACACGGAGCAGACAGTTCAAGGCGATGGCGGGAAGAACCGGACCAGAGAGACAGTTTTCAGCTATTTTCATCCATTTAAATCATCTATTTGGGAAATTTGGCAAACAGCTGTTTTAAAGTGCGCTCTGGACTTGTGACTCAACATGACTTCTGAACCATGTGAACGTGAAGGACTCTGAGTCTTTTTGCTTCTGAGTGAGTCCTGCCACCTTGTGGTGAAAGGGGGAAGTGACACACAGCCTGGTGATTCTGTACGGAGACGCATACCATCAATACCGTAAAGATTTGAGTTAAAAGACGCTACTTTATTATATATATATTGTGACTAATGGATTTTCGTGACTTTTAACTTTTTTTTTTATGACTTAACAAAATTTCCATGACTTTAAACCAAATGTCCATGAGCAAACAGTGTGAAATGTGTGTGTAAACAGTAAAAAGTGATAAAATGTAGTATTTAAACTAACAATGAGGATTCAAAGCATACAGTAAACCTTAAATGACTCAAATGAATGAGAGACAATAGTTTGATTAACAGAATAAACATTTATATAGATGCCTGTATGTATGCTGCTGATATGTTGAGCCTCTTTCTTTAAAAGCAGATTCATTATTTAAACTAAATGAACGTCATGAACACATGAATGTAACACATTTACACCACCTTTTCACAACTTTTGGGACTTTATTTTTTTTAAAAACTTTTCCAGGCCTGGAAAAACCGTTTTAAAATTCCATGGCTTTTCCAGGTTTTTCATAAGTGTCAGAACCCTGACTACCCACAATTCATTGCAATGTGACTTAAACAAGCAGTTACCAATGGAAGAAAAAAATAAAAACAAGGAGGCACGTTGGTGTTCAGGCCGATAAATAACATTTACACAACATTAAGGATTAAAGATGCAACATAAAAACACATAAAACCAGAGCAACGTAAGCAGATTATATATAATATGTTTTCAAACATTTTATTTATTGAAGCAGTTTTGACAAAAACAAGTAAACAGATTGTTTGAAATGACACCAGAAATGCAAACATGCTAAATAGTTTCTCTCCCCAAAACTTCATTTTCCCAAACATCAACAATACAAACATTAAAAAGAAGAAATAAACATTTGATTATTGTAAAAACATCCACAATACATTGCTGATTGTATTACCCTTGAAGACCGTACAAAAAACCCTAAAAAGTCAAGCTGCAGTTTACATCCACGAGTGTCAAAACATCTTTTTATCCCATTAGATATTCGTGTAAAATTGTCAAAATTGATAAAAATACTCCGTTATCTCGAGAGCTTTATGCTGCGTTCACACCAAAAGCGTAGCAAATCTGACGCGCGAGTAGATTACATGTAAAGTCAAAGCACAGCGAATATTCGCAACGCTTTTGGTGTAAACCCAGCATAAAAACAACATTTGCAGCCAGTACCTCATCTCCGTCTGAGGCTAGCCGATCGAGGCTACATTGTTAGCCGCTACTAGCACTAGCAACAATGTTGACCGAACCGTCTTAGCAGTGTTGAATGATGGGTAATGTAGGCAGCGGACAAGGGAAAGTCGGGTAAAAGCCGCTCTTACCTTTGGTGGTTGTCCCAAGCTAGCACTGCTGCTAGCTCCCCGCTGTAGCAAGCTAGTGCTGCTGAGTCGGGTGTCGAGCCGGGGCTGGTCTCACTATCGTTGGTGGTGGTCGGGGAGCTAGCAGCAGCGCTAGCTGGCTACTTTTACGGTACATGGAATAAAAAAAAAGACGAAATCCGCCGGTTCTGCTTCGATTTCTGTCAAACCGCGAGTCCAACTCTGTTAAAAGCAGCGCATTGCTGATCGGGTAAAAAAGCTAAAAAACGACAACTTAAACTACTAGCAATTAATTCACGTTCCTCCGAAATACACAGTCTCCATCGCAGACAAGTTCCTAAGCGGAGGAGCTCCGCGCATCACTCGGGCGCATGCACCCTCCTCTTGTGCTTGTCGCGTCTGGACCACGTGGTGAACTTCTCGGGACAAGTCGGGCACTGGTAAGGCTTCTCCCCGGTGTGCAGCCTCCGGTGGCATTTGAAGTCCGACAGGTGGCCGAACGCCTTGTCGCACAGGTCGCACGGGTACGGCTTCTCCCCCGTGTGAGTCATCTTGTGGCGCTTCAGGGTCGTCCGGCCGGCGAACCTCCTCTTGCAGACGGTGCACTTGAAGGGTTTCTCCCCGGTGTGCACCCGCTGGTGGCTCTTGTAGGACGAGGAGTCCGCGAAGTCCTTCCCGCACTCCTCACAGGTGTAGGGTTTCTCTCCCGTGTGGATCCTGGTGTGCTTCTTCATGTTCACGCTCGAGCTGAAGCTCTTGTCGCAGGTGTCGCACTTGTACGGCTTCTCCCCCGTGTGCACCCGGGCGTGCAGGTCGTGGTTGTACCGGCGGTTGAACTCGCGACCGCACACTTTGCACTTGAAGGGCTTCACGACGGCGTGGACCAGCATGTGCTTGTTCAGGTCCCAGCTCTCCCGGAACATTTTGCCGCACTCGTCGCATTTGAACGTCTTCTCCACCGTGTGGGACTTCATGTGGAACTTGTAGTTTTTGAAATTGGTCATCACTTTGCCGCACCGGTCGCACTTGTAAGGGTTGTCGTTGTCCTGGACGTCGCCCGATGCGCTCGCGGGTTTCTTGCTCGGCGTCGGCTCTGCGCTCACGTTCGACGCTGCGCTCTCGCGGTCGCGTTTCTCACTTTGCGTTTTCCTCGTCGTTCTGCTCGATGAAGCCGCGCCGGTCGACGCCGTCCCTTCATCTTTGCGTCTCTTACTTGGCGTCGGGTCCGTACTTCCGTCGCGTCGTCGCTTTTTCGGTGTCGATTTGCTTTTACCGGATGATGACAATTTCTTCTTCGGTGTCGTCTCTTCACTTGTAGCTAACGTAACTTTCCCATCGTCGGGTTTCTTTTTCGCTGTTGGTTTCTTTCTTTTATCTGATGCGTTCTCAAAACTTCCAGCAGAAGCTACCGTCCCGTCATCGGGTTTACCATTAACCGTTGGATCCGTCTTCTCGCCGTCACAATTGTTATTCGGCGTTGGCGGGCTATTTCCGCTTGACGTTAGCTTGGCTCCACCGGTCGATGTCACGGTTCCATCGTTGCGTTTCTTCGTCGGAGTTCGCTCAGTTCTTCTGGTTGACGTTTTACTCCCATCACCAAGCTTCCTACTCGGCGTTGGCTTCACGCTTGCAAACGAGGTTGCTGTCCCACCTTTGCTTTTCTTATTTGGCGTTGGCTCACCATTTTCCTTCGACGTTGGCGCATCACCGGTACATTTCTCGTTCGGCGTCTGCTTCCTACCTCCAGCGGTACATGTATTCTTTGTTGTCGACTCAGTGATTTTGGTTGACGTCTTCTCGCCGCTAAGTTTCTTACTCGGCGTTGCTTCGCTACTTTTGGCTGTTTTCTTCCTGTAGCTATGACTCTTATTTGGCGTCGCCTCAGCATCTGTATTCGATGTCACGTTCGCGTCTTTGCATTTCTCATGTGGTGTTCTTTCAGTACTTGTAGTTGATGCCAACTTCTCAATAATAACCTTTGTATTTGGCGTTGCCTCAAACCGTCCAGTAGCGCTCGGCCTCCCATCCTGGCTTTTCTTACTTCCTGCCGGTGTTGGCGTCTGAACCGAGGTTGTGCTCTGATCTTTTTCTTTCCCGTGTGGCGTTCGCTCACCACTAGTTATTAATGTTTTACCACCGTCTGGTTTCTCATTCAATTTTGTCTCTGTAGGCCGACTCGCTTTGGATTTGGCGTTAGCATCCTCACTCTCGCGCGGCACCGTCGCACAACTCGCGATTGCCGTTGTGTTCTCGTCAGGTTTCTTATTTGCCGTCTGCTCACCATGTCGACTTAATGCCGGGTTGTCGTTGTTATGTTTCTTATATGGTGTGTGGAAGGGTGTCAGCTTGGTGTTCCTGGTTGACGCAATGTTCTCATCGCTACATTTCTTCTTTGATGTTTCCTCGGCACTCGCTGTTGTGATCTCGTCGTTGCTTTTCTCAGCAGATCTTTCTTTGGAACTTGTAGCTGTTGTGATCTCATCGTGGCTTTTCTCTTGAGATGTTTGGTCAGTACTTGTAGCTGGTGTGTTTCTGTCAGTGCCTTTTTTATGAGATGTTTCCGCTGAACTTGTAGCTGATGTTGTGATCTCGTCGTTG
>NW_027176098.1:500331-579357 GCF_023055335.1 Clinocottus analis
TCGCCATCGCCCCCGTTCGGTCCGGACGCGCCCGAACCAGAACCAGAACCCGAACCCTCGCGGTCGGACTCGGATTCGATCGCGGGGATCGAGAGGTCGGTCAGCGGATCCGAGAGCGCGTCGTCATCCTCGTCGTCGTCGGCCTCCTGCTCGCCCTCGCTGGCGGTGCGCGGTTCCTCCGGTTCCTCTTTAATCCGAGGGGGCTCCTGGTCCTCCGGGCCGAGACCGGAGCCGCTCTCCTGAACGCAGAGCTGGTGCTCGGCGAGAACCTCGTCGTGGTGGACGGACAGCTGCGTGATCTCTGAGAGGAGAGGACAGGAGCAGCGTTAGTGGGTTTGAAGACAAAGACTCCAGAACTCTGTGAAGCAGAACCAAACTAAGAGAGAGCACGTCACTCTCAGCTGTGCCGCTCTGGCTGCAGGGCGTCCAGAAGTGACGTGAAAGTCCTTTTACTTTGTAAACATCCCCAACACTTCTGCTCCTGATGTATTACAGCATAAACCCAAAGAGGCAGCGTCACATTGTGTATTTATTATACTTGTGATGCTTTGTTCAGACCGATTTCCTCTGTAAAGAATGTTTTGTTTTGATTAATTTTGTTTAAATGTACAGACCCTGTATGAAAAGTACTGTACAAATATATATCAGTGTTGTTTTTTTTTACATGTAAACATAGCAATACCACCATGTACACAAACAATCATTAATAGTAATAACTATCTAATAATAATAATAATAAAATAACCCAGCTGTTCTTGGCAAACTGGACCCTCAAGCTTCGTGGTTCTCGTACATATTAAATCAAATTTGAGTGCAAGTTCATGAACTGAATTGTATATATTCTATATTAAAAAGAAACAAGGCTTTGCTCTGGTCAATATTGCTGAAAACAATATTTCACAGGGGGTTCATCGCCGAAACCCGGTTGATCAGCACCACGTGACCTCCCAGTGCAGAACGACCCGTTAAACAGCACATTAGTGGAGGACACGGCCACGTGGAGCAGTAATACATGACATTAAAGTGTAACAGCTGAACTAGAACACACAGAGGAACACGGAGGGAACACAGAGGAACACAGAGGGAACATAAAAGGAACCCAGAGGGAACCTAGAGGGACACAAAGGGAACACAAAGGAACCCAGAGGGAACCTAGAGGAACACAAAGGGAACATAAAGGAACCCAGAGGAACCCGCAGGGAGCAGGAACCCGCGGCTCGGCCTCGGCTCTCGCCGTGACGGACTTCTCTTGTGCAGCTTGATGACGGGCTTCAGGACGACGTCCAGCAGTCTGCGCTGCCGCTCGATCTCCTCCTCGTACACGAGCACGGCTTTCTCGAACACGCACAGGATCTCGTCCGCGGCCGCGCTCAGCCGCTCGGTCACGAAGTCTCTGAAGCAGAAGGCGGACGACATCTTTTGTTTCGACGTGATTTGTTTTTGCTGTAGGCTTTAAAATCACGCCGGCTGTAGCCGAGGAGAGAGAGAGAGAACAAGCGGTCCGCGGTGTTGTCGTTCCTGTTCCGACTTCCGCCGGACACTTTACGGTGTGACTCCGGTTGAAAGGGGAACGCTCGCTGCTGGCGGAAGTGGGTTCGTTGTTTTTATTTTTATTTTATTTTTCTTAAATCTATTGATTCTTTCTAAATTCTATACACACGTAAGTTTACAAGCCAAAAAACAGATTTGTATTTTAAATATATACTTTTTAAATTTTAAATGTCACATTATGTGACGTATATATGTGACGTAATATATACCGTATATGTATATGAAGTATATACACGGTATCGTATTTGTATATTAAAATATTTAATGCTGTGCCGACAAAAAGGCCCAAAAACGGTAATATATATATTACGTCATGTTATGACTAATTGCATATTATACTAATATATCTTTTTGGCATAAATCTATGATACGTTTCATATTTAAGTCATTATGTAAATCATAGTGTAGTGTTATATAACACTGTACTTTATTCAAGGCGTTCTATAATATATGTATGACTTGTTTATTAATCTCATGGCTTTCTATACTTCAGCTTTGTGTACAATAACCTTTCATTAATCTGAGCTATGATCTTTTATTTTTTATACATTGTTTATGACAGTTACAACATTTCCATGGCACACTATACTGTAATGTGTTTCTGATGATTTATTTCATATTCACACCATTCTATATGATTTTATGGCATATTTTACAATAGTTCTATATTTGCATGGTATGCTTTACCATGTTTTTATTGTACAACTTTATAGCATATTATACATATGGATTGTCTCTTATGACGTTGCATTGTTTGCATGGCAAAATGGACTTAAATATTTTGTAGAACATTTTGTTTGTCGGTCTGTGACAACGGAGAAAGATGAATGGTTCTTGAAACTTTGCAAAGAACAGAAATAAATTCCTTCTCGTCTACGCTGTGTGACAACACACACATAAACTACAGGGGGCCGAGTATGGAGCCTTGGGGAACACCACGAGTCAGACGGGGCTACTGATAGCTGGAACATTTCTGAAAGAAATATCCTGCAGAGAAACGAGAGAAAACAAGAACACACTCAATCTGGAAATGTGTTTATTCTGCTCCCTCCTCTCCGTGTTCCCGTCCAGACGCCTGTTCTCATCTCCAGTATTGAACTTAATTTAGCACCTAACCAAAGTAAAAGGCAAGCAAGCCCATAAAGATTCTTTTTTTTTCCTTTCTTTTTTTAAAAAGGAGGAACAAAAAAACATTTTAAAAGCGAAACAAAGAGGGTGCGCAAAGTGAACACGTTTTCCACAAACCAAAGCGTAGTTTTTAGTTGTTTTTTATCTATTTAAAGATTATACAAATACTTCCATATATATATGAAAATGAAAGGACATAAAACCACATCAGGGCTGACAACGTCACTACGAACAAAGAGCTATCAACAGTTAAAGTTCTTCTGAATCTCTGTGCAGGTCTATTTTTTATTTGTTTTTTAGTTTCTTCATGGTTAAGTGTAGCCGAGCATTGAGACTCAACAAGACCACAGCATCCAACATCACTTGCGTTAAGCACGGTTATTCATATTCAAAATGAACTAAAGAGAACAAAACAATTTAGTTGGCCAAATGAATGCTTTACATGGAGAACAACAACAACAACACAGTCTACCTCCGACGACTCCTCCGCTCCAGATGTCGAGAGTAAAAACTGCGTTTTCTATTGAAGCCAAAACTTGAAGAACTCTACAACTAAAACAGTACACAACCGGACATTTTGGTTTGTGTAGTACAGAGCAGAGTGAGGCTGCGGTTACACTGAAACATCTGTAGCTTATTTAAAAAGGAAGAAAACAAAAAGAAACAACAGCCGGCGGAGGACGCGAGCGGCCGCATCAGAAGCTCTCGTAGTCCTTCTTGTCCTTCTTGCCTTCGGCCTCGAAGCTGTCGGTGCCCTCGCTGTTGTCGTGGCGCCGCTTGCGGCTGTTGCGGACGTTGAAGCGAGGGTTGATCTGCGGCAGCGGGTCCATGCCCAGAACCTTGTGGATCTGACGGAACGCCAGGAGCCTCAGAGCGAACTGCAGGGAGACACAGGAGGGACATTCAAAACTAAAAGAAACCAGAGGCAGGAAACGACTATTTTTGTTGTTGCACAAAATAAGACACGCCCACCTTCAATAAGACATGCCTACCTTCTATAAGACACGCCCACCTTCTATAAGACACGCCCTCTTTCAATAAGACACACCTACCTCCAATAACGTCAGTGAGCAGCATGAAGCTACACAAGGACACGCAACTCAGACAAAAGCAACACAATGAAAGTCAGGAGTTCGTACTTGGGCGCTGGAGGTGATGTCCTCCCTCTGCTGCTCCCCCATCGTCGTGAGGGTATCCACAGGCCTCTTTTCACAAGGATCCACCAAACCTGGCCCACCTGTTCAAAGAAGAGGGGGAAAAAAAAGAAAAATTATATTTTTCAGTGTACTCTGGATCTTGATTCATAAGCTTGAGAGGAAGAGTTATACGAGCATCTTGTTTATACACGACCAGGTAAGTCGTGTCCTCTTGTTTCCACTCTGTGTGTGTGTGTGTGTGTGTGTGTGTGTGTGTGTGTGTGTGTGTGTGCAAAGCTAAGCTAACGCCTAAGCTAACAGTTAGCCCAACAGTCAAAATCAAGCTATTTCTGCTTCGGCACAAAAATAAAGTTTTTAGCATTTGTTTGGTAAAAAGAGTGGAGCAACAAGTGTCGCAACACTTGTTGCTACAATTGTAGCAACAAGTGTCGCAAATAGTGTAGCGACCAGTGTAGCGAGAACCAATGAAACAGAGAAACAACATCTCACCGGGGAGTAAGATCCCAGAGGAGATGCATTCAAAGATGCGTCTCAGAGCGTCGCCCGGGCTGAGCGGGGCCGAGGCGCTGCTGATGGCTTTCTCCACGAGCAGCTCCATGGCCTGCAGAGGGGACAGGGAGGGTTAGCTCACAGCTAGCCGCTGAACATGTCAAGCTGTGGGTTTTTGTATCAGTAAAATACGAACACAGGCTTCAGTTACACGCTGGCGTCGGTCACTTGATTACCTCCAACCCCAAAAACAAACCTCAAACCGTACAGTTATTGTTTTTGCATCTACTGCCTCCTCACATGACTCAAACAGGTAAATAATGCGTTTGAAAACATTTAAAAAGGTGTCCCTCAGGACAATAACTACTCAACGTTTTCTTTTGCTTATTTTAGTCTTCCATACTCACCCATCCCGGGAAGGGAGACCACGTGGGAACTCGCTGGCAGAGGTCTCGCAGGATCCGGATGATGATCACGCAGGACTGAAGGCCGTTGGCTCTAGCCTTTTGACGCAATAAAGTTTAGGTTTTACGGCGTGACAAGGAGGGGACAAGAGATGGAACCAAACAAGTGAATCAGCTCTCTCACAGAGGTCCAAACACTACTGTGCATAATGGAAGCTTGAGTATGGTTTGGAGGTGTGTGTGTGCGTGTGTGAGCCTTTAAAGAGCTTGCAATCAGCTGCCATTCCCAGTAGTCTTGTACCTCACAGTTAGTAAGTAAAAAAAAGGGGAGTTCAAAGTTTGCAAGATGCACAAGAATTGAGAACTTGGCATCTTCTAAACCCTGACCCCCCCTCCTCCTCCTCCCCCTCTGGGTTTGTCTCAGGTATCTCACAAACAGGTACTTTAAAAAGAAAACAAAGTACAAGAGGCCACCTGTGAGGAGAGTATAGGGACTGAAAGAGCAGAGGAGATCTGCTTTACTTTGCCTGTGCTTGTGCTCGGCGAGCAGAATCACAGGAAACTACTCAGATGTTCCTTTTTCTCTCAATCCCTATTCTACTAAATATATAATTTTATATATATAGAGAGAGAATAAACAATACAAACGTGTAACATGAAAGCACTTCTTGATGGCACAACTGTGTGCAAGTTATTGTGCAGCCTTATGGAATCACATGGGACTGAATACATCTATATATACTTAGAACAATTGGAAAGAGAATACAAGGATGCCAGTTATTCGCTAGAATATGTGTGTTTTAGATTTTTTTTCATGAGTTTCAAATGAACTTAAGAATCACAATTGATGCATATGAACGTTAACCAGATCTGTGTTGTATTTATTTATGAGGTGGCATCCTTGAATATGTTTGTTGTTGCTTCAAATAGTGATAGTTTTCCTCATTGCTGTAACAATCCAAAAAGCAAAATGTGTAAAACACGAGTAAAAAAAGGCCTAAACAAGTGAATACTGCATCTCATAAGGCTACAATAAGGAAAGTAAAATGATGGTCCGAACCTGGAACCACTTAGCGTGGCGCAGAGCAGCCAGAGCGTCAAGGCATTTTTGCCTGTCCAAGACGTCCGCTGGGTCTTTCACCAAACCCGAGGTTACATCTAAAAATGGATTTGAAGTGTCAAAAAAAGGTGAGGAATGGGTGTTTGACCAGGTCAGCTGAGGCTGGCAGAGAACAAACACATTGCCACACATACCAATGTCTCTCTCTCTCTCTCTGGGGCAACCGGTACAATTGGTCGCCATTTTCTTTTTTCCCTTCTTCCCCCCTCCCCCTCCCGATAAAAGAAATGAAAAAAAAATAAAAAAGCTACCGACGTTGAAAAGCTGACAAACCAACACACACCGTCAGTCTGCGTCTCTATCACAGCGATGCGGTTCATTTAACGCAAGAGTCGGGTTACAAGCCGCGACTCCCTTCGGTGGGTGTGTCCGCTAGCTCCCAGCTGTAGCCAGCTAGCGCTGCTGCCTCCCCGCTAGTGTTGCTGCTAGCTTCCCACTAACACCCTCGCTAGGTCTTCGCTAGCTTGGACTAGCTCCCCGCTAGCTTGGACTAGCTCCCCGCTAGGTTTTCGCTAGCTCCCCGACAACGGCGTCGAGCGCCGGCTCGACGCGGGCAGCAGCTAGCATCAGCTAGCAGATAGTGAGGAGCAGCAGCGCTAGCTCGCTACAGCGGGTGAGCTAGCAGCAGCGCTAGCTTGCTACAGCGGTGGACTCCCACCGAAAGCTAGGAGCGGCTCGTAAACCCGACTTTTCCGGTACTCAACATGGACAAATAGATGCGTTTTGGAAAGCCCTTCAATCTAAAAGGCTCTCAGATGCTCAGATGTTCGGAGGCCGGTATCGTTGGCGATCAGGTAAACCTTAAAAGCGTACCGTGACCTCGGTGATGTAATGTTTCATTTGAGTATCTTTTCAAGCGCTGGGAAACTCATTGCAGAAATAAAGAAAAAGAGCTAACGGCTAATCCTGATCTGTTGTTTTTAACTCCCCTCTTTCTTTCTTTTTTCTTGAAGTGGCACGGCAATAGTAGGTGTGGCAAAGTTTTTGGGATGTGAGAAAACCTTGGTCAAAAATCCTTCCGAAAGCGGTTGGGCTCTACTAAACCTCTGATGAGAGACAATGTACTGGGAACAAAAATATATATATATTGTTGTTTTTTTGTCGTTCCAAGGAAAATCTTTTGTGCTGGACTTGTAAACTATGGATACAAAAGAGGAAGCAATGGGTGCTGAAGAAGAGGAAAAACAAAAACCATGAGAACTACCAGCAAACAAAAGGGGTTAGGATATCACTGCATGCATACCTAAAGGAATAAGACCCCAACGATCATTGTACACCAAGAAGGCAGTTTCTCAGGTCCATCCAAAGATTCCTCTGTCGTGACCTTCTGAGCCTGAACTTTAACGATACTCCCCTGGATGTCATGATTGATCATCTTCAATTAAGTCTCATGGGAAAAAAGATAAATGGTCCATCTTTAAATAAAAGGATTTGTTTCCTTATCTTTCCATTACGACAATAGGTCATTTTTTGGGTCGTATGCATGTGTGTGTGTGTGTGTGAGGGAGGCTGTCAATCAACTCAGGGGAGCACTTTCAGAACAGGGGGAACTTCAGCATGGAGAGCGCTCGTTCACCGGTGAACAAAAGGAGGATTTGTTTCCTGTGGGAATGTAAACATCCAATTTCCTCTGCCAAATCTGGATTTTATCAACAACAAGAAAAGGAACTAAAATAAAGGAAAAGGTTGCAAAAAGGTCAAATAAAATTCCAAATTAAACTTGAGGAACAGAAGGTTTGCTGTTGTCTATTTAGTTTGTTTTTTTTATGCAGAAAGTCTTTTTTTTCTTTCTTTTTTTAGTCTCCTCATCTCAAAAGGAGATTCGGAGGAGCGATACTGTAACGCACGTCTCCCATTGGTTATGTTGGTTATGGCGGCAAGCGGTAAAATGGACACAGAATCCCCTGGAACACAGGAAACAAAATAGAATCTCACCTGGGATTAACTAGACTTAACACAATGCAAACACTGGTCATGCTCAGTTTAAAAAAAGAGGATAAAGATAGCATCTGAGAGGTAAGAGCAAAGAAATTAAAATAAAAAAGCCTAAGAGCAATACTGCTGGCACATCCGACACTAGAAGTGATCAGACCCTTGTTTGTTTTTTTAGATTTGAGAATAAAAAAAGGCCAGTAAAAAGCAGATTATCTATAAAAAAAATAATTAAAAAAAATATAAAAAAATTATAGTCAATGGTTTAGTTAAAACAAAACAAAAAAGGTGGTTAAAAAAAATTAATAAAATTTGTGCAGGCCAGAAACTGAGCGCCACAGAGCCTGCAGGGGAGAGACCACGGCTGAATGTGACGCCCTGACGTTCATTTACGATTTTACACACAAAAAGATAAAAATCAAAAATGAACGCGCGCGGGACGGATTGAGAAGGTTTGTGTTGCGTGCCAGCAGGACGGCGCTCTTCAGGGCTCTGACAGACATCCTGAGACAGATTTTCATAGAGAGATAGCAGAGAGACAAGAGAGGAGGTGCAATGGGGGAGAGAGGAGGAGGAGGGGAGGGGCTGTGATGGAGTTTCTTTCTTTCTCCTTTTTTTTTTTTTTTTTTCCAAACCTCCGTCCCGGCCGCTTTCCTCCCTGATGACGGGCGACGTCAGTGTGATCGTCACTCGCATCTTGGGCTCGGTGCAGGACGTCAGGACGATGGCGGCCTCCTGGGCGGAGCCGCTGACCTCGTATTTATCCGGCGTCACGATCTGGAAGAAACGGAAACGTTGTATTATTTGGGTCTCGTCTTAAAAAGGTGAGCAGCAGCTCTCCTCAGTGGCCACCATCAGGTGCAGTCTCTTGATGCTAAGCTACGCTCTTTGCCGCCTGCATACGCTCCATTATCTTATTAGAAAAAGTTCTTTAATGTGTCTGCATTCCTTTGAAGTCACATCTTAAGACTACAAATTTAGAAATAATCCTCTCAATCTGGTTAAATGTAATCTTTCGGCCGGGCTCAAGCGTTTAAATTCCACCACGTTGTCGGTACAATTGAGCGAGACGTGTCCTATTAAAATGGCCACTGAAGAAAGAAGCATGGACGAAGCGCTGCGCTGTTGGTGGAGACAGTACTGTGAGCTGCTTGGGGAGGTGCTCCACGATGCGGGCGAGGAGGCTCTGGGTGGGCTTCTCGGAGCAGAGCAGCACCAGGTTGACGTTCTTGTCCCCGCGGAGCAGCAAGCCTTTGGCCAGGACGCCGACCCGCATCACTCCCTTCAGGGCTCTGGACGGTCGCGCAACGTGGAGGAGGAGAAAAAAACAAATGAACACGTCAGCGTCCTGGGGAGTGAAATCACCGTCAAAAGGTGGATACCGCGCGTCTGAATGGGCGAAGTCCACACGACCAAATCGCTTTTCCTCGGTAAAGAAAAAGCATCTCGAAGCCAAAAGGAACAGCCGAACATTCGCTCGATCGCTAGTCGGTCCCAACCTGTCTTTAGTGGGCTCCTTCTCCTCCTTGTCCTCCTCCTCCTTGGTCTTGTCCTGGTCCGTGATGATGTCCGAGACCAGCTTGAGGGCGCGCTCCGTGATCGACACGATCTTCTGGATGGACTGCAGCTCGTCCTCCGAGGGGTAGATGGCCGCGTGCTTGGTCATGACGTAGCGGTCGTCCGAGGAGTCGGGCCGGCGCGGAGGCTGGAGGACAGAAAAGATTTCAAAAGGTTTGTTTTTTTAAAAAGGGACGTTTTAAGCTCAAGGTCTGTTTGTTAACGGAAAGAAATTACCATAAAAGTCGGGTTACAAGCTGGCTAGCTTCCCAATGTAGCCAGCTAGCGCTGCTGCTAGCTCTACGCTAGCTGTTTATTACCTTATTTTCCCCCAATTCTAGTCATTTAAAGTACAGGGATGGACAATATTTCCTATGCAATATAATGCTAATTTTTAGGAAAGACTTTCAAACAAGCACACATCTTTTTTTGCTGAAAACTGCATGCGTCAGGAGAATATTTAACATACTCGTTTGTAATCCTGTGTCAACAATTCATCTATAAATGTGAAGTAAATTAGAGGGTTTCAAAGTAAGTATTATTAAAATAGCCGTATAGTCGGACTATTCGTAGTTTTGTATTGATATTTCCCATATTTAATATCGCAGTTTGTCTCCAGCGTTACGTTTGACTGTTCTGTATTCTGCTATATGGAAACTACCGTCACTGGGCCAGGAGCAGCCACACTGCACAGCCCCAATGATACAGAACATATGGGATACAACATGTTAAAGCCTCACCACAGGACCCTGAGGCTGCAGGCCGGGCATGCCGGGCCGGACTCCGAGCAGACCCGGAGGCCCGGGAGGCCCCTGTGGATACCCTCCGTCTGGCATGCGCCGCCGGTCGTCCCAGTGGTGCTCCTCCTCCATGCGCCTCCAGTACATGTCTTCTTCGTAACGCCTGAAAAACACACACGCAGCTGGTCTCCATCTCCATCCTAAACTGACACGCCTCCGCCTGCTGTTCTCTTGTTGCCGCGACCGTACCGCATCTCCATCCTCCAGCGCTCCTCCTCTTCTCTTCTCCTCCAGTACTCCTCTTTCTGCATCTGCTTCCTCATCTTCTCCTCCTGAATCTTCCGGGCTCGGATGCTGGGCTTCACCTCCACCTGCAGGTCGGGGTTCACTTTTTTCTGCAAAACAAAAAAAACGCGTGAACACGGTTAAAAAACACTTTTTTCTTCTGATACATCTCTTCATGTTTAAGAGGAGAATCCTGCAGCGTACACACCTTGTACTGCAGGCGATGCCTTCGACCTTTTAGATGCATTTCCTTTGCATTCGGGTCGTTGAAGCTACATTCACACAGCTTGCAGTGGAAGCGGATGACTTTGCCTTCGTCGTTTCGGACCTGGGAACAAAGAGGGGGAGGGGTCCGTGTTAATGCGCTCAGTTTTAAGCTCACGAGTCAGCGCCGTTAAAAAAAAAAAGAAGAGCGTACCTCCTCGACGTAGTCGTGCCCGACCGGCTGGACGTCGCTCTGCAGCGCCGCCAAGGCCGACGTGGACAGAGAGTCCGAGGCGTCGCTCTTGGAGGAGTCGTGAGCGCTCGGGGACGGCGCCGCGGGCTTGGACGCCTCCGCTTTGGCCTCCTCCGTCTTCACTGTGGTCTGCAGCTTGTTTCCACCTGCGGTCAGGAACGCACGCCGAGGTGAATACTTTTTACAACCGACAAAGAAATGTCGCTCTGTATTGTGTTTCAAACATCAGCTAAAAGAAAAGTGGAATTACTGTTTAGTAAAGAGTTTTTTTTATGTATTTGTGTTCATGTCTTTCTTGTTTTAGCTGTTATATCGACATTTATAGCTTACTTTTACACTCGACATAATTACATTTTTCTTTCTTTTTCTTTTGTTCTTTATCTTATTCATTTTTAATTTTAGGTTTGTATATTTGTAAAATGTAAATATTGTATAGGTGGAGGATTGAAAGAGGCCCATTTGGATTTTTGTCTCTTCCTGTACTGGTATTTTGTTTTAATTGTGCTAAATAAATACATTTTAAAAATGTTTTAAATTAAAAAAAAAAAAAAAAAATTAAAAACATTTTTAAAAAGTGTTTTAAATAAAAAATAAATTATAAAAAAAGAAAAACATTTAAAAATATATATATATTTTTTTAAAGTTATTTTAAAAAAAGTTTTGCTTTTTTCATTTTTTATAAAAAAAAAGTTTTTAATGTCTTTTTTTCCCAAATAAATAAATAAATAAATCAGCAGGACCGTTCCTGACCAATCACAAAGCAGGATTATAAACCGACTCACCGACAAAGTTGATCTTCGGGGCGCTGACTTTCTTCCCGGCCGAGGCCGAGTTGGCGGCGGAGAGGCTGTTGCTCGACGGGTTCTTGACGCCCGCCATGCCGCCGCCGACCACGCTGCCGGTTTTCAGGTAGGCGGAGCTGGAGCTGCTGGTGGAGGAGGCGGAGGAGGAGGAGGCCGCCGCGCACAGAGAGCCGCCGGCGCCGGAGCTGGTCAGGGTGGACGTGGCGGTCTTATTGGAAGCCGAGGTGGTGGAGGACGACGTCTGAGTCACCATGCTGGGCTCGGTGGAGGGGATGGGCTTACCGAGTTTGGTGTGAAGCTTCACGACCTGGACGAAGAGAGAGAGAGAGAGAAAGAGAGAGAAAGAAAGAGAAAGAGAGAGAGAGTTCACGGGACGTTTCAGAAGGCACAAGGTCAAGGACAAAGCGGTAGACCAAGAATTCAACATTTTATTTGTACTACGAGTCGACCGAGAATCGTTATCATGCAGAATATTGCAGCAAATTATCAAAAAGATCTTCAAAATGCTAAATCTCAGATAGACAGATGGATAGATAGATCGATAGATAGATGCATAACAGACAAAAATCCCATTACAAGAACAAACACCAGGAAATGCCGTATGAAACAAGACACATAACAGACAAAAAGATGCTCAAGTTAAATCAAAAAACCACAACTAAATGTGCCGTGACAAAAGATCTTTTCAGTCGTCCGATCAAAAAGGAATAATAAAAGAGTTTTAGCATAAAAAAAAAACCTTATCTCTACATGAAATGTTCCCTTTAAGCCTAGACTCAAAGAGCGATGGAGCTGCGTCCTCTGGCGAGGGAGCAGCACCTCCGGCGCCCTCGCCCTCACCTTCTGGTGTTTGGCTCCGCGGATGTGTGCGGCGTAGGCGTCGGCGCCGGTGCAGGAAACGTCGCAGAGCTCGCAGCGCAGTTGGTTTTGGGCGTTGCGAGCCAACGCCCCTCCGGCGCTGCCGCCGCCGCCTCCGCTGCTGCTCTGGGAAACCTTCAGCGCCGCTTCCTTCTTCTTGTGCTTCTGGCCCTCGAGGTGCTCCTTGTAGGTCTGACGCGTTTAGAGGGGAAAAAAAAAAAAGACTCATTATCGTCCATCCTGCACAAAAAGGTGCTGACGTGACGCCGGCGGACTCACCTGCGGGCCGGCACAGCTGATCTTACAGACGTCGCAGTAGTGGATCTGCGGGGGTTTGGGCGGCTGCTTGGGCCGGAGCTGCTTGCTCTGGAACGGAGGTTTCTTGGTGAAGGTGTTGCCCGTCCAAGCCGCCGTTGCCGCCACGGCCGCCACGGCCTGCTTTTGCTGCTGCTGCTGTTGGTGCTGCTGCTGCTGCTGCTGTTGCTGCTGCTGCTGCTGGTGGTAGTAGCTGGAGGCCGCCGAGTAAACCGCCGCCTCGTAGCCCGAGTACGAAGTACCTGGAGGAAGAGGGACCGAGGGCTCCGTCATTCATGTTGAAGCCTTTTCCAAACAGACTCCAGGAAACAGCAAAGCAGAGGTCTGTGTGCATCGTTTCAAACATCTTCGCCATCTTGTTTTAGCATCGTCGCATGCTAACTTCGATGATGCCCGTGAGGCTTGAAGGGAACGCCAAATGTTGCAACAATCCATCACATTGTCGTGAAGAGATATTCCTTTTTTTGCGGCCATCTCTAAAGACGTGCTGCTCGCGTGGTTAGAAAAGAAGATGAGTTAAAGAGCTGAAGCACATTGTGGGTGTATACTTAGCGTTTAGTGCTAGTTAGCACAAATAAGCACGTTTTAGGTAATAAACTAAAAGGTTGGCGACGATTGTGATATGATATGAAACCTAACTAACATCAGCATGTTAGCATTTAGCTCAAAGTACGACTGCCAAGGCAGGGTTCATACACATCCTGGCCAGTGGATTTTCATGACTTTTAACCACATTTCCATGACTTTTTCGACACATTTGGGTTTTTTTTTTTTTTCAAGGACTTCTCCAGGTCTGGAAATAACCATTTTATAATTCCATGACCGTAAGAACCCTACAAGACTCTACAGACGCTTTATAAATGGTTACAGGTGATGCTCTGTGTGTATGTATTATAGATAGCGACTCGATACCAATTTCAACGTACTAGCTTTACTTTAAAAACTAGAACGAAGGCTCACCAGAGTAGGTGACAGCGTTGGTGCTGTAGGTCGGGCTCTGGGAGTAAGACGGGACCACGGAGGCGGCGGCCACCGGCTGGACGGTGGACGTCACCGGGTAGATGGAGAAAGTGGACGAGGCCGGACTGGGAGCCGCCGGCTTTATCACGGTCACCTGCCGACTCTGCTGGCTCTGGGTGTACGACGTCACCCCCTGGCTGTATCCTGGTTTAGGGGCTGGAAGACACACAAGACACGCACAGAGCTCAACAATCAATCTGAAAGTAAAAGTTGAATTACCTCGCTTAACTTTTAACTTAACCTTTTTGGAAACCACCCTATTTTTAAGCTCTTTCTTTGAAGATTGCAAACTATCTCTGCAACCACTGGGGTCATTTGAATAATGTTGGGTACAAGTGTGGCAAGATTCATGGGGTGTGCGTTCAGCGTACCTGTCTGGTAGTAGGAATCCACCACGCTGGCTTGTGGCTGCACAGCAGCGACGGCCGCGGTGGCTGTGGCCTGTTGGTAGTACTGCTTGCTGTCGTACGTCACCGCGGGAGCTGTGGACCGGACGTACGAGTAGGTGTCCTGCCGACGGGGAAAACAAAAACAGAGGGTCAGCGGTGAGAAGATTCATCACGTGAAGTGTTGAGTACGAGGCCTTTTGATTCGTGGAGCTCTGTGGCAGAAACCGGCGGCGTTACCTGGTAGTTCTGCGAGGTGACCGGTGGCGGCGGCGGGGGGACTTCTGGCTGGCGCTGAGGGTAGCCGTAGTCGGTCGCCGCGTGGGCCGGCTGGTACCCCCCGTAAGCCGCCGCGGTAGCGGCCGCTACCGAGACGGGCGCCGGCCTGGCCACGGCAACCGTGCCCGCGGTGGGCGCATAGGCCGCCGCCACGGTGTGTGCCGCCACGGGCGCTTGATGGACCGTGTAGCTGGCCACCGTGGTCGGGTGCGTGTAGGCGGTCGGCTGCTGACTGGCAGAGCGACACACAAGGCAGGAACGTCAGAGTCACAGGCTAGCATCACAGGTAAGTATCACAGGCTAGCATCGCAGATCACAGGCTAACGTCACAGGCTAGCATCACAGGTCAAAGGCTAGCGTAACAGACTAGCATCACAAGCTAGCAATGTATAAGTTTGTATTATAAATTGATAATAAGGCGATTATAACTCGAATGTATCTGAAAAGCTTATTTTTTTGGCAATAAAGTACTTAAAAATAGAAAATTCAGTCCTTTTCATTTCATGCAATGCTCACAGTGATGACTATTTTTCTATACTTCAATGAGTGTTTGTCATATATTCATATATATTTACTGAATTACCAAAATACATGCTATATTGTAACCGTTGTAGATAAGAAATGACCCATGTCGGGATCGATGGTCTGGTCAGATGCATAAAACACGGTTTATTTTCACGACGCTGTACAGGTCCACTCATCAGACCTGCCAGTGATACGAGAGGCAACGAAGTGCGATGTCACAGATTGTGCCGCGTCGGCGAGTTTCTCCAACAGCGCCAGAGCAGCGGCCGTTACACACGGCCTTTATAGAGCTCAATGCACTGAGGCAATATGACGACATCATTGTTAAACACAATACTGGTCCTCATCAGTCCACGATAACTGAACGATATTCAATAATACAACACTACAGTGATACATTCAGTCTCTCTTTTTCTTTATTTTCACATTGTTGTAGCGTTTCAAATGAAAGCTACACGCTAGCACAAGTCTGATTTAGCGTTATTGTGGTTAAATAAATTAACTTCAATGTGCCGTTAGATCGCTGCCGGACCGTCCCGTTAAAAACTGGTGCTGGCAGGAGAGTCAACGGTTTTAAAAAACAGCAGAAATTGTCGTTTTTGAAAAGGTTTGACAACAACAGATATGGAGTTAAGCTTAATATTCTGTTGGATCAAAATCTGTGAATATTGGAAGTGATCACATCTGTATTTGGCTGCTGCTAGACCGTGGTATCCCAAAGACTTAACTCATTCGCTGAAGAAGAGGTGAAATATGTTGCTGGAAAAAAATGTATTTATCTTATTCAGTGCCATTTACAAAATTATAGGACGAGAAAGATTATAGGAACAAGAACGCTGCTGAATCTGCAATAACTCAATTTGAGAAATTGGCAAACAACGACGCACATCTCTACCAGTTTGTGTGGGTTGGATACCGTTCCGTGCCAGCTTGACGCTCGTTTATACACAAGGACCTCGTGATAAATGTTTGCCCGGTGGCCATGATTAAGCTGATGATTTCACAGGCTGTAACAGTTAAACGAATACACCGGGATTAGCAAAGGATTTGGAGTTTAGAAAACAAAAGAGGAAAGTCTTTTCCTTCTTTACGTAACAGAAGGCAACAACATGGACGTCTTCCAGGAGCTTCAAGTGTGCGCCGTAGTCACCACCTTTTAATTAATATTATTACAGCTCTTGCAACGTTATACGACTGAAGGCTTTTCATCCGGCCTGTTGCACGGAGCGAGTTCAACACACCAAGGTCAACCAAATCATTAGGTTAACTAAAACCCTAACAGTGATCACGCTAAGCTGATTATCAACCCGGTAATTTAACCCAGGATCCCCCGCCTGTCCCATTCTGGCTGTGAGTGTGTTCATATATATAAAAATATAAACATTTTTTTAAAAAGCAGCTGTTTTCAGCTTGTGCCCAATGACAAACACGGAGGAGTGTCCTTTGACAAATAAGTAGAAGTTTAACATGTAATTGAGGCTGAAAGTAACAGTTTAAAAGTGCCAAATGAAGGAAGGACAGCAGGCAAGAAATCACAGATGATGCGTGTATTAACAGATTTATAATATCACGGCTTCATCTGGAGCTTCATACATCCGAATATAAAGACAGGTGTGTGTGATCCGGTCACTTAGGAACACCAACGTTGGGGGATTTATATTTGTAATTGTGTTTTATTTACAAATTCACGAATTTTTTCACCTGATTTTGTGCCTTTTTTCCACCCCATGATACCCGTTAATCTTTTTATGAGAAGTTCTATACGGTAAAATAAAAGAAGAGTACTTCAACTTGCCTCGTACAGTTGTATTTTAATATATTTTGATGATTATCAGGTACATTATACCGGGTGAATTATACTCAGTGTGTTCTAGGGGTTAAATTAATGTGTTGTTCTTTCAGCTGGAACCCCGGCAGTGTGAAAAACAGACTTGGGAGCAAATGAAAAATAAATATAAAAATGTAAAAAGCACTAAAAGGTGTCTTCCAACATTGTAAAGCTCCAATAACACTGAAACAACAGACGCATGCTCCTGCTGTCAGATAGTTGCACTTGGCTGAACTCCCCCCCCCCTCCTCTCCACCCACCATCATGAAACTACCCAGCATGCAGCGCAGGGGCCAGCAAAAGTGTCAGTGTGCACATTCCAGATGGTGGATTACGTTGGTGCATCACTTCCAGCAGGTTTACCTGACATGTAAAAAAAAAAAAAAAAACATCCTCGCAACTTTAGCGTTTTGGTGCTTTCATAAAACGCGTGGATGCATTACCTATAAGGCTGTTGGGCACTAAGGGCGTCAAAGCAGGTTGTTTTATTTTTATTTTTTTAAACGCAGCCAATGTACAGTGTGAAATCCCTCTCGCATTCAGCTGCAGCAGCAGCCATAACCGCCCCCTCCCCCAGCTCGAACAATGGTAGCCGTGTAGCTTGTACGTGACTGCACGACATTATAACTCCATAATAAACAGACGTTTTCTACAACTACAAAAAGGGCCATAGTGTAAGCCCACTCCTTACCTGTACTGGGCAGCAGCGCCGTGGGTAAATCCAAAGTAATTGCCGGTAGCCATTTTGGCATCTTCACCAAGCCGGCTGGGCACTGCGGAGGACAGACATACAGGGTGAAGCTAGGCTAACTGTTAGCAGCGGGCTCGAGCGCCCCAAGGACTAAGCGTTAAACGTTAATATCGCTATCGTAATATCGCCCGTGTACGTAAGACCCGAGCCCACGTCGTTACTGCTTGGAAAGAGGTGTCCACGTTTATAAAGATACTCACCATAGGTGAAGGACACTACTGGACATATGGGAATCATTTGGTTTGGTGTAATCTATCGACGGCCGTGTAGGAGACCAGTGTATTTGTATTGCATGTCGTACCCGGAAATGCCTCCTTTGCGCATGCGCGAAAAGGGAGGGAAGCGGTATAACGGCGAGCTCTGCCGCCCGTTGAGAACTGCATAAGGGTCACGTGACGTGAGCGCGCATGGTCTCAGTTTCAGCAGCGCGTGGCCATGCAGTTCTCCCTGTTTGTTTGTTTGTTTGTTTGTTTACTGTTCCTTAACTCTATTAAACCACAAATAACATTTTAATTCCTCGATGGAGTAGTTTAATAAAGTAAAATATAAGTACCTCAGAATTGTATTTATGTACAGAACTTGATAAAAAAAAAGTTTCTTTCCAAGTACAAAAATAGGAATAAATACTACAGAAAATTGATGAAATGTGTTTCAGACAACTGAATAAAAATGTTTATGTTACAGGTAAACAAAAGAAATCTCAGAAAACAATGTGCCGAACAAACTGCTGATGAATAGTTTTAAAGATAAGAAGTATTTTGAAATGAACATACCTGGACTGACATGGCATTAAATAAAATGTCAGATGTTCTTTAGACTCTTTTCTGTCAATAAAAGAACCTTTAAGAGTCTTTGTTTATGAGATAAATACAGACGGTGAGGCCTCAGGGCTGAGGCTGGGAGCCCTGCTGCACATCACAAGAGCGCCATCTAACGGCAGGGAAGGAAACTACCATTTATCAGCCACAGAAAACACATTGAGGGTACTTTTTTTATTGTAAAGGCTTTTTTTTAACCATCACTGTGATATGCCACATACCAATGGAAAGCTCTGCTTCTTTCATTTGTTAGAGTTTCAATTTTTCTTAATTTTCTTAAGTAATTGTAATTATATTATTATATATAAGTAATTATAGTAATTCCTATAAATGATTTAAAAAAAACAGGTACCATGGAGGGACCCTAAGAAGAGGCTGAAAATCAGGTGAAAAATTAAGGAATCGTCAATGAAACATGACTAAAAATATAAAAAAATATTAAAACCAGGAATTTCAGCAGCGACACGCCCACCTTCAATAAGTTTAGGTTTAGGTCCGCTGAAAGCAGAAATGCCTTAACTTTCTTCCTGGACCTTGAACGCCTCTGGTTCTACAACAGAGGGGCTCTGCTCAAGCAGACGCACCAGTACATACCAAACAAGCATCGTTTTATCCATAAGTAAGTCATATTTCAGTTTTTCAGCTGCCCAAAGATCGACTATACTTTAAGTCTGTTTATTTCTGGCCGAAATATTTAATGTTAATTCCATTTTATTACAACTTGCATCTCATTCTTACAGCGTTGTGTGACTGCATTGTCTCAGAGTAATGTGTGCAATTTGGTCTCATGTCGCTCGTAAAAGACATTTAGATCTTTATGAAACTTAATATATTCAAAACGCAACTAAAAACTTTGACCATCAGGAGGCAGGTCTGTTAACTGTAATGAATACCCACGTTTACCTTTGTTTCCTGTAGGTAGCATCGTGGTTAACGTCACGTTGCTATGAATTGTGGGTAATTCCCTTTGGCTAAGTCTGCAGACTGAGTCCAAGAGGATTGTGCCCGAGTCATGGACTGAAGGCTAAAATCCAATAAGAAGGTTTGTTTAAATAAACACACAACAGTGGAAATACTACCTTCAGAAACCTTTATTTGCCATAATTTCAGCTCATAGAAGCATCATTTCACAGTTGAAAAATAAGTCCACACAGACAATTGAATTATCTTGAATTATTGACCCGAAATGACTTAAATGGCATCTTCTAAAAAGCACAAACACGTGTGAAAGACAATAAAATGAGACGTATAATGGTCACTAAATAACCACATTATTAAAAACAACAAACATTGACTGATCGACGGCTCGAGACAAAGATCCTCTCTGCAAGGTCGACCGCTCAGATTCACAAGGTTTGGGAAAAGTGTCACACGAGAGGTGATGACGTCATGAATGGATCTACACGTTAAAACTCTCTTCATGTGAAAAAAAAAGAGAAACTGCTAATATTCAGTTTAAGAAGACTTTCGGCCAATAGCTGCAAAGCAAGAACATGTTTTTTTATTCAAAGCACATAAACAAGCTACACAAAAATAGTTTCTTTGTGGAGTAAAAAACTATCGGAGCTTTTGACAAATACAAAAAAAAAGACATTCATTTGATTTCACCAGATGTTGAGATGTTTCTTGTTACACGTTGCTGACGACTACCAAACCCTTTACTAGAGAGATGTGTTGGACATCCACATGTTTTTTACAGTATAAAAATAATAATTCCCCACTTGCAGGAATTCTCAGCTAAAAACACAAATTATGGCTTTTAAGAAACAATCAAATGAAATCCAATGAGTTTGTTCAGTTGTGCGCAGAACTCAACGAAACCAGTCTCTTTGTGATCAAACTTGTAAATATAATTCATGTTCACATACAAACTGGAAAAAGGCAAAAAAAAACACTCATTTAAAATCTGAAACTGTATTTAAAATAGCTTTTTGTTTGTAGAAAACTGAGAAATGCTGGTGTAAATAGTTGTGGGACACTGTCCCGAGGTCAGATAAAGAGGGCAGAGAGGAAAGATGGCCCTAAAGCAGCGGTGTCAAACATCCTCTGCTTATAAGACGGACATGCAAACCATTGATCCACAGTCGCAGTTGATGTGAGCTCTGATATTATTGTGTTGGAAGTCGTTCAACATGGATCACGTCATAAAAGTGGCGTCACAAAGCGAGGGAATCTGCAGAGGAGAACCCGGCAGATAAACACAGGGCTGACGTCTGAGTGTTTGGTCTTTATGTTTCTAGGTAATTGTTGAAAGACCTTAAAATAGAGTTTATCATCTAAAAACCTTCACCAAACATTGTCTTATTTATGGGTTATTATGCTGCGATTTTACTGGTCTGGCCCACTTGAGATCAAAATGTGCAGCATGTGGCCCCTTCATTAAAACGAGTTTGACACCCCCAAGCTAAAGGAAGACCATGAAGCGCTTTGAGTGGTTGGAAGACTAGAAAAGCGCAATTCGAGTCCATTCACCATGTAACCGTCGGCCGCTGTGGTCCCTGGACTCCTCCAGACGCATTAAAACATTTAGTACGAAAATATATATATTTATAATGTGTTTCTGTTGCATTTTCCAGGTAGGTGTGACACTTCTGTGTCAATGATCGTAACTATCTAACCTCCTAAACTCGGCTGAGACGTTTGGACTTGCGCGTCACCTCGGCGCCTTTTCTCTTCCGAGCCGATCGAGGGCTCGTTTCTTCCTTTGGCGCTTTAGCGCTGCGGCGTCTGGGTGTGGACCGCGGCGTTATGACGAACGAGGGAATGGACCTCCCTCTTAAAACTCTCTTCCCAATCACGATGGGTTCCTCCTCTTCCTCGGACGTATTCAGCTCGTATTCCTCGTCCTCTTGGCTTGAGCCCGCTGCCTCTACGGCTTCATCTGCCTTCGAGGAACCATCAGACGTCTTGGTGCCTTGGTCCTCAGCCGATGCTACGGGAACCTCTTTCTCCTCGTCGGTGTTCCCCTCGGCCTCGTCTTGGGCACCCTCGTTGTTTTCCCTGTAATCCACTTTTGGCCTCTTTCGTACGGACCGCCGAGGGGAGTCGTCTTTCTGTCCCCTGGATCTCAGTGACGGTGTCGCGGGTGACGAAGTTCTTCGCTTGCTCCTTAACGCTCTCGTCGTTGCAGCCGGAGCGTCTTCCTCTTCATCGATGGCGGCGTCCGATCCCACTTCTGCAACTGCGGTTTCCTCCTCTACAGCTGAGTTAGCCTCTTCTACCTCGACTGATGAAGGTGGGTCAGTGTCGGTACCCGACCCAAACACAGCGTCCACACTGTCCCCCTCTTCAAGCACTCCTGCTTCTGCTGTCAAGGCATCCTTTGTCTGCTCTGCGTCTTCCACGGTAGATTCTTCCCCGGCCGCATTATGAGCTTCTTCCTCTTTCTCCACTTCCTCTACCTCTATCCCTTTCTCCTCAGGTGATTCCTGCCCTGCCTCTTCTTCCTCTCCTTCAATCTCATCAGTAGGAGTCGGTTCTTCTTCTTCCTCTTCCTCAGTCGGACACTGTGTGCGAGCTCTTTTGGATTTACGTCTCGGTGAGGCCTCAGCTGGCTTTCTTCCCTTCCTCGGAGCTCTGATTTCCACTTCTGGTTCATCTTCTTCTGTGCTTTTCTCACCCGGTGACTCTTCCTCTTGCTCATCCTCGGGTTTCTTTGTGGTTTTGCTTCTTGTTGTGGCTTTCACGGTCTTTCCACCGCTTCGTAGAACTCGTTCGACAACTGGTGCTTCCTCCTCAGACGCATCGATTGCCTCCTTTGCCGTCTCCTGTAAACTCTCCACCACTTCAGATGTGGAGGTCGACTCTTCCCCTTCCACCGTGTCTCGCTTTGCGACCGCTTCCTTTGCAAAAACAAAGATCTTTTCCTCATTTTCCTCATGATTGTGATGTTCAACTGAAGCCTCTGTGTCCTCGTCGGCAACTGTCTCAGTACCGTCGACCTGCCCTTCCTCCTGAGCATCCTGTTGGTTGACAGCTTCCTCTGCCACAGTATCCTCTTCCTCCAAGGCCATTTCTGCTTCTATATTTTCTGCTTGTTCAGTTGCATCCCTTTCTTCAGGGCTGTCTTCCTTCTCCTGATCCATAATCTGCTGTTCTTCCTCTTCCTCGCTCGCCTCCACTGCTGTAGATTCCTCTCCTACCTCCTCCTCTTCCTCTTCTTCCTGGAGTTGCTTGCGGGTCCTTTTTCTTGTACTTCTTTGTGCGACAGGTAAAGATTTCCTTCCAGTCCTCAGAGTCCTGACTTGAACTTCTGGTTCCTCTGTCTGAATGTCTGCCTCCTTTCTTCCTTGACCTTTTCTAGGTCTTCCTCTTGGTCTTGGTGTGGCTTCGACTGCTTGCTTTCCACTTGTCGGTGTTTCAGTAACTACAGGTTTCTGCTCCTCGACAACACTTTTAGCCTCTTCTTCTTCAGCTGTCTCCTCATCTCTTCCCTCCACAGGATCTTGAATCTTATTTGGTTCCTCTTCAGCCTCAGCAGCAGTCCTTTGCACAGGAAGACCCTCCTCTGTAGCTGCTGCTTCCTCCTGGACGTCCTGATGGGTTTTCTGCAGGTCCACTAACACCACTGTCACTCTGCGGTGATCAGAAAGCTGGGTTGCCACGTCCTCGCTCTGTTGCTCTTCTGCTGAAGGTGTCGCCTCTTCTTCAGCAGGTGGAGGTTCAGCGTAGTCGGTGGGAGGTGAAGGTAATGGTGCGTCTGTCTCTCCTTGTACCAAATCATCTGCAGCAGCTGTCACTCCAGCTGAGTCCTCTTCCTCTAGAGTCAGAGTCATTGTTTCTTCCTCAGACTCCACCTCTGCAGGAACAAGATCCTCATTCTCCGCCTCCATTTCATCCTCTGGGGTTCCTCCCTCGTCTCCTTCTGTTGGTGGACCTTCGGATAAACCCTGCCCTGCATTGTCTTCTTCCTGCACCTCTTCTTCCTCAACCGATTCCTCTGGTCCCTCTTCCGTCTTCTGGAGTTGTTTGTGGCTTTTACGAACAGACTTCCTTCCCCTTTTATGAATTATTGTTACTACTTGAGGTTCTGGTTCCTCCTCCTCCTCCTCCTCTTCGTCCGACTGCTTCTTGCTTTGTTTGGACCTAGTTTTTGGTGGATCTTTGGACGTCTTGCCACCACTTCTCAGAGATCTGGTTGCAACAACTGGTGGTAGATCCACTTTCTCAGCCCCTAAAGATGTGTTTAATGCATCGTATTCTCCACCCAAGGCATCTACCTGCCTTTCTGCAGATGTTTGGGAAATCCCCTCCGATTGATCTTCCATTGCATCTTGTCCTTCCTCTGCCACAGTATCCTCTTCCTCCAAGGCCATTTCTGCTTCTATATTTTCCACTTGTTCAGTTGCATCCCTTTCTTCAGGGCTCTCTTCCTTCTCCTGATCCATAATCTGCTGTTCTTCCTCTTCCTCGCTCGCCTCCACTGCTGTAGATTCCTCTCCTACCTCCTCCTCCTCTTCCTCTTCTTCCTGGAGTTGCTTGCGGGTCCTTTTTCTTGTACTTCTTTGTGCGACAGGTAAAGATTTCCTTCCAGTCCTCAGAGTCCTGACTTGAACTTCTGGTTCCTCTGTCTGAATGTCTGCCTCCTTTCTTCCTTGACCTTTTCTAGGTCTTCCTCTTGGTCTTGGTGTGGCTTCGACTGCTTGCTTTCCACTTGTCGGTGTTTCAGTAACTACAGGTTTCTGCTCCTCGACAACACTTTTAGCCTCTTCTTCTTCAGCTGTCTCCTCATCTCTTCCCTCCACAGGATCTTGAATCTTATTTGGTTCCTCTTCAGCCTCAGCAGCAGTCCTTTGCACAGGAAGACCCTCCTCTGTAGCTGCTGCTTCCTCCTGGACGTCCTGATGGGTTTTCTGCAGGTCCACTAACACCACTGTCACTCTGCGGTGATCAGAAAGCTGGGTTGCCACGTCCTCGCTCTGTTGCTCTTCTGCTGAAGGTGTCGCCTCTTCTTCAGCAGGTGGAGGTTCAGCTGAGTCGGTGGGAGGTGAAGGTAATGGTGCGTCTGTCTCTCCTTGTACCAAATCATCTGCAGCAGCTGTCACTCCAGCTGAGTCCTCTTCCTCTAGAGTCAGAGTCATTGTTCCTTCCTCAGACTCCACCTCTGCAGGAACAAGATCCTCATTCTCCGCCTCCATTTCATCCTCTGGGGTTCCTCCCTCGTCTCCTTCTGTTGGTGGATCTGATGCCAGCCCTGTTATGACTTCCACTGCATCTTGTTTTTGCTCCTCCACCTCTTCCTCCTCCTCATCCATCTTTAACTCTCCACCTTCCTCTTTTTCAGAGGCGGTTTCCTTCACCGTATCCACCATCTCCTCATCCGTCTTCCCTGCAGCTGCTTCCTCTGCTGCATCATCTTCCACTCCTCTCTTAGATTCCTCTTCTCCCTTCTCCTGGATTTGCTTACGACTTCTTCTGGATTTTCCTTTCGGCGTGTCGGCGGTAGACGTCCTCCCACGTCTCAGCATTCTCGTCGTCACCGCCGGTTCTTCTTCACTGTTTTCTGCTTCTTGGTGCGCGTCCGTCTGCTTCCTGCCCCTCGTCGACGTGCGTCTCGGTGCAGCTGTGCTCGTTTTTGTTTTACGTCTGGGAGTTTTAGTTTCAACAACTAGCGCCTCTTCCTCTTCGTAACTCATTGGCTCATCCACCTCAGCAGCGAGTGGAAGGTTCCCGTGAGCGTCCGCATCTCTATCTGCACATATCTCAGAAACTGCACACCGTTTATCCTCCATCGTAACCGTCACTGTGACCGCACTGTGACGCGTATATCTCCGTCCGGGGGTCATACTCTGTACAGTCGTTACAGCCTCGACACTGACTATTCCTGTTTTTACAGCTTCGCCGTTCTCTGACGTGACACGCGTCGACAGACTCGGCTCTTCCGACTCGTCATCGGTGACCCCGACGTGATTTCCCTCTCCCACTTCCTCCGGGGTTTCCGCTTCCTCCGAAGCTTCTTCGGACACTGCCGGCGCTGCAGCGTCTTCCTCCCGACGCTCTTCCTCGATCTCCGACGCCACATTCTCAACCGTTATCTGCGAGTCACAGGAGACGCCGTTTGGATTCTGCGAGGCGCCATCTTCTACTTGTGGCGCCTCGGTCGTAGGCGCTAATGCGACGTCAGCTTCTTCTAGACCTTGTTGGGCCAGGATGGTGTCTGGTTGGTCCAACATCCGAGCTGCTTCCTCCTCAGGTGCAGAATCAACCAAATCCTCCCCTTGCTCTTCAGGAGCCACACTGGAAATACCCTAAAAATAAACACAAACGTGAACAAGTTGTTGTACAGCTCTGTGGACAAACGAGTGAATAGGAATTTGCATTCGTCCTCACCACTTCAGAGACGTGCAGTTCTGTCTTCTGTTGCGCAGAAACTTGATCCTCTGCTTCAATATCCTCAATTCTAGAAAGATTAAGACACCGCTTGTTAATTTCAAGAACTATACCGTGTCAGGATTTACTGGTGTCACGACACAAGAGGAGATTTGGGTAAAAAAAACAACCACACAAAAGGAGTTGGTTTCAGGGGAGAATTTCCTGTGTATTGATGAAATAGGTAGTATTTCATTGGCGTGTTCGGCTGATTGAACAAGTCGGATCGGCGACTCTCGAGGAGGAGCAAAGATGTAAGACGGGGTTTCATTCATACAGACCTGATGACTTTTTCTGACTTGTCCTCTCCAATCTTTTCTTCCATCTTCCTTCGCTTTGAGCCACTGCTCCGGCCCCGTGCTGTGAGCGGCACCTCGGCCTCTGAAACTGTTTATTGTCACAGCGTTAGTGCATTATCACAAGAAACGATACCAACATACATTTACACACAATCTGAGGAACCTTTCACACGAAGATTCCCACATAAAGACGGTAAAGACCAACGTTACGCCGCCATGAACCAAATAAGAGGCAGATAATCCAAGGGTTCATATACATTCTGACTAATGGATTTCCATCACTTCAAACCAAACATTTATGACTTTTAACCAAATCTCCGTGACTTTAAACCCAATTTCATTGACTATAAACAAAATTTTTATGACTTTTAACCAAATTGTCATGACTTTTTACCACATTTCCATCACTTTTAACCCCAATTCCATAACTTTTAACCAAATTTCAATGACTTTTAAAGAAATTTCCAAGACTTTTTACCACATTTCCATGGCTTTAAACCAAATTTACATGACCAAATGAAATCTGGGTGACTTTTCCAGGTTTTTCATGACCGTAAGAACCCTGTGACCCCTTTAGGGGAAAGTTTACGACGTAGATGTAAAACAACGCTCACCTTTGGCAACGCGCAGCACCGTCACTTCCTCCTATGAAATCAAAGATGACTGAATGTTAAACTTATTTAGAATCATTTGTTTCTCAAATACACGTTTCTCAAAATTGCAATAAACAATAACGCACCACGATTTCCACCGTGCACTCCAGAGCGCCGGCTTCTTTTATTTGAGAGCTAATCGCGTTCGTCGTCACGTCCTTTTTAGTCCTTTCGGTAATCACGAGCGATTCCTCTGTGAAAGTCAGACTCCTGGACACTGCTGAGGAACAGGGAACATGCTGAGATGAGTGGACACAAAGACATTTTAATTTAAGAGCTCGACAGTTTGGATTGTGTTCTTCTCTTCTTACTCTGGTCCATGGCCCGGATCTTTCTGGCGATGTTGGTCCTCTGGTTGGGACCTCCGGTGCTCTCCACCTCCCACAGCAGGTCGGTGTCTCCTGGGTACTGACGCAGGTATCGCTCACACACTGGGGAACAGAGAGGAGTGTGTTACTGGAAATGTACAGTGAGTGCATCTAAATACCAGCGAGGGCACACAGCTGGAACAGGGTTCATACACATTGTGACCGATGGATTTCCATGACTTTTCACCAAATTTCTATGACTTTTTCATGACTTTAAACCAAATTTCCAGACCTTTGAACAAATTTCCATGACTTTTGTCAAATATCCATGATTTCTTACCAAATTTTTATGACTTTTTTATGACTTCAAACCAAATCTCCATGACTTTAAACCGATTTTTCATGGCTTTTGACCAAATTTTCATGACTTTTGACCAAATTTCCATGACTTTTGACCAAATTACCATGACTTTTTCATGACTTTAAACCAAATTTCCATGCCTTTAAAGCGAATTTCAATGACCTTTTACCAAATTATCATGACTTTTGACTGAATTTCCATGACTTTTGACCAAATTTCCATGATTTCTTACCAAATTTTTATGACTTTTTCATGACTTCAAACCCAATTTCCATGACTTTAAACTGATTTTTCATGGCTTTTGACCAAATTTCTATGACTTTTGACCAAATTTCTATGACTTTTGACCAAATTTCCATGACTTTTTCATGACTTTAGAACACATTTTCATGACTTTTGACAGAATTTCCTTGACTTTTGACCGAATTTGAATGAATGAATATAACACATTTTCATGACTTTTACCACACTTTTTGAGATATTTTTGGAAATAAACCATTTTAAAACCCCATGACTTTTTCCAGGTTTTCCATGGCCGCATAAGAACCCTGGAGAAAGTATATCCGGACTGTGCACATCGATAAGGTGGGCATTGATACCTTTGTACATGAACTGCGTGACGGGGTACCTCAGCCCCAGACGGTCCTCTTTGGAGCTCAGCACGAAGTCCTCCAGCATCTGGAGGCCGAAGCCTTTCCCACGCTGGCGCTTACGAACAAAGATGGAGTCCATCACGGGCAGCTGGTAGCTTCTGGTTGCATAAGAGCTCAGGAAGCTGCCTACAGAGAGCGAAGCCACCAGGACACCGTCAGAAACCGGGTCCGCCGGACGGGGATCCACGCGCGAGCAGATTCATTGATCCGGTAAATCACCTGAGGGCTTGACGGAGTAGAAGCCGACCGCCTCGCCGTCGACCCAGAGGATCTTGGCGTGGTCTCTCTCCCCGTGGCAGAGGAAGGGCAGCTCGTCAGGGCTCATCTCTCTGGCTCGATAGACGACGCGGTTCAGGATGTACAAAACTATTCTCTCCCCCACCGTCTGCACCTGAGGGCCGAACACAGGGTTACTCTACTAAAGGGCGAGGGAGGGAGGGAGAGAGAGAGAGAGAGAGAGAGAGAGAGAGAGAGAGAGAGAGAGAGAGAGAGAGAGAGAGAGAGAGAGAGAGAGAAAGGGAGAGAGAGTGAGAGAGAGAATGAAAGAGAGAGAGATAGGGGGAGAGAGAGACAGAGAGAGAGAGAGAGAGAGAGAGAGAGAGAGAGAATGAAAGAGAGAGAGATCGAGGGAGATCGAGAGATTTAAATATTTCCAAACATTTCTAAATTCCTGTTTTGATTCGTGGATGTGAAACTAAAGGACAGTTGAGTTGTGTGTCGTTACAGGATGCGAGTGAAACATTTCAGGAACTTCCGTGATGATGAAGCGTGACAATCAGCTTTAGTCTCACAGCATTATTTTCTGGTTATTATAATTTAAAATGCTTTGTGTGACTTGTCGCCTCGCCTGCTTTCACCTGAAGCGGCTGCAGGGCGACACTCCTTCTCACCACTAGGGGGCAGTAGAGGCTTTTGGCACAACTGGCGCTTTAACTCTCGTCTTTAGCAAGTCAGAGCCGCCAAACAGTGACGTTCAGATGCGTAGAACATTGATTTATGGCTGTCTGCTTTAGTTTGTATTTTAGTGCTGAAACGAGAGGCTAGCCTCAGTTAGCTGTCGTTGGCATCATTAGCTACGGATGCTATTCGCGCTAGTGGTTTCCTCCAGCGTAGCTTCAGTCAGCATCTATATTTCAAAGCTGTTTTTCACAGTAAACGTTATATTTGGGTCTTGAAGCGAGACGCCGTCAGCAGCCTCAGGTGAACGTCTCCCTCCTCACCTGCACGGCGCCGCCGCGCGTCGGGTCCGCCGTCTTCAGGATGTCGTCCGCTGTCCACCAGCGGTCCAGCAGGTACAGCGCCGCCGCCGTGAGCAGGTCGCCGGGCGAGAAGAGAGCGAGGATCTTCTGTTTGGAGGCGGAGCCAAAGAGAGGGACGAAGCCCACGCTGGACACGTCTATGGTGACCTGAGGGAGGGGGGGGGGGGATGGGGAGAGAGATGGAGGGAGAGAGGGACGGGGGAGGGAGAGAGGGAGGGAGAGAAGGAGGGAGAGAGAGAGAGGGAGGGAATGGAGAGAGAGAGAGAGAGGGAGGGGAGAGAGGGAGGAGGGAGGGAATGGAGAGAGAGAGAGAAGGAAAGAAGGAGGGAGGGAGGGAGAGAGGCAGGGGGAGGGAGAGAGGGAGGGAGAGAAGGAGGGAGAGAGAGAGAGGGAGAGAGAGGGAGGAGGGAGGGAATGGAGAGAGAGAGAGAGGGAAAGAAAGAGGGAGGGAGGGAGAGAGAGAGGAAGAGAAAGAAAGAGGGAGGGGGGGGAGAGAGGGAGGGAGAGAAAGAGGGAGAGAGAGAGAGAGGGAGGGAGGGAATGGAGAGAGAGAGAGGGAAAGAAGGAGAGAGGGCGGAGAAAGGAAGAGAGAGGGAAGGAGGCGTGAATGAACGTCATGAACACATGAATATGACACATTTACACCACTTCCTTTTTTTTTTTTTTTTAAAAGGACATTTCCAGGCCTGTAAAGAACCATTTTAACTTCTCCAGGTTCTCCATGCCCGTGAGAACCTTCCATTGTTCCTTTGTTTAGTACCTTAGTGCCGTTGGCGAGGCCGAGCTGCTCGGCCCGGTCCGGGTCGCTGTACAGGAGCTTGTTCATGAAGTCGTGACCCGACCGCTCCAGCTGCGCCTGGCTGACGCCGGACAGGAAGTCCACGGGGAACTCCATCCTGCACGACACGAGAGCAGCGAGCGAGTCTCACTGAAAGGAAAGAAGCGGGAGAGAAATCCTCTGAAGCGGCGAGAGGACGTTCAAATGTACGACTTCAGGAGGACGCTTCCTTTCACACACAGGGAGTTTTATTTTATTATATCAACATCGAGAGCTCTGCACGGCGTACTCAGTCTACAATGAAACACGTGTGCGTGTGTGTGCGTGTGTGTGTGTGTGTGTGTGTGGTGCTGTCCGTGGTGCTGAAGTGACATATTGTAAAGAGGAGTTGGTTACACATGATCAAAGTCGTGTCCGACATTGATTTGAGGAGAGAGTTCAGTCAATAAAGCTCCTTTAAGCCTTCACGATCACAACATTTGGGGTATTTTTTAACTTGTAAATGATGTATTAATTCCAAACTTGCAATAATTTTTCTCTTTTTCATGTTAATGCAAACTTTGGAGGTTTGTATGTCGCCATGTACTTTACTTTTACCGCTAAATGAAACGCTTGTTTGCAGAAATATGCTAAGAATATAAATAAAAAGACCCGAACGGGATGAAACCAAATCCAGCCAGCTGTCTGTCGGCTCCAGAGTGTCATGGAGGACGCACCTGGTCACATGATCCAATCCCCCGCCCACAGGAATCCCAGTTAATCCTCAGAGAGGCGAACACACTGTGACAGTTACTTCACAGCGTCTTTAGCGTTGCTATGTGGAGTATTAGAGCTCCAGAAGCTAACGTGGCTAATAGTTCTCCTATTAGCCACGTTAGAAGAGAAACAACACCCGTGTAAACACTTGTACTTTGTGTATGTATCTGTGTATGAATGGATTTTCTTATGGATGCTAGCTAACAAAACAACTTGTACGCCAGTTAGCGAGCTAGCCTGCCGGTTTCCCGCCAAAGTTGCCACTCGTCTGGCGGTAGCAACGTGCTTTTCTTCTTCTTCCGACAATCAAGACAAGAGTGAGTTTATGAAGATTCAGTTGTAACTTTTACTCGTCTGCTTTACGACGATGCTACGCCACAGCTCATTTTAGCCAACACACAAAATGGCCGCCGCTCTGCTATGTTGATTTGAGCTGGAATGTCTGTTCCACTTACGGATCTGTTGCTGTGGACAAAATGTGTCCAGAACATGACATTAGCTCGCAGCTAAAGTTATTTAATAGTCAAAAACTTCTATTAAACTTATATATTAAATATTGCTCTTGTTTAAGTTGGTTGCAATCTGCAACCTCAACCCAGAGATGCCGCCAAATCCTAAAAACTGGCCCTTTAATGAATGCAACATGAACATATTTCAGATTACCAGCTGTGACGGACTTTTTGATCCCCTAAAAACACGTCAAACAAACACGTAAAACACACACTGACTGAACCTCCAGCTACACAAATATTTAGCATCCATTACTGCAGGGTAGTGGAGGATTATGTAAAACCAGCAGGACGCAAACAGGGTTTACAACCGACTCCTTCAGGGGCGGCAGCGCAGGGTGGAGCCGGTTGGAATGAAGAGTCGAACAACAAGTTAATTCACAAGCCCTCAGCAGCAAATACACACATGAACACACGCTGTCGTGTTGCTCAACTTTAACTTTCACGTTGGTTCCAGGTCATAAAAACGAGCTTTGTGTGTCTTTGTGTGTCTTTGTGTTGCACGACAGTTGAATGCAACAGGACGCTCACGTGTTTCTCTGCGCTCTCACGCTGTCATGAGCATCAGCAGCCAGGCGTACGGTCTAGTTTGTGTAATGCATGTCGGAGCTTTGCATCCCCTCGAGCAGAAAGTCCAGTCTGTGTTGTGTGTCTGTGTGTGTGTGTCTGTGTGTGTGTGAGAGAGAACAAACCTGGCTGCTGACTGCTTGTTTGTGTGGATGCGCGACTCTGCTGAAAAGAAAAGCCGGCCCAGAGTTCCCCTCAGGCCAGCAGGGAGAGGAAAACCAGTAAAGTGCCCCCTGTTAGCCGGACGCTAACGGCTCTGCTCTGGGCCTGAACGCGCTCCAGATGTTAACGAGACGACGGTGAAAACACAACCGTACAACATCACGCCGCACGGTGAAAACTATTGTACGAGTCAAGTTTTTTTTAAAGAGCTGCCCGGCCCCGGAAGAAGTCGAGTTTAAATACACCGTAAAAGTCGGGTTACAAGCCGCTACTACCGTCGGTGGGTGTCACCGCTAGCTGCCCTGCTGTAGCCAGCTAGTGTGGCTGCTAGCTCTTCGCTAGCTCTCTTGCTAGCTCCCCGACAACCACCGGAGGTAGCGGGACAAACATGGTCCTCGACTCAGGCAGCGAGGACGCGGGCAGTAGCAGCAAGCTAGCAGCAGCGCTAGCTTGCTACAGCGGGGGGCTAGCAGCAGCGCTAGCTTGCTACAGCAGGGACACCCATCAAAAGGTAGGAGCAGCTTGTAACCCGACTTTTACAGTAGTTACAATAAGAGAATACAACTTCATTTTTTTAGCACTAGTTTGTGCACTATCACAAACTAATATACCAGTAACACACACACACACACATATACATATACATATATATATATATATATATATATATATATATATATATATATAAAATATTTACGTAAACGCCGTAACTTGCCGCTGCGGTCGTAACGTTTCACTAAATCCTGAATAAGTATTCCTTAAAAAGTCAGATTCCACAAACATCTCCGACAATCATTTATTTCCCCGTATTGTTTCCTGTAAAGTCACAAAATGGCCTCTTCTGTCTCCTGAAGCTTCCTGCTTGGCCCACGTTTCTAAAACAGCGTCACACAGGAACATTTAAAGTCCCATCAAGCCCAAATCAGACAACGTTTTGCCATAAAGTAAGTAATAAGACAGTTTTTTGACTGAAACTCCTTCCTGACAGGCCAACACTTTGTTTTATTGTGGTTTTTGTTGCAGATTCTGATTCTTTGGGTCTGAATCTTTCCAAAAAGGTGTCTCATCAGTGTGTGAGCTGTTGTTAGGATCAGACTGACAGCTTTGAGCTTTTATAACTTTTGTTTTCCTGACCGACGTCACACCAGAGGAATCCCCAATGAAAGCACCCGTTTGACCTTTGACCTTTGACCTTCTCGCTTCTTTGGCGCCCTGCACAGCAACAACTGACACTTTTCTACTGAGAAAATAAAGCTTTTGGACATTTTGACCACAAAAAAGACACATTTCAAACACACAAACTGTGGGCACACGGTGTTCTGGAGCTCCACTGCACGAAGTCATTATTGTATTAAAAATGATGCAAAACATATGCAAGCGTTTAACGCAGCGGCCTCTTAACGCAGCAGCAAAGTGCGCAGCTCACTTTGATTTGTTTTCATCGAGAAACTCATCTTTAATAAAACTGCCGAGTGGAAACAGAGAGATGTAAAAACCCCGCGAAAGCAACAGCAGAGCAAAAGGTACACAAAGTTCCTAAAGTCACGGTAGCGACGCGGGGAGGCGGGGCTAGTGGGCGTGCGCGCGCTCAGCGACAACACAGAGGAAAACATGAATAAAACACACTTTTTCTACACATTTCAGACCCGCAAACTCACCACCAACCGCGTGCACGTCCAGGGTCAGGACCCAGTTGCAGTAAAACTGGAGAAAAGTACGAGAATTTTTACAAAAAAGAAGTTTACGCGCAGAGAGAAAACATCACCACGCGACGAGTTTTTAACCTGAACACACGAGAACTTATGGACGTGTTGGGACAGAGCTGCACGGGACGGCGCGTGCGCGTGCGCGTGCATGTGTGTGTGTGTGTGTGCGAAGCAGCTGCCTCCCCTCTGAACATTGTGTCCCCGCGTGACAACAAACTACACAACCGCGTCCCATCTCGTGCGTCTGTGTTCAATCCCTGCAGAAGCCAATGCCGCGCGCTCGTGTCGTTTCTTTTTTTAGTCTCTCGATTACAAAAGTGCCACAATAAAAACTAAAGACTGGGCGCGTGCACGCGAACTCACCTGCGCTCGCTCCCGGGTCGCGTGTTTGCCTTTTTGCTCCTTTTGAACACAATTTAAATTCCGTAAACAACGCTCCGGCTCTCTCGCTGCTGTCGGGGCTTCGGCGCTCAGTGCGCATGCGCAGCATCGGAGGCCGCCAATCACCGTGCAGTTGCTTTACATAACTCCTCTGTAATCCCACCTAATCCCAAACTCACCGGGAGCATTCACACGGTGACTTCCTCACGGCAACGTTTCAATGCTGCAGAATGAATATTGTGTTAAATATGATCCCAAAGTTGTGTAAACGTGTTATATTCATGTGTTCATGACGTTCATTTAGTTTAAATGATGAATCTGCTTTTTAAAGAAAGAGGCTCAACATATCAGCAGCATACATACAGGCATCTATATAAATGTTTATTCTTTTAATAAACTCTTGTCTCTCATTCATTTGAGTGATTTAAGGTTTACTGTATGCTTTGAATCCTCATTGTTAGTTTAAATACTACATTTTATCACTTTTTACTGTTCACACACACATTTCACACCATGTTTGATTATGGACGTTTGGTTTAAAGTCATGGAAATTTGGTCATGAAAAAAAAATAATTTTCATGAAAAAATCATGAAAATGTTGTTAAAAGTCATGAAAATTTAGTAAAAAATTATAAAAAATGTGGTCACAAAAAAGACTTTCATTTTCATGAAAAAGTCATGAAGATTTTGGTTAAAAGTTATGAAAATTTGTTTTAAAGTCATGAAAACCCGTTGGTCCGAATGTAATTCCACGTTATTACAGCTGTCCTGCATTTTATTTTTACTTTATTAAAGTATTACTTTACAGCAGGACACAATATCAACATTGTTTTATTGTAGTGAGGCATTTCAGGGGATGAATCCTACGTCCTGCGTCCTGCATCCTGCGTCCTGTATCCTGCGTCCTGCGTCCTTCATCCCTTCGAGGACCGAGGGCAAGACTTCAGCGGACTAACCAACAATCTGAAGAAAGGAGAGCTCTCAGAGCTCGAGGTGAGAGACGAGCAGACAAACATAGATTAAAAAAAAGATTTCAAAGACACGTCCAGGTGTCTGTTTGACGCTCCCGTTAGGAAACGCCTCATTTGCATATTTAAACATTACAATTCACAGAAAACTTGTAAAAAAAAAAAAAAAAAAACGTAGAGTGGAAGTTTCACAGTGATGTCTGTCAGTTCTCCTTCAACAACAATGTTTTATGAAGATGACCCTCATTTGCATATTTAAACATATGAGAGCTTGCTAATTGTCTCAGTGTGTGTGTGTGTGTGTGTGTGTGTGTGTGTGTGTGATTCCTTGTTGCGTTATCATTTAATGTGACATTGTCTTTACTGCCAGCAGGGGGCGCTGTCCACTCACACGTCCTCGCTGCCTGCGGCTCCTCTGCCAGCAGAACAGATCATGACCCTGCTGGGCCACCGTACCGGTGTTGCGCAATAACGAGTACACAAAAATGGACTTCTCACAGACACAACGGTGAGGTTCCTGTGAGAGGGTTTTAAAACACACAGACAGACAGACAGACAGACAGACAGACACACACACACACACACACACACACACACACACAGACAGACAGACACACACACAGACACACACACAGACACACACACAGACACACACACAGACAGACTGACGTTCTTGGATCAGGTAACTGGTCAGCAGGTGAGCTCATGGACGTCAGGTTGTCAGGTTGTCAGGTTGTGTTAGTGTGTGCTCACGCAGGAGTCACGTTTTATTTAGTTTGACATTAAAAAGGTTTTGAGAGATTCTTAATCTCTTTGTATCGCTCATTAAATCAGAAAACGCCGAACAGCCATAAAAAAAAGAAAAGAAGCATTTTCTCCATGTTTTTAGGAATAAAACAGGTTCATAAACATTTTAACTGATGGATCCATGACTTTAAAACACATTTCAATGACTTTAAAACAAATTTCAATGACTTTAAAACAAATTTCAATGACTTCAAACCAAATTTTAATGACTTTTAACCAAATTTTAAAGACTTTTAACCACATTTTAAAGACTTTTAACCACATGTGTGTTTAATCAAATTTCCATGACTTTTAATCAAATTTCAATGACTTTTAATCAAATTTCAATGACTTTTAATCAAATTTCAATGACTTCAAACCAAATTTTAATGACTTTTAACCAAATTTTAAAGACTTTTAACCACATTTCCATGACTTTTTTTGGCATACATGTTGGACTACAGGTGAACAGCACAAAGTAACAGATCAGTAACAGATATAATCAGACATTTAGTTTTTTCATATAAGATTTTCTTCTTCTAGGAAAGCGTGTCGTTTGTACCGGATAAGTCTCTCACTGAAGAGTGTGTAAGAAAAGTGATCACACACACACACACACACACACACACACACACACACACACACACACACACACACACACAGCTCTCTGTGAGTGCAGGCAGCTACCTCATGTAGAGGTGTTGGTTGGAACCGCCGGCTGTCTGCACAGACAAGGCCTCCATTATGCTCACAGGACTTTCTCTTTTTTCTGATTCTCTCCATCAGCTATAAAGCTGCTTTTCATGCTAATGAAACACAGAGACACACACACAAACACACACACACACACACACACAGAGTTTCTGTTGGGACGGTCCAGAGGAAAGATCACTGCAGCGAGAGCAGCGAAGGAGCTCTTTATAGTACACACACACACACACACACACACACACACACACACACAGATCCACAGAGACACACACACAAACATACACACACAGTGAGTGAAAGTAAAGGTTCACAATCTTCCTCACAATCCTTTTCTCAACACCTCGGTGTTTAAAATGAATAAAAGTTAAAACAGTTGTTGGACGCTCGCCTTCGTAATCTCTCGCCAGTCACATGCGTGTTTGTGTGCTCGGGGTTGTGTGTTCGGGGTTGTGTGCTCGGGGCAGATGTTTGCATTGAGGACGGAGCGGTTTGGCAAAAGAGGGAGAAGTGAGCTCGAGGCAGAAAGAGAGAAGAAGAAGAAGCTTTTCCTGGGAATTACAAACACATTTTGCTGCATAATGCTGCAAAGTATATTTGCTCGGAGTCCTAAGACTTTGCACACACACACACACACACACACACACACACACACACACACACACACACACACCATATCACTGATAGCCATGAAGCCATAAATCAGACATTTAGCGTCGTTATCCTCATCCAGGTTGTTGGTGTCTGAATTATCTCAAATAAACACGTTTAACCTGAAATGAACGCCGGCAGCTCTAAAAGGAGGATTTACCACCTGCACACACACACACACACACACACACACACACACACACACACACACACACACACAGATACACACAGACACAGATCCACAGATAGACACACATAGACAAACACACACACACACAGATAGACACTCACAGACAAACACACACAGACACACACCACTGGGTCCTAGCATCAGGGTCCTGCTGCAGGAACAAAGGCGGGTTGTTCACCCTGAGGTGCTCCTTGGTCCACGAGGCCTCGTCGCCACAGGAAGTGGGCGGGGCCTGATGACAGTCTGTATTTGGATACGCGGGGAGAGGCCCCCGATCGGGTACGACCACCCTGAAGGTCAGTAACACACTCTGTAACACACTCTGTAACACACTCTGTGCACCGACACGTGTAATGTCATTTTTATGTCGAAGTACACACATTACGAGATATGATTTTGAGATACCCAAATATACCTTTTTCTCTTGGCTTCCATTGAGTAAAACATCTTTTTTAAGTAGATCAACCCTTCAGTGCGTATTAATGTGGAGATATATGAATATTTATAAAACTTAAACATTGTTCACCGAATTAGTAGAAAAACTGAGTTTGTCTCTGCAAGGAGTGACGGGAGACACCCGACGAGTGTCCTTTAGCTACAGCAGAACTTAAACCTTTAGTCCAGTCTACTGCTTAACTTAAACCTTTAGTCTAGTCTGCTGCTTAACTTAAACCTTTAGTCTAGTCTGCTGCTTAACTTAAACCTTTAGTCCAGTCTACTGCTGAACTTAAACCTTTAGTCTAGTCTGCTGCTTAACTTAAACCTTTAGTCTAGTCTACTGCTTAACTTAAACCTTTAGTCTAGTCTGCTGCTTAACTTAAACCTTTAGTCTAGTCTGCTGCTTAACTTAAACCTTTAGTCTAGTCTACTGCTTAACTTAAACCTTTAGTCCAGTCTACTGCTGAACTTAAACCTTTAGTCTAGTCTGCTGCTTAACTTAAACCTTTAGTCTAGTCTACTGCTTAACTTAAACCTTTAGTCTAGTCTGCTGCTTAACTTAAACCTTTAGTCTAGTCTGCTGCTTAACTTAAACCTTTAGTCTAGTCTACTGCCTCACTTAAACCTTTAGTCTAGTCTGCTGCTTAACTTAAACCTTTAGTCTAGTCTGCTGCTTAACTTAAACCTTTAGTCTAGTCTGCTGCTTAACTTAAACCTTTAGTCTAGTCTACTGCTTAACTTAAACCTTTAGTCTAGTCTGCTGCTTAACTTAAACCTTTAGTCTAGTCTGCTGCTTAACTTAAACCTTTAGTCTAGTCTGCTGCTTAACTTAAACCTTTAGTCCAGTCTACTGCTGAACTTAAACCTTTAGTCTAGTCTGCTGCTTAACTTAAACCTGTTTTTTGGGATGTTTTTTAGGGTATCGCGCAACCCCCTGAAGTTCTTGACACGTGTCAAAAGGTTCAGACGCACAGACGGATGTATCCGGTCATTTTTCAAAATAAAACATCCTCCGAACATGATTTTTTTCATTGGTTTTTTTCTGTGCGGCCCCTTGTTGTTTGGACCGATGCTTTACCAGACGAAGAGAACAACTGCAGATTGGAACAAGTGAAGCGGAAGAAGGGTACGACATCCTGGTGGGATATACCTGTTTGAACCGCACTAACCACCGCAACCAGCCAGCCATCCGGCCAAAGTCCAGCGGGGCAATCGGCCAGCGATTCCATCTTTGTGTCACAAACAATCTCGGCAACACTGAGCCATAAAGTAATTACTGCGGGGCGAGGCAAGACTCAGTATTGATGTCTGGTGTTTCGGAAGCCAAATAAATCTCTACTAAACAAATCCCCGAATTGAGCATGATGGGCTTGAGCCAAAAGCTTTTTTGCTGAAACAGGATCATAAATTCACAGACTTGGAGGATGACATTGCACCTCTTTTTGGGAAAAAGGTCTTAATGAGCCAGGAGGGGGGGAGAAGAAGGTTGGACCCCGTCCAAAATACCAGACCGGAGAGAAAGAATGACGCTTTTTGTTCATTGTGGACCCGCAGATCGACAGACATGTAGCAGGCGGAGGGGGAGCAGGTTTCGTATTCACATTTCACCTGTCCTCTGCAACCCCTCTGGAAGCTTAAGAGAGCCATGAATTGGGTTTATTGTGAGCGGCGGGGCAATATAGACGAGGAGAGGCAGACAGCGAGGCCCCTGGTTCACTGCAGCCACTCACACGATACCTACATTTGACTCGGGCACGCATGAGCCCCCCGAGCTGCTCACGGCTACTGGGAACACTGGCATGATGATGATGATGGTGATGGTGATGGTGAAGCATCAAGAAGATCCGTTTTGTTTTCTTTCTCTTTCTTGTTGTGGTGAAGTATTCATTGCAAAAAAAGAAGAAGTGGAAATGTATTTACTAAAGTGTCCATTACCATAAGCTTCATTAGCAGCCGCGAAAGTGTCGTTACCCGGGGAGTGTGGAAGGAGATGTACGTTTCTATATGCAGCTAACATTAGCAGAGTGCGTTAGCATAGCATTATCTAGCGTTTGCACTTCTGTGCTACGCTAGTTACTGAAGGTATATGCAGGAATGTTAACGCGTGTTGATTTTGCTTTTTAATAATTGTGACATTAAACTCTACACGGCTTACAGGAACTTCACTTTCACACTGTGATGTGTAAACTTTAGCCTATTTTTATATTTTCAACCTCTTTTCGCTGCTGAATCTCTTTGACATTCTGGAATATATTCTTCAAACGCATATTGTAAAATCACTTATTCGATTTTACCAAAAAAATGAGATACGAGTCCGTCAGTGAGTGCAGTGAGTGGCAGCGTGGGCTCTCACAGCTTTAAATGTTATGCTTTAAAGCTTCTCGACAATGTTCAGTGGGAAAACTGTTCACTGGAAGCACTTTGTGGGTGAGTCCACAAAGTACTCCCATGATGCAACTTGATATTTTCATCAGACACTCAATGCTTTCTTTCTTTTCAAACTTTTACGACTAACATCTGCTGCTGGTTGGTGGTTTTTATGGACATGACGACACGCTGACGTGACGAAGGGTTTTCTCCAGAAGACAAAGCTTCTCCCAGAGCCTCAGAAAACATTGCACAACAACAACAGTTACTACAAGCTGGGTGGTACTCCTCGTGACTAGTGGATTTATCTGTGCGGCCATCTTTAATAAAACAGGCGTACAGAGCCCAAAGCTTGGAGGGGAAACTGAAAGATCTACTGAGATCAAGTGAAGTGAGGAGTTGTGTTTTTTTGACACATCCTCCAATGCAACCTTTGAAATCCTCCTGTGAAAGATAGCGGGGCGCATTATTGAAGACCTGGAGTGTTTACCTCCCCGGGAACATGAGCTGCTGCTACGCAACCGCCACCTGCCACCTCGTCCTTTGTGCCGCATTAGCGTTGTATAAACACAACGACCAATACAATTTTGGATGTAAAAATGCAAATAAAACCCCAGCAGAATTGGGATAAGAGGAATCTCGAAGGGGTCGTTCACCTGGCTGATGGTTTGAACATGAGTCGTCCCAACGGCTGAACACCCAGCCTGGATCCATGTCCTCCACCTCTGTGACTGAAGTGAAGGGTAACAAGAGGCCACTCTGTCCTCCCTCCTCTCATGGCCGCTTTTGTGCTTGAGGTATGCTGCCAGACGGAGGAATGGGAGTCGGTGCTTTTTTTTGGGGCGCCCTGAGTCACGGGCGGCCTCGCGAGTTAATTTAATTTACTTTACATCGAACGTCTGTGAGCGTCAGCCATGTTTAGTCATCAGTATTTTAGGAGCCAAGAGTGCGGAGCCGGCCAAGTTGAAACGGCTCTCTCTCCAGTTGGATGCACTCAGGACGAGCTGCACAGCATCGGCCTGAGGAACAGCAACACATCTATAGCGCCAAGAGGAGCCCATAAAACTAGCTCCATTAAATCAGCTGAGTCTTTATCTTCATGCCAAAACAATGCCAGTAGAGGCAAGTAGACATGACTCAACTATATCGTTACATATTAGTGATGCTCTGAAGCTCATGAAGCACCTTTAACCCTTTTAGATCTGAAATGATGGCAGTCCGCCTTTAAAAATCTGGCAAGTACTTGTCATTATTATATGTTATAAACACTTAAAACAGTGTGTAAAGACTAAAAAGTAAAGAAAAATATTGGCATTTTCATCATATTTCTCTCCTAAACAATTGAAAATGAGCATGAGCAAAGCTTTTGAGATTACAGAAATGAAATTTAACTTATTGTACATCTTCTCAAGTAGTTGTGTTTGGCTAACGCATTCAGCGTCCATGTCCAGAGACTTTTATATGAGTCATGTTATAGACTTTTATACGAGTCATGTTATAGACTTTTATACGAGTCATGTTATAGACTTTTATATGAGTCATGTTATAGACTTTTATATGAGTCATGTTCAGGCGTTTTAGAGATTTTTTTATCTCATTTGTTTAGCAGTAGACATTATTGCAGTCCTCACACATCCAGGCAGCTTTTACAGTCAGCTAGTCACTGTTTCCTCCCAGAATGCCTTTCTGTCTGTTCTTTTCCCAGTTTATGGGGACAGGAAAGTGGCCTTTAGTGGAAAAGCTACGCTTCTTAGCCTACTAATTACGTCGATTGCGTAAATATTCGAGGAGTTGCGGTCAAATTAGTTTTGCGTCCTGTTTGCATGTTACTTTCTGTCGCCGGCGGCAGGCTCCGTACTCGAGGTTAAAGATCTCAGTCGGCTTCAAACGATCCGAGACCACAACTGGATTCCCAACAGCTCGTGAGAAGCACCATCATTTTTATTCAAGAACACATAAAACGTCAAGAAGTCACAAGCTTTTCAATGTCACACCAAACTTTTTTTTTTCTTTTTTGGACATCAGTTGTTTATCTTCGTGACAAACAACGACAACAATATGGTGGAGCGTTTCATTTTTGCAGAATACACGAGCACAGCATGAATCTTTGGTATTTGCTCTCCACAGAAGAGCAGTCTGTGATATCAAGTAGCAGCTCGCTTTCAGGAAGGCACTTTTTTCTTTTTGCTGATTTAAACTATTTGAATCCCTTAGCAGAATCACATCGTAAAGAAAACTCATTCAAAGTCTCCAGCAACCAATGTTAACAGTAAATATTAGCCAAATGTACCATTTGAGCAGAAGTTAAATCAGTCGGATCATCTCCGTAAAGCAATGCGTTTATTAGAAGCGATCAGAGGTAGTTCCCAATGAAATAGGTAGTAGAGGCCAACGATAAAATAATAAAAACACCAGCGCAGTCCTCAGGAAAAAATGCTCCATATGACAGAAGTTGTGCAAACCAACGGGAATGCGCTGAATATCGTCGTTTAGCGGATCGAGTGACTGACGCTGTGAAGCGATTGGTCGGGGTTTTAGGGAATCGTGAAGCCGCGACGTCATCCGCCTGCTTGATGACCGCCAGCAGGGGGCGATGACGGTTCATCTCTACGTGGGCTACCGGCTAGCGCAGGCGTGTTTTACGGCGACTTAGGCGAAAAAATGCAATCGAGTCTATCGATTTTTTCAATTACAAACGGGTCAGAGTAATGTCAGAATGTGGGAAGCATATTTTGAAACTATTACAACATAATGTTTGTTATTTCAGGGGCAGTTTTGGGCTCTAGAGCTTATCAAAATGAAAGGAACCGATCAATTAGATTTGTTTAAATAATTTAAATGAATAGACGTAATCGGTAAAATTGCCAATTAATCAATTGGAGAACGCGTCGCTATGAAGGTTAAACACGGTCAATCGATAACACAACAATGTAACGCGATAGCAACAGCCCTTTTCTTACGTAATGTTACGCAACAAGCGTAAATACAGTTTACCTTTTGGGGTTAGAGTCTCCTGGGTGAAAGTCTCGTTACTTCAAAAAAACCGCTGGATCCATTTTTACTCCGTCTCCGTGGTTTTATCGGATCGTTCGAGGCCGACGTGTTTTCCTGGCGACGGCGCTGAAAAGGTCCTTTTTGCACCAAACAACCTAATAAATCCTTCTTCCCTTCTTCAGCGTCATGTCTGCGCGTACTTCCGCTTCTCCAACAGCTTCTCCTCCAAACACGTGATGAGCACCGGGTCCACCTTGGGGTCGAACTTGTTGGCGAACCAGTGGCCGTAGTTGAGCAGCCAGCGCAGCTCGGCGGCGCCGTAGATGCAGACACTGCGCATGTGCGCGCCGGTGCACGCCGGGTACAGGTTCCCCTCCAGGTAGTTCCACTTGACGAGCCGCGTCTTGCTCTTCAGGTCGGTGACGTCGGCCTCCGACCTCGGGATGTGGCCGGGCACCCCGGGGACCCGGACCAGCGTGGCCCAGAAGTGCTCGTCCGGCGAGTACGTGTCGGCGGACCACGCCAGGAAGTCCTTCGCCACCGGGCTGCCGGCGACGTGGTCGACGAACTCCCGCGACAGGACGAAGTACGCGCTCCCGATGAACATCTCGATGCCGTGCGGCGGGGCGTCTTTGGGCGCCGCGGTCTTGACGGGGATGCGGCGGTACTCGTACGGCACGCTGCGCAGCTCGTGCCGGAAGCCGAAGCGCTGCCTCTTGAGCTTGCTGGGCCGGCTGGACTCCAGCATGTTGCTGCCGTTCAGCCGCGTCAGCTCCGCCACCAGCTCGCGGTTGGACTTGAGCGGGAAGTCCTGGCCGCACAGGTTGATGACGTACCGCCACCGCACCTCGGACGCCCGCAGGTCGCGCAGGCAGTTCAGGTCGGCGTTGAGCCTGCTGACGTGCGCGTACTCCACCGACTCCAGCTTGGAGGCCACGAACACGTTGGGGGCGCAGCGCGCCAGGTTCCGGACGGCCTTTATGAACGCCGGCGAGGACTTCTGGTCGTAGTGGACGCAGTAGACGTTGTGCGGCGCGTAAACGGCGCGCAGGATGCGCTCCACCATTGGCGCGTTCTTGTGCACCACCAGGGAGTACGCCAACGGGAAGGCCCGCTCCGCCTCCGAGGCCGGGACCGCGTCGTAGCCCCGCGCCCTGACGAAGGCCCGGCAGTCCGAGGTCAGGGCCACCGTGCTTTCGTCATCGACGTCGTCCGTGTTCGCGCCGGCCTTGGCGACGACCCGCCGCTTGATCGCGAGGGTCTTGCCGATCTCCACGGGGTCCAGCTCGTAGACGGCGGTGCAGTTGACGTCGTACCCGCCGCCGGCGCCGCCGTACGGCTGGATGTAGACGCCGCCCCTCACCGTCACCTTGACGTGGACCAGCTTGAGCAGGCAGACCGCCAGCAGAGACAGAGAGAACAGGAAGCACCTGTGTCTCAATCTATGCGAGTAGAGGGGACATCGTGCTTTCATTCTGCAAGCAAAGGAACCGAGAAATGAACCAAGAGCCAGAGAAAGACGTTTTGTTCGTCATTGTTGTGTTGCTGTGATGCACGTTGTGTTATCTTTACGTGATGTTCTTTGAGAGGTTATCTACTAGGTCGTAAAATAATTCAGTATTCTTCTGTTAATGATCTACTTTGTGAGCAGCTACACATCTTTCTCTCACACACACACACACACACACACACACACATCACTGTGTCACATGTTGCATCCATGCTTTGTGTCATATAATAACAACTAGAAATTGCATTTCCTGTGGAAAATGCGTTGGAATGCAAAAAGCTGAAGCATAAAGCTGAAATATTTGAAAGAAATTGCTGAATGTAGCTGAAAATAGTGAAATAAAGTTGAATAAAGCTTAAAAAAAAGCTTAAAGCTGAATATATATGAAAACAGCTGAATGTATATGAAAATACTGGAATATTTATCAAAACAGGTGAATATATATATGAAAATAGTGGAATATATATGAACATGTAAAGAAAATTACCTGATGAAAAGTGTTGAAGCCCAAAAGCATTAAAGTGAACTGTTGAAAATCCTTGTTGTTTAAATGTATAATTGGAAAAGTTGAAAGGAAAACTGCATCATCTAAACACTGAACATAGTGAAATATTGTTGAATAAAGCTTAAAACAGCTGAATATATATGGAAATAGTGGAATATATATATGAACAGATAGAGAAAGGGAGGGAGGGAGACAGAGAGAGAAGTCCTGTGTGTGTGTGTGTGTGTGTGTGTGTGTGTGTGTGTCTCTGTGTGTGTGTGTGTGTGTGTGTGTGTGTCTGTTGAACTGCCCTCATGTCAGAGGTTGCCATGGTGATGAATTCAAACATCAGCAGTTACAATTACTAACTGCCGATGATTATATGGAGTCAATGCTGGGAAACACCTATCCAAAAATCACCCAAAAAACATACTTAAAAAGCCCCGATTGCTTCGATATCGCATATGAAGCGTTAGGAAGACTTGATGAACAGATACTGTGACTGGCGAGTCTGTACGATAAAACATGTGTCTGTACGGGCGATTTACAAATCAGGTACGAGCTTCAGGGGAGACGTGGCTTTGGAGGGAGATTTAACATTGAAGCGGATGGCAGAGCGAGGTGGACTTGCTCTCACATTCAGTCCGATTACGAGACGTCTGAATGTGTTGGATTCCTATCGACCGCAGTTTATGACAGAAGACAAGATTTCCAACGTTTTGAGCTATAAATTATGCCCACAGAGTACACGGTACGGAGTTTACGGCAAATTAAAAAAAAAAAAATCTTCAAGATCTGACGTGGGTCTGCCCTCTAACATGACATCACGTGCACTGAGCTCCGCAACACACACTCATGCAAAAGAGAGAAAAGGCGGCAAAAAAACATAAAACTAAACCGCTGACAATTATGACAGTATAAAATATATCAATAAGAAAAGTCAATCGGTAATAGCTGAAAGTTTTGGCAACATTTTAAACTTGGAATGGTGTCTCTAGCTGAAAGCATGGCAGAGCCTTAAGCTTTTGGAGTTGAAGAAGTTTCAGCGGATTTTAAAACGTTTTTCCATTGGAAACCATTCATTTTTATTTTCATAAAAAGTTTAATAATTTAAATATTTGAAAAAATATGAAAAATCTAAAAGCGTAGAATAATAGCTGAACGTTTTGTCAACATTTGAAATTTGAAATTGTGTCTCTAGCTGAACGTATGAAGAACCTGTAAACGTTTGAAGTTGAAGATGATTTGAAGATTTCCCCACTGGGTCCCATTTAAAAAAAAATCATAAAAAGTTTAATAATTTAAAAATTTGAAAAGTCTGAAATTTGAAAAGGAAGTTGCCATCGTGTGCTTAAGAAGCTGAATATTTGAATAATTGAACTTTTTTCTGTAGCTGAAAATATGAAGGGGCTGAAGAGGTCCAAAATACGTACGGAAGAAGAATAATAATATGAAGAAGTTAAATAAAGATTCGAAGAACAATAGTTGGAACGCTCGAAGCATTCCAACTAATAATACTAATGACTTTATTTATGAAGCACCTTTTTAAGTCAAAGTTTAGAGACGCAAAGACATTCATTACTTAAACACACAAAATAAATAACAAAAAAAGAGCAAACGGAGTAGAAAACAAACAAATGAATAAAACAGACAAACAAACGCAGGGGAACAAAATAACTACACACTAGATGACAATAGATGTCAGCTTCCTCTGCTCAGAGTTACCTTGCTCTCTACAGTTGTCGTTGGAGCTCTCGCGCCATGAAAACTTCTCCTTCAGCTCCGCACGAGAACCTGAAATAAAACCAACAACAACAACAAGCAACCCCAGTTACTGTAAACAAACAAACAGGGCAGCACAGGGCGGTGTGTGTGTGTGTGTGTGTGTGTGTGTGTGCGTCCGCGTTGCCCACCGGTCAGTCCGAGCAGCGCGTCGTCTCCTCGGGAGGAGTCACATGAGCCGCGCTCGCAGGTACGAAACCCCCGGAAACGCGCTCGCGTCCGGTGACGTCACCTTGAGCGATTAAACGGAAGCGATTCAGCGAGCCGACACGCGCAGAGAGAAAGAGAAAGAGAGAGAAAGTGAGAGAGAGACGGAGAGAGAGAAAGTGAGACAGACAGAGAGAGAGAGAGAGAGAACGAGAGAGAGAGAGAGAGAGAGAGAGAGAGAAAGTGATAGAGAGAGAGAGAGAGAGAACGAGAGAGAGAGAGAAAGTGATAGAGAGAGAGAGAGAGAGAGAGAGAGAGAGAGAGAGAGAGAGAGAGAGAGAGAGAGAGAGAGGGAGAGAGCGAGAAGTGACGAAATACTCCTCTTCCTCCTTTCCTTTCCTCCCTTCAGTCCGATGTGACCGGAGCTCCCATCGCGCACTGGAGGAAGAAGAGGAGTGCCAAGGGTTGGAGGAAGAAGATGATGAGGAAGAGGAGGAATAAAAAGAGAAGGAAGATGGAGGAGAAAGAGAAAGAGGAAGAGAAGTGCTGGTGGTTGGAGGAGGAACGAGTCAAATATTGGTTCTCCCTGTAGATCAACTTTTCTCACTCAATATTGTCTCTGCTGAGTCAACACACACACACACACACACAAATACAGACACACAAACACACACACAGAGCAGGATACACTCTTCCGTGTCTTTATTTGTACAGTAACACTAGTTTACCTCTATGAGACACTCATTCATGTTCATAATTTGTTTATTTAAAAAATAAACTTTTCCTTGACCCCACAATGGTGCGTTCAGGGTCCACGTGAGTCTGGAGACTCGACCCAACAAAGGTGCGTTCAGGGTCCACACAGCAAACAGGACCGCTTCATAAAACAGGTTTATGTTTATTGTTTTGGTTTCACACAACATTTCAATAAAAGATGACACTTTGAAACACCTGAAGTGAACAGACGCCACTTCCTCGTGACCATGAAGGCGACACAGCGACGCTCTAAAGGGGTGCTGCGCTCGCCCTGTGGGAGTCACATGGCCGAGCGGTCACAGCGGGGCGTCCCAGGCGTCGGGCTCCAGCGAGGCCTCCTGCAGGACGCCGTCCCAGTAGCGGTCCATGACGGCGTTGGGCAGCATCTCGTCATCGTCCACCAGACGCAGGATCCTGATTCCCTTCAGACGCCTCATGGTGGCCTCTGGAGCGACGCATCGGGGAAAAGAACGCGTGTTGAGTTTTAGCATCTGGCGGTTTCTGGCAGAAACAAGATGGCGGCTCCCTGCGGCTTTTTTTCACGGAGCGAAGTAAAGCGTTTTTTTTTATATCAGAACTATGAAAATCCAGCACGAAATGAGCGAGATTCAACCAAAAAATGTCTCATTGAAGCGGACCCAAGTTGTTCAAACTGTATGCTTCAGGGGCTTACCAACAACCCACATGCTAATAAGACACCTGGAAAGATTAGGACAAAAAAATCTGGATTTTCAGGTACTAATATACAACCCACAATGATCTATCGTACCTTATCAGACTCCTACAAGCTTTATTAGACCCTAAAAGCTACTCTACATAGCTGCCTATAACACTTCTAAATGTCACAGTCTCTTCTAATGAGGCTGCTTCTGAATCGGCTCCAGGTGGGAGATGAGCGAGAAGGGGATTAATTATTAAACTGAAAACAAACACGCCAAAAAAAATGAAAATGTGCTTTAGTGGCCGCCCGCCTGCGCCTCTTTACTGCTCTGGAGGAAATGTCACAGGAAGCTACACCATGTGGACGGGGACAACAGACCTGGGACAACAGACCTGGGACAACAGACCTGGGCTCAGGTCCGGTAAACACCTGTCTGCGCCGGGCCGGACGTCCACCGCGGGCTCGGTCCGCAGAGCGTCTTGGTCTTCATCGTCTTGGTCTTCGTCGGCGGCGCTCAGCAGGTAATGAGACAGAGGCTTGTCACCGAACGTCACCTGAGACAAAGACACATGAGAAATATGACGTGTGTGTGCGCATGTGACTTATTGAAGAGAGCCTCTCGGTGACCCGGGTGGGGTCGGGTGTCGGCCTATCGGATGTCTGCTCAACGGGCCTCACTGTCGTGCATTGACACAGTGAGATGGAAGCTATGGAAGAGGAAGAGGAGTGTGTGTGTGTGTGTGTGTGTTGGTGCACAGATCGACAGCGAGCACTGAATAATGTACGACCCTACGCTGCATCTCGCGGGCAGGAAACAGCCGCCACGAGAACCTTGATCTGCATCGAGAGTTCAGGAAGGAAGAGCGGAAACGACGACCAGCACATCCTGCCTCATAGAAGCGGTTATATTTAATAAAGGGAGTTGTCAATTTAGCAATAAGGCACTCGAGGCAGGACTGTATCGTCAATAATGTACTGTTCAAGGGTGTTGTGAGGCCTGACGCACAGCCCTATTTTAGGAGGGCTTAGAATTAGGTTTTAATTGTGATGACAGTGCCGAGCATGATGAGTTATATATAGTCTCGCTAAGAAATTACTATAATTAAACAATAAGGCACTCGAGGCGGTACTGTATCGTCAATAATGTACTGTTCAAGAGTGTCGTTAGGCCCGACACAGCGGAGGTTCAGACATGTAGTGAAATCTGTGTGAACATGAAAAAGTGATACAATGTAGTATTTAAACTAACAATGAGGAAAGCAGACAGTATACTTCTACCCTTGACCTGTACATTATTGTAGATACAGCACTGCCTTGAGTCCCTTATTGCTTTCATAATGCGGTTACCGCATTGTAGCCCCCAACCGTTGTGTTGCACATTTGTATAGTTTTAGTCGCACTACTTCCTGATGAAGAAAGCCCTTCTAAAATAACAATTTGCTTTTTAATTGACAAAAATAACAAGAGAGTTTCACTGTGAATAATTGATGTTCTATTCTTTAATAAAGCACGTCTGCGGGAGAGGAAGAGGAAGCAGCAAATTGACTTGTACGGGACGTTTATTACGAGGAACTTACAGGACAATGTGTTCATCACAGCCTTTTAAATGCTATTGTTGTCTCTTTACTTCCATATGTGTGTTTTAAAGAATACAGATTCTCTGTTTTTCTTACTGGGAACCATGAAAGACCACAAAGACCAACCGCTGACCATGTGTTAAGTTTTAAACTGTGTTTTTCTCCAACAGCAGTGAGTTTAAATGATGGAGTTTGCAGATGATTCATGGTGTACGTCCAGCGTCATTAAAGCGTTTCAATCATTATTATTATTAATAATCGTGACAGTGGAGACACAGAGAGGAGGAACCGGCGCTGCTGGTTAGCTGGAGAGCCGGTGTGAAGTATCTCTGCATCTCAGTGCCAGCAGCTTCTGTCCTCAGGGAGGGAAATAGTTTCATGTGGGAACGTCACCGGACTCTTATAGATTTATGTGAGACGTTTTCTTCATATAATTGTGAGAAGAACATTTCGACCAATGGATCTCTATGACCTTTAACTACAATTCCATGACTTTTAAATACATTTTAACAACTTTTAACCAAACTCAATGACTTTTAACCACAATTCCATAACTTTGAACCACATTTTCATGAGTTTTTACCACTTTTCATGACTTTTAATCCCCTTTCCATGACTTTCAACCAAATTTCAACGACTTTCAACCAAATTTCAACGACTTTTAACCAAATTTCAACAACTTCAAACCAAATTTTCATGACTTTTAACCACTTTTCAATGACTTTTAACCAAACTTTTAATGACTTTTAACCACAATTCCATGACGTTTAAACACTTTTTACCACTTTTTTTATGACTTTGAAACAAATTTCTAAAATAACTATTTTAAGATTCCATGACTTTTCCAGGTTTTCCATGCTTGTATTAAACCCAGAAGAAAAGGTCAACAGACATTTGGTTTCCTCCTCTTGACGAGCCCTAACGAGAGTATTTGTAGTGTCGTGGTTGCGGCGGCGAGCCTGAACGCACCACCGTGAGGTCGCCTCACCTTGTCCCAGGCGTACGTCGAGCTGACGGGGATGTTCTTCCCCAGGATGCTCTCCAGCCAGCGCTCGGGAGCCCGATGCCGCTTGCCTCTGGCGTCCTTTAGCGAGCCGTCGGCCTGCACGAGAGCCTGGTGCCGCTTACCCTGCGGGCGCAAGAAAAAGAAGAAGAAAAACAGCTCGCCGGTGTTGCCTCACACACACACACACACACACACAGACATGCTGCAGCCATGTTGGGTGACGGTGGTGTTTTCTTGTCTGTCAGAACTGACTTTTAGCCACATTTATATGACTTTAAACCCAATTTCCATGACTTTTAACCACATTTCCATGACCAAATATGTAGTGAAATCTTTTTGTAAACAATAAAAAAAATGATACAATGTAGTATTTAAACTAACAATGAGGATCCAAAGCATAGAGTATACCAAAACCTTTCACCCCCTCACCTTCAGCAGCAGCTGCAGGGCGCTTCCGGCCGACATGACGCCGCTCTGAATGAGCTGAGAGAGGTGCGCGCCTTTGTCGTCGTCGTCGTCTTGCGTCTGTATCAGCGCGTTTCCTTTCATCTGAAAGTTGAAGTGTTGCAGAGTGTTTGCGCCAACGGGCGTCCTGGAGCTTTTGACTCTCTTGGAAGCGGACGGCGACGGCGACGGCGACGGCTGCAGCCTCGCCTTGCGGTCGGGAGTCTGAGCGGACAGCTCGGCCTTCGCGGTGGCGTACTCCTCAAACAAACCCGTCTGCTTACGCAGGATCTCCAGAATGGTCTCCTGGCGCGCGGCGAGAGCCACGAGACGACTTCTCAACAAGGGCTGCCGGAAGTGAGCGGGCATGCTCCTGCAAAGAGAAACCAGACGGATGGGAAGGGCTGAAGACATATTTCAAAGAATTTTGACCAAATTTCAAAGACTTTTAACCAAATTTCCATGACTTTGAACCATATTTAGATGACTTTTAACCAAACTTTCATGACTTAATTTGTCCTCATCTGTTACAGGTGATAGAAGTTTCTGCACTGACCGGCATCTTCGTGCCACATCGTCTTTGTCCCGTTGCTGTTTGTTCTGCGCCTCGAACAGAACCTGGTTGATCTCCACCAGAGCGGCGTGACATCGGCCTGAAGAAACAGCACAAGTCCGGTATGACAAACCCAGCAGCTTTCCATGTCCTTGACTTGAAACCGAGCAGACTGTTGTGTGCACAACAAGACGTCGCTGCCGTCAGCGCGGCTGCTCTACCTGCGTCCTCCTGGCTTATCAGAGGTCGCACCGATATTTCCGCTTGCTTCCTCCTCAGATCCTCCAGAACCGCCGATAAGTCCTTTGACGGACGCTGCCAGAGAGAAAAGAGCGGCATCGAATGATTGAACGGCATAAATGTCTGAGCGTCAACATTCAAAGTGCAAAGAGCTCTCACGTTGTCTGCGGCCGGGTTGTTCCTGCCCGGTTTGACGTCACCGGGCCGCCCGGCAGCCGAGCATCTGGACCTCGGCCTCACCGGGTCGTTGCGGCTCAGCCATTGGACATCTGCAGACGGGCCACCTGAAAGAGTCCTGCAGTTCATCACCACCCACAGAAACCTCAAAGTCCTCAGGTGCAGCGAGCGTACGGGTCGGCGAGGTGGAGCGGCTGCCAGATCGTTTTGAAGAATGGCTGCCATTAAATAACCAGATAAGATGCCACCAGGGTGAGGGAGGAACTTTACCTCCCTCTTCTCTGCTGAAGAAACCATCTAAAGACATCGTGTGATGCCGAGCACATCCAGAACAAACAACGTTACTGGTGAAGAAACTTCCCTTTGTTTGTTAAGAGTTTGCTTGTAAGTGAAATAAAGAACGTGGCATAAGTAACATTGAATAAAGTACATTTATTTTAACACAACAATTAACAAAATGAACAATAACAATGTTTACAAATCGATGGAAACAGGTCCACACCCTGAAGCGATTTCCCCCCAGAGATTTAATCCAAATGTTCCAAAATCAGCCCCTCAGAGCCGGTTTCATAAATCAATTCATGTATCTGAAATTTAACAACTGCTTTCTGCTGGGACGGCAATCTCTCCAGGGAAGGAAGCATGTTTTTAAAAAACAATTTGTCCTCCGTTAAAGGAGGAAGAGGAGGAGGAGGAGCGGCACTTCTCTTCAAGGCGATGATGAGGAGCAGCTCCTCTATTTCCCTCTCCCGGGACCTTTTGTGGGTCCTTCTTCTCCTTCCTGTATGAAATAGAAACGTCACCACTACAACAGCTCGTCTTAGTGAAATATACCATGAATGTATAGACTATTGTCATACCACAAATATATTAATAAAATGTTATAACCCAAAAGTGCCGTTGTAATTACATAGTAATTATGTTTGTCCTTTAAGTTACATATAGTATGAGCTCAATAAACTCAATAAATCTCTTTTGTCCAGGCCTGGAAAATAACCGTTTTAAAATGACTTTTCCAGTTTCCTATGAACGTAAGAACTCTGGACTCCACTTTTTCCCAACATGAAACACATATGCTGGTGTTTGGGTTATGGAAAAAAAAGGACAACAAATAGCTGAAATCAAAAACATTTTCATACGATCAGAACTTACCAGATAGTCCTCGCTTATTTTTCTCCCTGCAAACATCCTTCTTTTTAGTCTATTTCGATACTCGCAGGAAGCAAATTCCAACTCAAAATTTGCTTTTCCGCAACCTATTGCGTCTGACTTGTTGTTTGAAATCTACTCGCGCGTCAAATTGGCAACGCTTCTGTTGTGAGCGCAGCATCAGCATCTCAGTGGAGAACAAAAAGGTGGAAAATGCATTGACTGAGAATCATATGACACCTGGTGGTGTGTGAGGAGAACCTCACCTGGTGGTGTGTGAGGAGAACCTCACCTGGTGGTGTGTGAGGAGAACCTCACCTGGTGGTGTGTGAAGAGAATCTCACCTGGTGGTGTGTGAGGAGGAGCTCACCTGGTGGTGTGTGAGGAGAAGCTCACCTGGTGGTGTGTGAGGAGGAGCTCACCTTGTGGTGTGTGAGGAGAAGCTCACCTGGTGGTGTGTGAGGAGGAGCTCACCTTGTGGTGTGTGCTGTGGCTGCTCGGGTGCACCTGAAGCCCCCGGACGAGAGAGCAGCAGCGCTCTGATGTCATCATTCCTCGCCATGTCCATCGCGCTGAGGCCGGCCTTGTTCTTGTCGGCGATGTTGGACCCGTACTGGACAAGGAGCTTCACTACCTGCAGCATATATATATATATATATATATATATATATATATATATATATATATATATATATATATATATATATATATGATCCTGGTTGACTCGTCCAAAGGAAGAATGTAAATCTATCAGGTTCCTCTTCAGAGAGTTTCTCGTCACCTGATGGTTCCCGGAGGAGACGGCGTCGTGCAGAGCCGTGACGCCGTCAGAGCTCCGGGCGTGAACGTTCGCTCCGGCCTTCAGCAGCTGCTCGACCACCACCATGTTGCCGAAAGCAGCAGCCTCGTGGAGCGCCGTCCAGCCTGACCGCCAAAAGTCCACATTCACTTGACAATGAGAGTGACTCGTGTGTGTGTGTGTGTGACGGTTAATCGTTGTTTACAGATAACATCGACGTGATCCGAGTGACAGTAAGCGCGAGTGTCTGAGCGGCGACAGACCTGCGTTGTCCTTCGCGTCGACGTGGACGCCGGCTCGAATCAAGGCTTTCACTCGCGCCACGTCGTTTTTCCGGCAGGCTTTGTGGAGATAGGTCTCTCCCCGCCCGTCCCTCTTGTTGAGTTTCTTCTTCTTTGTCTCCACCTTTGCTGTTGCGGAAAAGGATGGAGAAAAAAGCAAATGTGTGAAATAAATTAAAAGACGTAGACATGTCGAATCAGACGGGGAGGTCCCTTCTTTCTTTACACGTGTGATTGTGACTTCTTGTTATTACCAGATGCTTAAACAAAGTTCTTGTCATCACAAAAGTCAGTATTTTATTCATTAAAATGTCTCAAATCATAACAACATAATAAATGTTGTCCTCGCCGCAACAGGAAAAACTACCCAGAATGCCACGTTGGCGGCCCACACGCGGCTATAAACGGACGTTTCGGTGGTTTCTAACTCGCTACCTGATCGAGATGTAGAATCAGCGCGGCCCGCTGCAGACCGGGCCCCACTGGACGGCGCCGACTTCGACGGTTCGAGTGGCTTTGTCTCCATCGCCGCTTCCTTTTCCTGCTCTCTGTTGCCAAACTGTGAATCCTCGGCGTCCTCGTCTGGCTCGCTCCTCAGAAAGCTTGACAAATTCTGCAGCAAGCTCAAAGAGTCGTCTGAATCCGTCGACTCGTTTGCGTTGCTCTCGCGCTCTTGGTCGGTCATCACCGGAAATGTCTCTGGAAGACGAGTAGACACACAGACACACACACACCTGACAGTGAGATGATGACACCTTTGAAGGAACTCGTCATCGGCTGTTCGGTTATTGTCTGCGGCTCAGAGAAATGACAGAGGGCTTGTGTCACGGCATCTATTGAAGTGTTAAGCTAGTGGACAGCCACTGGAGGGAGGGGAAGTGACCCACGGTCAGTTTCAGGTATAGATTTAGAATCACAGCTGTCTTGACAAGAGTTGCCTTGTTTGCATTGTGCGGTCACCAGCTGTAGCTCTGATGTAGCATTAGAGCCACCTAGTGGTCAAAGAACAAACTGCTCATTCTGACTGATATACAGGAATTACACATAAATAGCAATGCTAATAGGATTTTCATGTCAAAGCTTTGAATTTGATCTCATTACTGGGTGCAATATAAATACATGTTGTATACTCTGTATATAATACTGATGTTGTAGTATTGCAGATTCTTTACTGTTTATAGCAGTTTGAATATTGGAAAGTGTGACATGAATATCATTATGTCATTGAAGCTGACTTTGAAGTCGCTTTTCTCCAAAATTGTACAGTAAAATCTCATGGCCATGAACATGTGCATGGCAGAGGTCAGCTTAAACAAGACTGCGTTGTAATTTTACTTTACAAATGTGAGGATCTGTTTTTATAGCCCTTTGAATATTAAAGAATTGTGACGTTAAGAATATCATTATTACATGTAAGCTGACTTTGAAGTCACTTTTCTCCGAAACTGTACAGTAAAATCTTATGGCCATGTACATGTACAGACCTGGGGTCAGTCTGCAACAAGACTGCGTTGTACTTTTAATTTACAAGTTTATGGATATGCCGTTTGAATATGAATAACATCCTTCCATTTGAGCTTTTGAGCTCAGCTTCTCTGGGCTGTGTACCGCCCACGTACCGTAACACCTGGAATAAAGGTGCATTCAGAATGGCAATTGAGGCTCACTCGGCAGATGTGGGTTCACTTGACCACAGTCTACAAAGGCAGACGTAAGCTTAAATTAAAAACTAGTAATGCAGATAAAATACATGACTGACAGCTCTGCCTTCAGGAAAATGTAACATGCATCAGAAGTTTTGTTTTGATATAGTGTCCCACCAGAGCTGTGAGAAATGGGGCTCCACGTTCACAGTAACGTCCAAGGTCACAGCTCCCAGACGTTAGCTAGTAGAGCTAAAACGGTTAGCTTAGCTAGCTACTTAGCTAACTGGACGTTGTTGGTAGGCTACGAAGTATTTTTAGCAATATAGCTCGCTTATGTTAAGATAGCTGTCGCCAACTGGGATGAACGCTTTTGAAGCTACATGTTCTCGCAAGAAGACGATGTGTTCAATAGCAGCTAACGTTGGCGTCAGCTACTTTGTCCTCCTAACCACCAAGAAAGTAAAGTTGGCATACTGTTAGCCTACCGTTTTTGTAACATTAGCTAGCAAGTCTACCGTTAGCCTACCGTTAGCCTACCGTTAGCCCCCCTACGCCCATCTAATTTAAAAGCAGGTATTGTGTCGAGGTCTGTCATTACCTGGCGAAATAAGGTTTGATATCGCAGTCCGTCTTCTTCAGAGATGGCAGAATCCAAGAGATAAAAGAGAGATTGATGTGTAGCAGTGATGGCCCGCGAAAAACGGCACGAAGTACGCATGCGCGCCCCGATGCTCTCTCTCTCTCTCTCTCTCTCTCTCTCTCTCTCTCTCTCTCTCTCTCTCTCTCTCTCTCTCTCTCTCTCTCTCTCTGCAGGTGAGTTCTCTCCCCTCAGGCTCCAAAATGACAGGAGTTATTCGTTAATTAAAGTGTCGTTTCTTTGTGCTTATTTTGTTATTTCTCTGCAGCATTGTGCATTGTAAGCGATGCAGTAAACCACTGCGTGCAGATGGGACGGGGAGGGGGGGGGGGGGGGCAAATAGGCAAATATAGATTTTGATTGACAGTCATTAAACATGCACATGATGAAGGTTTTGACCTTAAGAGATCACATACATTTACACGGCACAATAAATAGTCTTGTTTTCATTGTGATCCTGCGCTTAGACGCGTCCCAGAGAGACTGGACGTCTTTTCTATCCTGCGGGGCGATGTCTTATAGGGGAAGAAGCGAAGCCGTTTAATCAGTAAAGTATTTAAAAGTGTTGTTCAGTAAAAGCACTGATTGATTTATAATAAATCAGCTAAACCCGTGAACGGACACTATTGCTGTTAATCTCACGCTCATGTGGTCCAAACTGCTTCCACAGGGAATCTAATCCTCATCCCGTTAATCATGTCGCTCCAAAAGCAGACAGACAGACAGACAGACATTTAAATGACAACGTGTGCTTTTTATAGCTAATTTCTTACATGTAGGTGTTGTACAAATGTATAATTATAATAAAAATAAATGTCCAATCTGACAATTACAGCTATAACTTGATCCCCATGAAACATGAAAATGTCTTATGCATATTTCCTTTTATGTTTGTAATTTTGTAAAGATTTAAAGTATTATGGAGACTTCAAATAAGCCCAGTTATCTTTTTGCCTCTTCCTGCATTGTGATATCCATTTATCACTGTTGTGTTTATTTTTAATTTTAATGTTTGAATTGTGCAAAATTAAAAAAAATTCAAATACAAAAAAATACCTCCATATCTACACTACCTCTCAATTTCAAATGTACTAGTCGAAAAGTTTAGTTTTGGGCATGCTTATTTTTAATCACCCCAGCAAGTCGTATGTTCTTGTTCCAACTATTTATTAAATTTATCGGCAGGTGCAAACTTATCTATCCACCCACGTCTTGTATTCAGGCTATGATTGACGCGGAGCACAGTTTCGGCTTGCACTGGGCCTCTCCGACCTGGCAGGATATATTTGACCATTACAGTAAGACAGCTGCAGCTTTACGTGAAATAATGCACACACAAAAAACCCAATATAAAGCCGTTGGAGCAACTGTAAATTAATGTTAAACGTACTAATCTATAAGGGATCTATAGGCAGCGATATATGATAGGAACCCGCCCCCTCCTCGCTTTCTATTGGCTCCCGGGCAACCTTCAGAGCGTGTGCTCAGTGGCGAGATTAGGCGTCCTCGCTCTGGCCACGCCCCCATTGCTGCTGTCGCCTCGGAAACGGGGCGTGGACTCGTGGCGCTCGCGAAGCAGGTGAACGACGTGATTGGCTGAAGCGTCGGACGATGCCGGCTCGTGCCATCGTTCCATCTGCCCTGGTTGAGCTGCGGAGGAGCCTCTCTCCGTGTGTCCGTCTGCGCTTCACCCCGGGAGGCTGCTACCGCTGTCTCTCCTTCACCACTCACCGCTCACGGTAAGTTAAGGCGTAACTCTTCATTTAAACGTAATATTTATATGTATATGGAAGTATATATTTGTCTGTTGAGACTTGGCCTTGCCAAGCCGGTAGGCTGTACGTCATAAACGTGACCGTGTAGCCGCAACAAAGCCGCTCCTCCCGGGCAGGTGGACGGGCTGACCGGCTCTCTTTACCGGAGACACACTCCAATAATAAAGTTTTATTTTTTTTTAACTGCCATTGTAAATTAATTGTTGCATTTCTTGATGTTACAATCACCACTGAAAAAAAGAAATAGGTCATGTCGTAATTAAAAGCATATGTAGTATAGACGTATTTATGGGTAAAGCATATTAAACCTGATATTATGAGCTTTATCTTTATTAATAACAACAACAACAAAGTTAATTATTAATTACAATGTTATTTCTGTGGCTTAAGAAAGTTCAATCAATATCTGTAAACATGAGCTGTACGTCACAAACTGACGTCATCAAATATAAATAATAATAATACTTTATTTTATAAAGCACTTGTCTAAATACTCAAAGAGGCTGGAGACAAACAGAAGAAAAAAAAGACTAAGTAACAAAACAAATAAACAACATTTTTGATACATGAAAATGCTTTTTTTTTTAACATAAATTAATAAATATATTGTATAGAAAATGTTTTTCTCTCTTTTAGTGCCCAAATGAGCTTTATTTTGTTGAATTTGGGGGATTGAAAAGTCCCATTTTGACATTCATAAAATGTAGACTATCAACTCTGATTCATCCACTGAGCTAATAATGTATATATTTTATATATTTATTTTTTTTTAATTTGGTTGGCATTGCCCAGGTTTGAAATTAAGTGACGTCTCAGAAGAACGGGGATTGTCTGTCATTCAGTTTCTGACAAATCACCAAAAATTAAAAAACCCTCTGATGTCGTTTGTACGGTGGAAATTAAAAAGTTGTGAAGTCTCACTCCATTGAAACACACACCTGTGAAGAAGGTGACGCCCTGAAGGTGACCGGCTGGTGACCTTTGCTCTGCTGGTGTTGTTCGTGCAGCTTCCCGGCCGCACCATGCTGACCGGTCTGTTCCGCGCGCACGGCCTCCTGGTGGCCTCCCACCCCTGGGAGGTGATCGTGGGCACCGTCACCCTCACCATCTGCATGATGTCCATGAACATGTTCACCGGCAACGACCAGATCTGCGGCTGGAACTTCGACTGCCCCAAGACGGAGGAGGTGAGCGGACGGACGTCTGCGTCCGCATTTCTACTAAATAAATACCTGTGACCTTTGCCACTGATCATATTTTCCTCTCTTCTTTTTTTTGTTTTCACCAGCAAATCCTGAGCAGCGACATCATCATCCTGACCATTACACGCTGCATCGCCATCGTCTACATTTACTTCCAGTTCCAGAACTTGAGACAGCTGGGGTCCAAATACATTTTAGGTAAAATATTGATGACACAGTGTGTTTCTTTTAAGACGTTAGCGTCGATGTCGCTAACGTAGCCCTGACTTCCTCTCTGGCAGGCATCGCTGGCCTCTTCACCATCTTCTCCAGCTTCGTGTTCAGCACGGTGGTCATTCACTTCCTCGATAAAGAGCTCACGGGCCTCAAGTAAGGCCGCAGTTCCTGTCCTTTTTTTTGTCACTTTGTTGAGAAACAGCTGGCGCTCATTGCTCTGCTCTGCCCCCCCCCCCCCCGCCCCCCGCCCTCCATCCTGCAGCGAGGCTTTGCCCTTCTTCCTGCTTCTCATCGACCTCTCCAAAGCGTGCGCCCTCGCCAAGTACGCCTTGAGCTCCAGCTCTCAGGTACGAAGAAGAGGGAAAATATCCACCATGTTGCATACGTTTCTGGCGTCCGAGCAGTCGTCCTGACTGAGCGCTTGTAACCCTTTTCAGGATGAAGTGAGGGACAACATCGCCCGCGGCATGGCGGTGCTGGGACCGACCTTCACCCTGGACGCCCTGGTGGAGTGCTTGGTGATCGGAGTGGGAACCATGTCAGGTACTTCACTCGCTGCCATTACGCCACGACATCGCCGCGGGGTGTGTCGACCACACGGAACAATGACAGTTCCACCGCTCATGTGTGTGTCTGTCTTGTGTCTTTTCAGGCGTGCGGCATTTGGAAATCATGTGCTGCTTCGGCTGCATGTCGGTCTTGGCCAACTACTTTGTGTTCATGACTTTCTTCCCAGCGTGCGTCTCCCTGGTGCTGGAGGTAAGGGTCCAGTGTGTGTGTGTGTGTGTGTGTGTGTGTATGTATTTGTGTGTATGTATGTATTTGTATGTATGTATGTATATATCTGTGTGTGTGTATATGTATGTATGTGTGTGTATATGTATGTGTGTGCATATGTGTTTGTATGTATGTGTGTATATGTGTGTATATTTGTGTGTATGTATATGTGTGTGTGTGTATGTATGTATGTATGTACAGTGTGTGTGTGTAAGTGTGTAAGTGTGTTTATGTACATATGTATGTATGTATGTATGTATGTATGTATGTATGTATGTATGTATGTATGTACAGTATGTATGTATGTATGTATGTATGTATGTATGTATGTATGTATGTATGTATGTATGTATGTACATATGTATGTATGTGTGTATGTGTGTTAATGTCCGTTGTTCTTGCTCGTGCAGTTGTCCCGTGAGAGTCAGGAGGGCCATCCCATCTGGCAGCTGAGCCACTTCTCCAGAGTCATGGAGGAGGAGGAAGACAACAAACCCAACCCGGTGACCCAGAGAGTCAAGATGATCATGGTAATGTGTCCCTTCCTTTTATTGTAAAAAAAGTTTGCATTTCAACCTGACCGTGACCTCTGACCTCTGCTCTCTGCCTGCAGTCTCTGGGCCTGGTGATGGTTCACGCCCACAGCCGCTGGATCGCCGAGCCCTTGTCCTCCACTCTGGGCGTCCCGCAGGTCGGCATGGAGCTCGACCACCTCTCGCCCCGCAGGATCGAGCCGGAGAGACCGCTGTGGCACTTCTACCTCACCAGGTGAGGGCTGGCGATAAGTGACGCTTATGCGGAAGTGCCTAAGACTTGCATTCTCTCTCCTGACCACCAGGGGGGTGATAGAAGTCTGCATAAATGACTCCCCCCTCCTCTCTTGCAGGATGCTAACCATGGACATAGAGCAGGTGATCTGTCTGGCTTTGGCCCTGCTGCTGGCCATCAAGTACATTTTCTTCGAGCAGACCGAGATGGAGTCCACGCTGTCGCTGAAGAACCCCATCACCATGTCCGCCCCGGCCCCGACCCCGCGCCGGCCCACCGAGACCTGCTGCCGGACGGAGCCGTGCCCTCCCCCCCGCCCACTGGCCCCCGCCGCACCCGCCCAGACGCCTCCCATCATCAAGGCCGAGAGAGGTGCGTTCGACAACTTGGCGGACTTGGGAAGATGGACTCCGTTGTAGCTCCGTGGTCTCCAACTCAGCTCTTTTTTGATTCCCTCAGACGAGGTCATCCGGCCCCTGTCCGCCCCGGCCGCCGCCGATCCCCGGCCTAAGAGCTTCTTCGTGGAAGAGGAGGGGCTCGAGTCAGAGACGGATCAGCCGATTCTCCCCCCACCGAAGCCCAGAGACCTGGTCGAGTGCGTGGCCGTCCTCAACAACCCCGAGGTGAGACACCGCATCCCCCCCGGTAACCTGAACGCCTCCTGAGCTCACTAACCTTAGCTAGCTAAACCATAGCTTGTTTTATGACAATAGCTTGTTTTATGACCATAGCTTGTTTTATGACAATAAAGCCCTAAACTGCTGTATTTGGAAGCATTGAACACCATAAGTAATATACAAGTGAAATATATGGTTTGGTACATGAGAAAATTCAAATGGCCCTAAAAGCCCGAATGGGCCCAATAGCCTCAATTGCCCCAATGGCTCCATTGGGGCCATTAGAGCTATTGGGCTCCAATGGCCTCAATAGCCTCAATGGGTCCAATAGCCCCAATGGCCCCAATAACCCCATTGGAGCTATTGGACTCCAATGGCCCCAATAGCCCCAATGGGTCCAATAGCCCCAATGGCCCCAATAGCCCCAATGACTCTATTGGGGCCATTGGAGATATTGGGCTCCAATGACCCCAATAGCCCCAATGGGTCCAATAGCCCCAATGGCCCCACTAGTCCCATTGGAGCTATTGGGCTCCAAAGGCCCCAACACCCCCATTGGAGTTATTGGGCTCCAATGAGTCCTCGCCTGAATGTTCTCTGTTCTAAACCCCCTCTAACTTTATTCTGCGTCACTTTATCAAAGTTTTAGTTTGCAATTTTTTTGAGTTGAGGGCCTAAAAATAGGTAATCGGTTGGTGTTCTATTGGCGGAGGTGTCTCGTTTGGAGGCGGTTGTGTGATTCACCTGCGTCGTAATGAGCTTAGTCGCTCCGCTCTCTCTCTCCAAGGCTGAACCAATTAGAGCGTGACGGCAGCAGGAAAGACTCGTACGCGAGGCTCCCCGGGGCCTCGCGTACCAGACGTATACATCGGCCCGCCGCTGCACAATGTGCTGGAAATCCCCTCAAAGGGATTACGGAGACGGCTCGTGGAAATGAATCGTCCCACACGCAGCAGCTGTAATGAACTCATAACTCCACCGCAGCAGACGTAGAGAACAGAGGCTGTTAGTCTATCGATCGACACTGTGTGTCAGCACCCGGGACAACTACACAATGACCACACACACACTCACATACAAACATTGACACACTCAATCACACACATCCAGACGGACAGAGACACCCACACACGCATACACACACACTCAATTACATACGCACACACGCAATCTCACACACACACACACACATACACACACTCACACATACACACACTCACACACATACACACACACTCACACACTCTCTCTCTCACACACACACACACACACTATCACACACACACTCGCACATACAAACATAGACACACTCAATTACACACATACACATAGACAAACACACTCACACACGCATACACAAACATACACACACACTCAATTACATACGCACACACGCAATCACACACCTAAACACACACACACACACACACTCACGCACACATACACACATTCACACACAATCACATACACGCACATATGCACTCACACATGCACACAAACATAAACACACTCAATCACACACTCGCACACATGCACACACACTCAAACTCATTTACAAACTCACAAACACACTCATTCACACACACACTCTCACACTCTACACAACACGCTATCGGTCTGAGAATATTTCATCATAATTCATGTTGAAGCAAAATTAATAATGTGAGATTAATGTTTTATTTAATGAAGTACCGAGAGGGATTTAAATCAGTTCCTTCACATTTGATTGGCTTTGGCTCCACAGACGCACTAAAAGTTGGAGCTTGATTGATGGATGACATTATTGGTCGGTAGGACCTTAAGTAACGTGATATATTTTGTGTTTTATGGGATGGAAACGGTTGGATTTGGATGTAATTTGGATGTAAAAGTCACACTGACAGTCAGTCCCTGCTTGCCTTGCGTCCTGCAGCTGGGGGCCGGTTTCCTGAGCGACGCCGAGGTGATGCAGCTGGTCACCTCCAAACACATCCCGTCATACAAGCTGGAGGCCATGATGGAGCGACCGGAGAGGGGCGTGGCCATACGCAGGCAGATCATATCCGCCAAGCTGCCGTCTCCTTCTGCGCTGTCCAGCCTGCCGTACACCGACTACGACTACTCCCAGGTGAGGACACACACACACACACACACACACATACGATCACACATTTAGACACTCACTCACACACACTCACATACACACACAATCACACAAACACGCACACACACACTATCACACACACATAAACATACAAACACCCACTTAGACACTCACTCACACACACTCACAAACACACTTAGACATTCACTCACACACACTCACATACACACACAATCACACAAACACACCCACACACCCACATACACACAATCACACACACACACATACACGTACAATCACACGCTTAGACACTCACTCACACACTTAGACATTCACTCACACACACTCACATACACACACAATCACACACTCATACTCACACACACTTAGACACACAAACACACACACACATACACACACACATACACACACAGACACACACATACACTCACTCACACACACACACATACACACACAGACACACACATACACTCACTCACACACACACACACATACACACACAGACACACACACACACATACACTCACCCACACACACACACTCACACACACACACACACACACATACACACACACTCACTCACACACACATGCTCTGCGTGGGCCTCTACTTCCTGTCCTGACCACGTCTCCGTGTTTCCAGGTCATGGGAACCTGCTGTGAGAACGTGATTGGCTACATCCCCGTGCCGGTGGGCGTCGCCGGACCACTGCATCTGGATGGGAAGCAGTTCCAGGTTCCCATGGCAACCACGGAGGGCTGCTTGGTGGCGAGCACCAACCGGGGATGTCGAGCAATCGCTGTGAGTGTGACGAAGCATAGACTTCTATACAACCGGAGGAGTCGCCCCCTGGTGGTCAGGAGAGAGAACGCAGTTTTAACACATGAAGCATAGACTTCTATACAACCAGAGGAGTCGCCCCCTGGTGGTCAGGAGAGAGAATGCAGCTTTAACACATGAAGCATAGACTTCTATACAACCAGAGGAGTCGCCCCCTTGTGGTCAGGAGAGAGAATGCAGCTCTAACACATGAAGCATAGACTTCTATACAACCAGAGGAGTCGCCCCCTGGTGGTCAGGAGAGAGAATGCAGCTTTAACACATGAAGCATAGACTTCTATACAACCAGAGGAGTCGCCCCCTGGTGGTCAGGAGAGAGAAGTTTATCTTATTCCAGAGTGTATTCTTGTGACAACGTGCTAACGTGCGCTGTGTCTGACTCGCCGTCAGCTGGGAGGCGGAGCCAACTGTCGCATCCTGGCCGACAGCATGACCCGAGGACCCGTCGTGAAGCTGCCATCGGCCTGCCAGGCCGCGGAGGTCAAGGCCTGGCTGGAGAGCACCGACGGGTTTCAGGCCGTCAAAGAGGCCTTCGACAGCACCAGCAGGTAAAGCACCCGGCACGGACCGAGCTGCGTCTGTCGTCTACACGCGTGGTTCTGGTGTGAAAAAGAGCCGTGTGGTTTGTGTTTTGGCAGGTTTGCGCGGCTCCAGAAGCTGCTGGTGGGTCTGGCTGGGAGAAACCTGTACATCCGCTTCCATTCCAAGACGGGCGACGCCATGGGGATGAACATGATCTCTAAGGTAACGGTTTAGGACGGGGTTGTGCAGAAAACGGCCGTGCAGTGTATTTAACTCAAATACGTTCATATGATATCTGTTTATAAGGTTAAAGCGTCGTTCTTTCTGCCTGCAGGGTACGGAGCAGGCCCTGAGCCGGCTGCAGCAGCAGTTCCCAGAGCTGCAGGTGGTGGCGGTCAGCGGGAACTTCTGCACCGACAAGAAACCGGCCGCCATTAACTGGATCGAAGGTCGGGGAAAGTCCGCCGTGTGCGAGGCCACCATCCCCGCCAAAGTGGTCCGAGAGGTAGGAGGAGCCCGTTAGCGTAACATGTTTTCAACGTTTTGGGGTTGTGTATTGGCGTTAAAGTTCACGTCGATGTCACGTTAGCTAATGTTTTTGGGGTTGTGTATTGGCGTTAAAGTTCACGTCAATGTCACGTTAGCTAATGTTTTTGGGTTGTGTATTGGCGTTAAAATTTACGTCGATGTCACGTTAGCTAATGTTTTTGGGGTTGCGTATTGGCGTTGAAGTTCACGTCGATGTCACGTTAGCTAACGATTTTGGGTCGTGTATTGGCATTAAAGTTCCGCTATGTTTCCGTTACGGTTCAGACTTACTTGGGAAAACAACGTAACGTGATAAAACTTGTCGTCTTTTTCATTCCTTATGAGTTTGCAGGTACTTCCTGGTCAATTCCAGGAAGTTCTGGCTGGCCAACAATGTGTAAACGAGTAGTCTAGAGAGAGAAAGTGCGCTTAGAGGGAACATGTGCTCTTTATCTCTGGCGTTACAGGAGGCTTCCTTGGCATCCGGTTCAGCTGGTTATTCTGGATCTACGTCACGTTAAAAGCATGTTCGTCTTCACCGTCTGAAAGTCTTTACATCTTCTGTCGCAAGCTAAAAACACAATATTTTTCGCCGCAGGTTTTGAAGACGTCGACGGCCGCCCTGGTGGAGGTGAACATCAGTAAGAACCTGGTGGGCTCGGCCATGGCGGGCAGCATCGGAGGCTTCAACGCACACTCGGCCAACCTGGTGGCCGCCATCTACATCGCCTGCGGACAGGTACGGTGCTGCTAATGGCACGCAGAGTTAGCTTCCCATGTCTTCTTGTGTTCCCTGCGTTAACGTCTTTGCGTGTGTGTGTGTGTGTGTGTGTGTGTCCTCCAGGACCCGGCCCAGTCAGTGGGCAGCAGTAACTGCATCACCCTGATGGAGGCATCGGGGCCTACGGGCGAGGATCTGTACATCACCTGCACCATGCCCTCCATCGAGCTGGGCACCGTGGGGGGGGGGACGAGTCTGGGCCCGCAGCAAGCATGCCTCCAGGTACACACACAATTACACACACACACACACAAACAGAACACACGCCATAATAAACTCAATAACACTCATAATTGCTGTTAGAATGAACGCTCATGGCTCATTAATCTCAATGTATTGGGCTAACTGTGTGTGTGTGTGTGTGTGTGTGTGTGTGTGTGCAGATGCTAGGCGTGCAGGGAGCCTGTCAGGACTGTCCCGGGGAGAACGCCCGGCAGCTGGCCCGGGTGGTGTGTGCCACCGTGCTGGCCGGAGAGCTCTCCCTGATGGCGGCTCTGGCTGCCGGCCACCTGGTCAAGAGTCACATGACACACAACAGGTGAGGAACCTCCATTTATAGCCTTATTGACACAACCATCAGGCCTAATGTGTTTTTGCATTATACATTGAATATAATGAGTGCTGTTTATTTATTTTAGATTAGATTGCTTTAATTTGTTAAAAAAGATGAGATCTTGGCAACTGTCAACAAATCCCAACATTGCCTCCAAAATCCTTGGAAGCTACAGCGAAAATATTATTTTACTTTAATAAGATAAATAACATATTACAGGGTTCTTACGGGCATGGAAAACATGAACAATCATGGAATTTTTAAATGGCTATTTCCAGGCCTGGAAAAGTCCTTTAGGAAAAAATCCCAAAAGTCACAAAAATGTGGTTAAAAGTTATGGAAAGTTGGTTAAAAGTCATAAAAAATAGGGTTAAAAGTCATAAAAATGTAGTTAAAAGTCATGAAAATATGTTTTAAAGTCATGAAAATTTCGTTAAAAGTCATAGAAATGTGGTTTAAAGTCAAGGAAATGTGGATGAAAGTCATATAAATTGGTTTGAAAGTTACGTAAATCTCATTGGTCAGCATGTGTACGAACCCTGCATGTAACCAGAGTGAAGGGGAACTGTTCTCACTGGTCTCACTGATCCGTCTGCAGATCCAAGGTGAACCTCCAGGAGACTCCAGGAACCTGCACCAGCAAGGCCTCCTGAGGCTAATGCTAATGCTAAAGGGACTAATCATTCATCGACACCTCCGGCGTCTTCCACGTGCTTTCAAAGAGACACTGGAATGTTTTTCTGACAGAATTTATTAATTTTCTATTTCATGGAGCAGTTAATTATTTTCTGTCTTCTTTTATTTCCACATGTAAGAATGCTGTCGGGTTTTTTAGGAGGGGGGAGGGGGAATGGACACTTTGGGTTCAAATGAAATATTTCCGCTGTCCTGTTGCCAACAATCCAATGCTGCCCATCACGGACTCTTCCATCATTGTGTGTGTGTGTTAGCTAACGGGGGCGTGTAGCGTTAGCCGGTCGCGAGCCCGAAGTTTTCATCCCACGAGCAAGACGGGGCAGATTTGACGGAATGAACTCATGAATGATTGATTGTCTGGATCCAAGAGGCACTTTAGCGAGCCTCTCCCCCCAAAAAGTGCTGAGTTTATCCCCCGCACCGGGGGGAGGAGGCTAAAAACCTGGAGGGAGGATGAATAAATAATGCTTCAGGTGCCTGTACTGCTAAGCTAAGGGGAGCATGCGACACAAAATCTTTAGCCAGTTCATGTTGGGATTAAACTGCACGATCATCATGAAGAAACAAAAGCCAGAGGCTCAACCGCTTTTACAGACTGAACTCCCCCAAAAATGACTTTGAAGAATGTTTAAGATGCTACAATCCATCACGCTGTCAAAAACAGTCCGCATTCGTTTGTCGAGGAAATACAGTCTTTTGGGGTCACCCACAAAGTTAGCATGACATGCTATCTTCGTCTTAGCATGAAACGCTGTTATGAAACGTTAACATGAAGCGTTATGCTATCTTCCTCTTGGAATGAGCTGCTAGCATGAAACGTTAACATGAAGCGCTATGCTATCTTCCTCTTGGCATGAACTGCTAGCATGAAACGTTAACATGAAGCGCTATGCTATCTTCCTCTTAGCATGAAATGCTAACATGAAGCGCTATCTTCCTGTGGAATTATCCTAACTATTGAAACCGCTCTGTGAAAGTTTGACGGCACATTTAGCGAACATAGCTAGCATGCTAGCTGTGTAAGGTAAAGAGAGAGCATGGCGGTCTGTACGTCTTTTAAAAACAATAACAAATATATTCAAAGCAGCAAAACAATCAAACAGAAATTAGCTTTGAGCACTAGGGGGCGACCTCCTACCGACACGAAAAGGCGAACCGTGGAAAACGAGGAGTTGGCGCGTTAAAAAAAAAAAATGCATTGTGGGTAAAGTGAAGTCAGTGATGGAGAGTCTCTCTTTTGTACCAGCGGATGGCAAATATTTTGGATATATATTTTGTAATAAACACAAACGGACTTTGCAAATGACAGGTTGTGCTGTGTTTTTATTTTATTTTTTAAATTCACGTCCCGTATGACAAACAACGTAACAGCGACCGCACCACGCGGCGGCCATGACACCGAAGTGCACGAGTACACAATGTTGCATTCAAATAAACAATAAAAAACAAATGAATCAAACTGCAACTATTTTTCTTCTTCAGGGATGCATTTATAATAAATAAACACAATGCACACATGACGTACGTACACAGAGACAGACACACAGGGAACACACACACTATATAGTATAAAAACTTCCATTAAATGTCAGTTTTTAATATTTAAACTGTTTATAAATGACAACCTAGCTAATTTACTCCACATTTAATGCTTAAGAAGTCAGTTTCTCTCACACAACATGCGCCTGCTCACAGTAAACGGATCACATCCGTCTTCTGGATCAATGGCAGCCAGACTTAGCTCTGGTGTGTGAATCCTCTTGTGACTGTAATCTCTGACTGACAGTCAGTGAGTGAGAGTTCTCACTTCTAATGCGATCACGCGGCGTTATCTGCCATCCCACGCCGCCCGGTGCGTCCCCTCGGCAGAGGCCCGGGGGCCAGAGCTCCACCGCTGACCTCCAGTGCTCGGCCTCTCACCAGAGACGCTGCCGGCCAATCGGACGAGGGCACGACGCCTCTGAGAGGCCGCTGATTGGCTGAGCCGGCTGCTGAGGCACGATGGGAGGAGTCTGGCCTGGTGGCAGGTATCCTCCTCCATGACGCTGTCTGTGTGTGTCTGTGTGTGTGTGCGTGTGTCTGTGTGTATGTGTGTGTGTCTGTCTGTCTCTCTGTCTGTGTATGTCTGTATGTGTCTGCGTATGTGTGTGTGTGTGTGTCTGTCTCTATGTGCGTACGTGTGTGTGTCGGTGTACGTGTGTGTGTGTACGCATGTCCTGAGGCACCACGTTCACCGTAAACTGAAGCGATAAATAATAATTGATGTATTATTACATACAATATTAATACATTAGATACAAAAAGTAATACAAAATACGTATTTATTATTTCATTGACGTGAAACGGGAGGAAGTCGTGTTTGTGGTGGTTTCAGGTGCTTTGTGACGCACTCGCCTCTCTTTGCAGTTACTTTCGGTCTCTTTTGTTTGTTTTTTATCTCTTTGTAATGTTTTTTTTTTGTCTTTTTGTTCTCATTTTGTGATACTGTTTAGTGTCTTTGTGTCCCTGAGCAGTCATCTGGTGTCTTTCTTTTGCCATTTGGTCATTTGTGTCTTTTTGTAAAAAAAAAAGAAAAAAAAAAGATGTTGTTTCCGTGTAAACTGTAATGGTAAACTATATCCTGACATAAATTCAAGGTCGGAGAGGCCCAGTGGAGGCTGAAACTATGCTCTGCGTCAATTATCCTGAACTATTGCTGTTATTCTCTTTAAAGCCTGGAGACAGGACGTGGGTGGATAGAAGAAGAAGAAGAAGAAGAAGAAGAAGAAGAAGAAGAAGAAGAAGAAGAAGAAGAAGAAGAAGAAGAAGAAGAAGAAGAAGAAGAAGAAGAAGAAGAAGAAGAAGAAGAAGAAGAAGAAGAAGAAGAAGAAGAAGAAGAAGAAGAAGAAGAAGAAGAAGAAGAAGAAGAAGAAGAAGAAGAAGAAGAAGAAGAAGAAGAAGAAGAAGAAGAAGAAGAAGAAGAAGAAGAAGAAGAAGAAGGCGGCTTTACCCTCTCATCCACCAGGTGGCAGTGTGGCAGTTGGTCGGTCGGTCGCGGTTTACCAAAACACACGAAGAAGAAGAAGCGGAAGCCCACTAGGACGCAGGAGAGCAGCGCGAGCTCCGCGCGCTGTCACCATGTTTTCTTTCTCTCGGACGCGTTCTATTCACGCGCACGTGACATGTCACCTCGCGAACGCGCGCGCGGTCAGCACGCTGACCCCGCACAGCGGCAAGAAGCTGGTCCACCAGGTAACGCTAGCTTAACGGCTGCTGACGGCTAGCAGACGTTAGCCCGCCGCGTCACATGACGTCACGGAGCGCACGTTGGTGGTTGCGTCATATGTATATGTCATTGTGTGTGTGTGTGTGTGTGTGTGTGTGTGTGTGTGTGTGTGTGAGAGAGAGAGAGAAAGAGAGAGAGTTTGTGTGTGTGTGAGTGAGTTTGTGAGTGTGTGTGTGTGTGTGTGTTGTATTGTCATACTAACAGTGTTGTATGTTGCAGCTCAGCAGCTCGTCTCTCCTGGTGACTCGTCCTCTCACCGCTCTGCGTCTCCACCTTCAACCTCCAAACAAAGTGAGTTCCTTCAGACCAGACTCCATTCAGAAGTTTCACAATTTAAGGATTTGTACTAAGGGAAAGTAATCTGCTTTACATCCATGATGGTGCCTCATGAGTCCTTGTTGTTGTTGTTGTTTCCTGTCGGACGTCAGAGGCTGGAGAGCAGAGTGGGCGCAGTCAGCTGCAGGAAGAGCATCCACCTGACGCCGCTGCGGCTGGAGAAACCCCACCCTCTGCCCACCAGGTGACACACACCTTCACGATCCCGGCATCGCCAGTCAGAATGTTGAATGTTTTTAAACTTGTGCGTCTTTTGTGTGTTTCCTCCTGGTACAAGCGAGCTGTCTGAAGGCGCGTACGACAAGCTGGCGGAGGAGACGCTGGACGCCCTCACCGAGTACTTTGAGGACCTGACGGATGAAACCTTCACCGGGTCAGAATACGACGTTGTGTACTCCGTAAGTCCGTCTACTTCCTGTTTGCGTCGCATTCTCTCTCCTGGCCACCAGGGGGCGACTCCTCTGGTTGTATAGAAGTCTGTACTTCATGTGTTAAAGCTGTATTCTCTCTCCTGACCACCAGGGGGCGACTCCTCTGGTTGTATAGAAGTCTATGCTTCATGTGTTGAAGCTGCATTCTCTCTCCTGACCACCGGGGGGCGACTCCTCTGGGTGTATAGAAGTCTATGTCGAGCATTTTGAGACTTTTTTTGTTGGTGAAAACTGCTACATGAATACATTTTACTTACTTACATTAAACATATATATATATATATATATATATATATATATATATATATATATATATATATATATATATATATCTGTCAAAAGACTTACTCTGGGACGTTTACTCTGTGGATTCACGTGACCGTCACCATCCTGTCTCTTTATTTATTTTTTCAGCTGTTTTCTTCACCGTCAGTGGTCCACAAGAGGTTGATTAATTGTGTGTGTGTTGTGTGTGGTTTGTGTGGTGTGTGTGTCTCTAATCGTTTAGGTTGGGTAGCGTCTGTCTCTGCGGGCTCTGACTGATTGGCTAGTGTTCCAATCTTGGCAGCTGACCCCCTTTTTTCAACGAGCTGCAGTGACACATGGGGCCATAAACAACACACACACACACACACACACACACACACACACACACACACACACACACACACACACACACACACATACACACACACACACGCAGCAGAATCAAGAGAGCTGTAACTTTACTGGCTAATGAGAGGAGAGGTGCTTGAGTAAATCTCCATGGAATAATCAAGAAAAAGGTCGGCGCTTCACGTCCTCGTGGCTTTTTGTTTTCAATGTAGTCCATCTCTGTTAGAGGACGTCCATGAAGCATAGACTTCTATACAACCAGAGGAGTCGCCCCCTGGTGGTCAGGAGAGAGAATGCAGCTTCAACACATGAAGCATAGACTTCTATACAACCAGAGGAGTCGCCCCCTGGTGGTCAGGAGAGAAAGCAGCTTTAACACATGAAGCATAGACTTCTATACAACCAGAGGAGTCACCCCCTGGTGGTCAGGAGAGAGAATGCAGCTTTAACACATGAAGCATAGACTTCTATACAACCAGAGGAGTCGCCCCCTGGTGGTCAGGAGAGAAAGCAGCTTTAACACATGAAGCATAGACTTCTATACAACCAGAGGAGTCACCCCCTGGTGGTCAGGAGAGAGAATGCAGCTTTAACACATGAAGCATAGACTTCTATAAATAAAATATTTTAGTCACTATCTGCACATTATGATAAGGACGTTTTCAGTGAAAGAGCTCTAACATGTAACATGTAGTGTTGTCGTCTGTGTTTGTGTAACATGTAGTGTTGTCGTCTGTGTTTGTGTAACATGTAACATGTAGTGTGTGTGTGTGTGTCGCGTACAGAGCGGAGTGCTGACGGTGAAGCTGGGCGGAGACCACGGCACCTACGTCATCAACAAGCAGACGCCCAACCGACAGATCTGGCTTTCTTCTCCCACCAGGTGAGACACACACACACACACACACACTATCATATATTTCCGATCATTCCGATACATAAAATGTACCGCAAAAGTCGTGTTACTACACACGTCGTATTACTACAGTCGCCGCTACTACCTTCGGTGGGTGTTCTCGCTAGCTCCTTGCTGTAGCAAGCTAGCGTTGCTGCTGGCCTCCCGCTGTAGCAAGCTAGCATTGCTGCTAGCTTCCCGCTGTAGCCAGGCTGGCTAAAGCGGGTAGCTAGCGGGGACACCCACTGAAGGTAGTAGCGGCTTGTAACCAGACTTGAAAAACAAAGTAAAATCTGAATGAACAGCGTCTCTCTCGTCGCAGCGGACCGAAGCGCTACGACTGGACGGGGGCGCGCTGGGTCTACACCCACGACGGGGCGAGCCTCCACCAGCTGCTGTCCACAGAGCTCGCCCTCGTCTTCAACGCCCACATGGACCTCTCGGGGCTGCCCCACTCCTGAGCCTCAGACACACAGTGTACATGTGGATATGTATGTGTATATACATATATGTAATGTACCACAGCTATAAGTTATCGCTATGTTCTATATTAATAATATAATGTACATATGTATTTCATTAAATATTTGAAAGAACATGTTGTTTTCTTGACAAACTAAGACCCGATCCTCAAACTGCCGCTTGTTCCTGAACAGATGTCACGAGTTATTTTTGCTTTGAGTCCTTTCTGTCGGACGTCTTTGTCTCAGAGGCTTCGGTTAGCGTACCGGAAAACCTGTCCCATAATCAGCTTTGGAGAAGCTACAAGTACCAGAGACACTATTGTTGTAGGATCCAGTGTGTACTATACGTGAGGCAAGTTTTATTTGTATGAGAGCAAATTTAATTTTTTAGAGCAATTTTTTTTTTCAGACAATTTTTTTTTTTAAAGCAAATTTTAGTTTCGAGAGCTTTTTTTTTTTTTTTAGGAGCATTTTTTTAAGAGCATTTTTTTTTTCAGAGCAATTTTTTTAGAGCAAATTTTAGTTTGGAGAGAATTTTTTTTAGATTTTTTTTTTAGAGCGTTTATTTTTTTTTTTAAAGATTTTTTTTATAGAGCGTTTTGTTTTTAGAGTAATTTTTTTTTTTTTTTTTCTGAGAGCAAATTTTAGTTTTGAATATTTTTTTTGATTATTTTTTAAGAGCGTTTTTTTTTTTTTTTTTTTTTTTTTAAAGAGCAATTTTTTAAATTGAGAGCAAAGATTTGGACATAATGTACTTACCAACTAGAAATTTGCTCAGGTGAAAAAGACATAAATCTACCTTCATGTGCCTCTCGATCGGCCAATAGCGACGCTGAAGTGCAACGGCGCATTTCAACCAGGAGAGGGCGTCATTATGGGATTATTTCCTAGACCTTTTTCCCTCTTCCCTCATTAACCCACTGCGTGTTTTTTAAACATTGTTTCGTACCAGTCGGCCTTCTCCTCCTGCAGGGATCACCAACGCTGGATCCAGCCCGCGATGATGTCACGGCGACAGATGAACCGGGTCAAAGGAGCTTATGATGCAACCATGACACGACCCCACACAGCACCGGTCCCCCTCCTCCTCCTCCTCTTCCTCTTCATCATCATCCTCGCTGCAGAGTCCAAGATTAGGATCACGCCTCGGATAGCAGGCCTCACTCGTGATTTGTGTGTTTTGCCATCGGTCCACTCATGACAGCGACGTCCCCGTCGTCAATCTGGCAGCAGTAATGGAACCAAGCTGTCCAAACGGGTCTTTTCTTCTCATCCGGGTTATCTGGAGTTTCATCCTCTGCGTCTTCCACTGAATCCAAGTGGGGGGGAAACCACGCGAGTGTTCTCAAACCCTGCGCGGGTAAAAGGAGTGAACGCAGGATTCATCTCTTTATCATTTTAATGCCATTTAAAAAGCTTCCTTCTTCTGCAGGATTACGCAACAACAAGGAGCCGAAAACGGGAAGTAAATGAACAAATTATCCACAGATTCCTGATGAAAGTTATAGTGAAATCTGTGGGATTATCCACGACAACGACGACACAAACCCAAATTAATCCCTGCGAGACTTGCAGCCGCCGATAATTATCACAACACACGGTGAGCTCGAACACAAGGAGACGGTTTTCACACAATATTGACCGATTGTTGCATAAAACTGTGTGTGTGTGTGTGTGTGTGTGTGTGTGTGTGTGTGTGTGTGTGTGTGTGTGTGTGTGTGTGTGTGTGTGTGTGTGACAGCTCAGACTGATCTCATACCAGCAGGAGCTCCGGCTCTTTCTGTAAATGGCTTCCTGCCTCGAGCAAACTGTCCACTGTGACGTCCAGCTGCACCTTCTGGATAACGATGGTTGTATAGAAGTCTGTCCTTCATGTGTTGAAGCTGCATTCTCTCTCCTGACCACCAGGGGGCGACTCCTCTGGTTGTATAGAAGTCCCCCACTGACTGATATTTACACACCTGAACAACATCTCACATGTGTAGCTTGTTTTATAACACAACATTAGTCAAACAGCCCTCGTGGCTGCAGAGACACACACTTTTAGTTTGGGGAGGACATTTTAGAGGAAACGGCCCACAAATAGTGTGTTTTTCTAAAAGCTTTGTTGTAATTACTTCATGGCGGCGAGGCCTGAACACACGACTCTAAAGGTGAACACAACAACACAACAACACAACATCCTCAGCAACGGTCACGTCCGTGTTTCTTGGTCTGGGATGAATGTGTTTTTAAAGGTATTACACGTATTGTTACATGACACTGACGGAAAGTTTTCACCACACACACACACACACACACACACACACACACACACACACACACACACACACACACAAAGAAAGAAAGAAAATGAAATGAGGATGATGTGGTGGATTACCCCTCTAAGCGCTCAGCGGCTTAGTGCCACTATTATCCTCCCGCGGTGGGATTTTCTATGCGATGATGTAACCGTAGCGCTTCAACACAAATCAGAACACGGCTGCTTTGTCTTTTGGCTTAAACCTCCAGCCTCACCTCACCACCTCCACCAGCACCACCAGCACCAGACGCTCAACACCACCCGACCGGGGGGGCCGGTGTCTTCGCCGCCGTTCGACCTCCGCCGGGCGCCGATGAGCACCATGAAGTACAAGAAGTTCATCACCATCATGCAGGTGGCCCTCGGCGTGGCGCCGCTCAACAAGAGAGAGCTCATCCCGCCGCCGCGCAAACTCTGGAAACCCCCGCGGTGAGTTGTGTGTCTGTGTGTGTGTGTGTGTGTGTCTGTGGTCAAGAAAATCCATGTGAAATCAAAGAGAATCTATTTATGTGAACGGCGCCCGAGCGCCCGGCACCGGAGCGCCGACATGAATGTTTTAACGGCCACTCGGACCGTTCAACCACTTACGCGTTGGTGTGTTTTCCTGCTGAGGCGAGCCGCCGCCCTGCAACGCTGCGATGAGGAGGAAACCTCTCCGGGGTCGTGAGGATGTGAGGAAAGAGAGAAGAAGAAGTCCTCTCAAGAGGAGATGGTTTCCACAGATTTATTGCTGAAGATATTAAGTTTATTAAACGTGAGAACTCGTCCAGCGTCTCCTGGTTCTGTCACTTTAAGGTAAATGCAGTATTTTGTCCCCGTGGGGATCCCGTAGAAAGAAATATGAACGCTTCTGCTCACATGTGACCGGCAGAGAGTTCATGTTTTCTTTCTGGATTTAATTTATAAATGTATTTAGTATTTATGGATTTATGGATACATTGGTATAAGACAGCTATTTTTAAAACACAAAGATACACGTATGTATGGAAGCCCATTTCTGACACACACGAAAAAGTCATTATGAGATAAAAATGAATAATTATGAGATAAAAAGTCATAATTATAAAATTATTATTAATTATTATTATTAAATAATTATCTCATATTTCAGATTTTATTTTTTTTGTGACGGAAATGATCTTCCATACCTTCATCATACCCCCCCATCCTCCTCCTCCTCCTCGTCACGGATCGCTGAAAGGCATCGTGGGAAACGCAGCTGACGACACGAAACTCTGAAAATATCACAGCGTAGTTGAAGAAACTCAAATGTTTAAAAAGACCTCAGGATGTGTGTCTGTGTGTGTGTGTGTGTGTGTGTGTGTGTGTGTGTGTGTGTGTGTCTGTGTGTGTGTGTGTGTGTGTGTGTGTGTGTGTGTGTGTGTGTGTGTGTGTGTGTGTGTATCTGAATAATGAATGGATCCAAACTGCTGAATGTATAATCATGTGTGCATAGGAAGAGCACATATTAATGTGTTTGTGCAGACTTCCCTCTGAGGGCCGAGCCCCCCCCCCCCTCCCCCTCACCCTTCCATCCTCTATTTCTGGCCCCTGGTTCTCTCCTGTTCGGGTATCGGGCCACCGGGTCGGTTACCGGCGAGCCTCTCTGTCCTCGAGCTGCGTCTGCACTTCTGGCAGGACGACGACCCCGATCCCACCGGAGCAACTGAGCCTCTGGTCTCATGTCCAGGCTCTGTGGTGAGGGGGGGGGGGGGAGGGGGAGAGAGAGAGAGAGAGAGAGAGAGAGAGAGAGAGAGAGAGACAGAGAGAGACAGAGAGAGAGAGAGAGAGAGAGAGAGAGAGAGAGACAGAGAGAGACAGAGAGAGAGAGAGAGAGAGAGAGAGAGAGAGAGAGCATCTCTGCTGCTTTCTGCAGATGAAGGGCTTCTGCAGCCTCTTCGGTGCTCACTGGGACGGAGTGTGAGGAGGCAGAGACGAGAGTCAGCACCTCCAGGTCTCTGCTGGGGAGTCAAACCCTCCACCCCCTCCACCTCTCCCCATCCCCCCCTCCCTCCTCCCCACACCCCCCACCCCCTCCCAACCCCCTCCCCCCCCAAAGCCATCCAGACGAGTGAGCGAGCCTTAAACGTTGGATTGACATCGTTAGCGGCGTCAAAGTGTCGTGTTCGCTGTCAGAATCAATGTTCTAACAACAGAATCACCACCATGACAGGATGGATGGATGGATGGATAGATAGAGAGATAGATAAAGAGATAGAGAGAGA
>NW_027176098.1:579457-586957 GCF_023055335.1 Clinocottus analis
CGGCGGCAGCTTCTGCGTCCACTCACAGCCGGAGGAAGGCGTCGTCAATCCTGCACTATTTATCTGGTGGTCGTTACTGTAACGCAGCGCCAGAGGCAGCGGCCATCGATTGGGCTAAAGCTAAGGTGTGGCAAGGTCACCTGACGGGAGAAAAACGCTGCTGCCACAACACACAGAGAGCGAAGGCAAAGTGTGTGTGTGTGTGTGTGTGTGTGTGTGTGTGTGTGTGTGTGTGTGTGTGTGTCCACCTGCAGCTTGATTATAATGTATAATTCATCCAGGCAACTTCAGCGATGGGATGGATTACATCCACGTTCTCAGAGAAACCCCAAAGCAAAGTGACCGTGCAGCAAAGAGAGAGACGCCGCCGCAGCACGAGTCACCAGGATGAAGCATCCGACGCTTTAAACGCTTTAAACGCTTTAAACGCTTTGAACGCTCCACAGATCTGTGAAAGAGTTCTGCTGAATTTAAGTATTTACAAACGTATGAACACAGATTTCATTTTGGAGGAAAAAAAAGTCTCTTTGTCTGTTTTCCTCCAACGTTTCTCAAACAGGAGGGAATGCTGCATTATGCTGGGGACATGTGTGTGTGTGTGTGTGTGTGTGTCTATGTGTGTGTGTGTGTGTGTGTGTGTGTGTGTGGGTCCGACTCACAACCCGTTCTGGCTTTTTTTAATTGCGTAAAGCTTTGGGGGATCGGCTCAGGTTCAGGTTGGATTATGTATTTTTTAAGTGTAATTAAAGGAAATTGACCCTTCGCTAAGCTCCGCCCCCCCTGAGCCCACACCGCCACTTACTGGAGACATGCAGTGCACCTGCAGTAGCTAGCGTAGCATAGGAGCGCTAATGCACTATCATTACACTCCGATTAACCACGACAAAAATGAAGACAACGTAGAGTTTACGTTCAGTTCACAATGCAACGCTGCGATTGGCCGGCCTGCATTCGAGGGGCGGGGCTTAGCCAATCATGAGCGTACACCGTCTGCGTTATAACTGTTTTGATTGCTAAGCTAAACTGTGAGCCCCAAAACTCTTCTTAAAACACACTCCTCTGTGCATCAACACATCTGTCAGATCTTTAGGAAGATTAAACCTCAAAGTACGAGTCTGAAAAGTGTTTTTTTCTCGGCGTGGCGTCACACTGAGGCGCCGCAGAGCCCAAAGTCTCCAACAAGCCGGTCGCCTCTGACACCATCAAGATCTGGCCTCAGTTTAGAAACACACACTAATCCTGAACAATCTCTTCTTCTCTCGTCCCGTTAAGACCCTTTGAAGCTTTTAATGGTTTTTATTAAGAGTTTTTTTTTTAACCCCCTTTTCTTTCCTTTCAGCTCGATATATTTGGCCTAATAGCATCGCTCTCCGATTCTTTTCAAATCAGGCTCTTTATACAAAAAAAAAGCAATTACCTCATTTCCCCGACTGCTCACCCCGAGCTCAACACTTGACTCCATCTTTTCCTCCGTCACCTCCATCAGAAGAGTTCAGATCAACACTCCGCCCCATAATGGAGTTCTCCATCTTGAGGTGGGTCAACGGATAAATGAGGAATAGTTTATTCTTATTATTTATTTTCCTTTAGAAGTGTTAGCTCGCCTCCCTTCTCACGGAAAAATCTTGCTCTGAAGCTAAAAGAAGTCGTATTAATAAAACTTCTTAATTTCAGCCTGAAGCTTCAGAGCCTGCGATGAGCGGACATGACAAAAACATTTTGTTTGAACAATTCCTCAATTTACTCCGTTGTTTAACTTAGCTAGCATTTCGTGTACCGCCCACGTTTTTCTAAGAACACGTCGTGGGCGGCGGCCTATGCAAATTTAAAGTCCCAGCATGCCCCAGTGAGACAATGTTTTGCTGTTAAAAAAAGGATTTTTTTCCATTTTTTTAACCGAATGACAGTTTTTTGACTAAAGTTCCTTCATAAACACCCCTATAATTTATTTTATTGAGATTTTCTTTGCAGATTCTGATCCTTTAGGTCCTAATATTTCCAAAAAGGTGTCGTATTAGTGCGTGGGATGTTGGTAAGGGCCTTGAAGTCTTGCTTAGATCATGTTGGATGTTCATAGTTATGATCAAAATATGTCAGAAAAGTGATCTTTTTGAAAATATAATTTTTTCCCACGAATTTATTCGGATTATTCAAACTCATTTGGGGTTCACACGACTACTTGGACCTTTCACCGGACCTGGAATACCTGGATGCATGTACTGCCACCACATGGGACTCACCCAGGTTGTTTTTGCTGAGTCATGAAGGTGCAGAGCTGTTGCCTCCTCGTCTTCAGACAGTCGGTGTTCAGTCGCTCATCAGTGCACTGACCCGGCAGCGTCAACAGCTGCACGCACCATCGCAGCGTTCCCAAAAGGTGGAAAACATTTGTCTACACTGTGGCGTGAGGTGTGTTCATGCACGACGAAGAAAGTCTGGAAAAGCAGCTACTCCACAGGGTGTTCACAACCTTTTAGTCTTTTTTAAAAAAAACACTATTTTTAGGCCCTTTCCTCGGAAATGTCATCCCCAAACTACAAAGTGTGTGTCTCTGCAGCCACTCGGGCTGTTTATTAATGTTGTTATAATAAAAGATACGCGTGTGAGATGTTGCTCAGGTGTGTAAATATCAGTCTGCATGTTTCTGGTTCAGAGGAAACGAAGATGAAATGAAGGTTTCAGGTCCATTGGGGCTATTTGAGTGCTATTTGCATCGCTCGCTGTTAGCTCGCGAGCTAACTAGCGCTACTGCCCCAATCGTTGGTATTTGACGCCCTGGAGTGAAACCAGACGGGTGGTTCAGAGCGATAGCTACGTAGCCTGCAGGCTATCGCGGATGAAACCAAACAAACACAACTCTTACAGGACAAACTAAACGTTTGTTTTCATTTCAACCTGATCATCTTTTTCTTCACCTGCTAGCAACTCTCAACAGACGAGCAGGAAGCCCCGGCGTGTTAGCGACGTTTAGCGCTCTTGTTGCCGCTTTCTCTCGCCGAGTCGCGGCGGCGTTCCTCTCGCCCGAGACGACCCTAAATGTTCACGCCTGCAGCGGAGACAGAGACAGCTTCTCTCTGCACAGCCGAGACCGTTTGTGTCAGCGCAGTGACACCCAAGACTGGAGGTGTGTGTGTGTGTGTGCGCGTGTGTGTGTGTGTGTGTGTGTGGGGCAGAGTGCAGGCATTAGCCAGGGGTGGCTGCGTCCATATTTCTTCTTCTAATCAGAGCTGTCCTGTCGGGGCTGCAGGCCAGCACTTCTACGGATTAATGTTCCTCTATCGATTGATCCGTTTGGCCGGGTGGATGGATGGCACCCTAAGGTGACCCGCAGCCTGCAGCACCCACTATCTCTCTCCGTTTACACACTGCTGCACACTGGAACTCACCACAATGATACTGCCACACACACACACACACACACACACACACACACACACACACACACACACACACACACAGGTAACACACCTCATAAGAGAGGCAGAGTGCTGTCGATAAAGAGATAATCAGCAGCAGTTTTTTATTTCATCGACTACTGCTAAAAGAAACATTTTGTTTGTACTTTCACGCTCAAACCAGCAGCTTGTACTTCCTCCTTGTTGTACATTCCTGCTCAGTAACACGTCTTTGTGTCACAATAAGAGTCACGATGAGGTTTCTTACTACGAATTCTGTGTGTTTTTGCTTTAAAGGTCAGCCCTCTGTTGTAAAAACACTAATATTCAGTGTATTCCTCTGCTATTCTGGACTGCATTCATTATTAAACGGTGTTAAAAGCACAGCTGTTCCAGCGGTTCGGCTTAAAGTCACTACGAGGAACTAAAACTGTTGTTCCTGAGCACCAGCGTCCCTTTGGAAAACCTCTCGTTTTACCGCAGCCGGCGTCTCCGTCAGCGAGGTGGAAGGAGAATCCTCTGTGGTGATGTCATCGGCTCATGTGAGTCCTGAAGAGGCTTCAGGACCAAACTGAGTTAGTTTCATAGCCACTTAAAGGTCACAGTGACTTTTACCTAACTCTTCCCACAATGCTTTGCTTTTCAGCAATTTAAATGATGTTGGTCAACCTTGTAGCTCCAGTGATCCTTTAAGCTAACGTCGCTCGACTTATTCGCCTCTTTTCTTGGTCCGATAATGGCCGCCGCGGTGTGAAGGTAGATTTGTGTCTTTTTTACTAGTTTGTAAGTAAATTATTTTCAAATCTTTGCTCTCAATTAAAAAAAACGCTCTTAAAAAAATGCTCTCAAAACTAAAATGTTCTCTCTCTCTCTCTCAAAAAAAAAAAAACGCTCTTAAAAGAATTACACACAAAAAAATTGCTCTCAAAAAAATATATATATTTTTTTTTTTGAGAGCAATTTTTTTTTGGGGTATTTTTTTGAGAGCAGTTATTTTTTAAGAGAACATTTTTTTTTCTTTTACATTTTTTTTTTTTTAGAGAAAATTTCTTTGTTGAGAGAAAAATTTAGTTTTGAGAGCATTTTTTTTTTTTAGAGCGTATATATATATAGAGCAATTTTTTTAATTGAGAGCAAAGATTTGGAGATAATTTACTTACAAACTAGTAAAAAAGACACAAATCTACCTTCACACCGCGGCGGCCATTATCGGACCAAGAAAAGAGGCGAATACGTCAAGCGACGTTAGCTTAAAGGATCACTGGAGCTACAAGGTTGACCAACATTTAAATTGCTAAAACACAGCAAAGCATTGTGGGAAGCGTTCTATCGGCTCAGAAAAATGAAACTTACTGTCAAGTTTATGTAATTACATAAACCGCGTTGACTGAAACTCCTTCGTAACGCCCCGATGCTTCGTTTTGTTGTGATTTTTGTTGATTCTTTAGGTCCTAACTTTTCCAAAAAGGTGTTTTATTAGCATGTAGACCATGACCCATACAGTTTGAACAACTCAGGGATTGATCCAGGAGGCATCTTTGAGGAAATCTGGCTCATATCATGCTGGATGTTCATAGTTATGATTTAAATATGGTATAAAAGTCATTTTTTTGACCATGATACACAATAACACGCATCAGTACGTGAACAGACCTCCTGAAGGGTTTCTCTCGGGGCTCAAGCGGTGGCACCGTCCAGGTGGAGCCGCCACCACCTCCCCTCTCCATCAGAGCGAGGCGCCTCGTTCTCTGATCACGGCCTCTCTTCTCGTCTCGTCTGACGGATCGGATCCTTTTTTAATCCGTCTGCCCTGAACTGGGCCGAGTATCTTTTTTTTTAAGCGTTCAGTCTTTTCTTCTCTATCTTTTCACTCTGGCAGCTCCAGCGCAGCGAGAGCATCCGGCCTCTGAGCGCGTGACCTGAGCAGCTGACCTGTGTCTGAACGCATCCTTCAGGCGATGCTGCTGCTGACTGAAGCGGCTGCTCTGCTGACGTGTTGCGTTCACTTACACCCCGCCGGCGCAGACTTTGAGTCCCGCGCCTCGCTAGCTGCCTGTATTTGGATGGATAAATGACTCTTAAACCTTTCCGGGACGACGCGTATCGAACCCTTCCAGCTTCAGATGCTCGGCTCCGACTGCAACGTACTTTTGGAGTCGGCCTTACGGACAATTCGCGCTCATCACGGCCGCCGACTGTCATTGAAGAGTTGAGGGCGTTCAGGGGCCCGGAGCTGGACGTGGGGCCGTAAAAATGTATGTTCAAGGTCATAAAACCCACAAATAGCAACAGAGCTCGGCCGGTCAGTGAAGTCTTTACTGCAGCAGCGCTTGTGTGGACGCTGGTGCATGTTGTGCACACAGCGCCGCCCTCAGGCCCGCGACTACACGTTGAGACCGCACAGCGCCGCCTCCCGATAGCGGCGCCGCGGACGGCCGTGTCAAGGCGAGGGCCGCAGACGCCGCCGCCGCTCACGCGGAGGTGCAGAGCGAAGGGTCGCGCGGTGACGGGTGTGATGGGAGATTTACTTCCTCGGTGGGTCAGCTGACACCGGCAGCCCCACGAGAGCGAGATTCAGTACGTTTAGATCAAGGACATTTGAGCGGGGAGAGGGGGAGGGGCTAAAGAGAGGGGGGGGGGGGGGGGCTGTATGTGACGAGTCTGGAGCGAGAAGATGTTGGCGTTCGTTGCCCCGAGAAAAGATGAATCCTGATGTTTTAATGAGCCGCTGACATTTCCTCTCCTCCGCTGCCAACTTTCCAATTCAAGAATATGATATGTAGAGCTTTGGGCATGGCTGGATATCGTAAAGGAAGATGTGTGTGTGTGTGTGTGTGTGTGTGTGTGTGTGTGTGTGTGTGTGTGTGTGTGTGTGTGACCCGCTATCTGATCGCTGCCGCTCTCCACTACGTTTATGCGACATTACATTGTCGCATGAACTTAACGCCACCAAAGCTACTCTGCTAGCACTGTTCACTCTGTTAGCATTGTTCACGCTGTTAGCATTGTTCACTCTGCTAGCATTGTTCACACTGTTAACATTGTTCTGTTAGCATTGTTCACTCTGCTAGCATTGTTCACGCTGTTAGCATTGTTCTGTTAGCATTGTTCACTCTGCTGGCATTGTTCACGCTGTTAGCATTGTTCACGCTGTTAGCATTGTTCACACTGTTAGCATTGTTAACTCTGCTAGCATTGTTCACGCTGTTAGCATTGTTCACTCTGCTAGCATTGTTCACGCTGTTAGCATTGTTCTGCTAGCATTGTTCACTCTGCTAGCATTGTTCACGCTGTTAGCATTGTTCTGTTAGCATTGTTCACTCTGCTAGCATTGTTCACGCTGTTAGCATTGTTCTGCTAGCATTGTTCACTCTGCTAGCATTGCTCACGCTGTTAGCATTGTTCTGCTAGCATTGTTCACTCTGCTAGCATTGTTCACGCTGTTAGCATGGTTCTGTTAGCATGGTTCTGTTAGCATTGTTTACCAATACGTTGTTTCCGTTCATCTTCTCTCCCAGAAGCCGGTCCACCTTTTAATATTTTGCAGCATCAGCTCGCTCGACTAAAACGTGCGCTGAATGCAAACACGGCGATGTCTGTACCGCTACGAGGACGCGCACGGACTCAGCGGACGCCGATGCGACGCAGAGCGAAGCAAAAGAAGGCGTCGCCCGTGAGAGGCGTTCAGGGATTCGTCCTGATGAACGTCTCCCTCCGTTTCAGAGAAGAAGAAGAAAAAAAAAAAAAAGGCAAAACGGTGGAGAATCCTGCAGACTCATCTCACAGAGCTGTACCTGCTGGCAGGAGACACACACACACACACACACACACACACACACACACACACACACACACACAAGCTGCAAACACACTCACTGCAGCTAATGCCGCACACACTTTTACACACTAATGTACAGGGAGGCTCCCACACAAGCGCATGTTTTTTTTGCCACCTTGACACATATTCAGCGCTCTGACCCGGAGGGGCGAGAGGGGGGGGGGGCAGCTCGTGTTTGTCTCTTCCTCTTCCTCTTCCTCCTCTTCTTCCTCCTCTTCCTCCTGCCGTCTCAACAACCCGGCAGCCTTTATCGCGTCGTGCAGACAG
>NW_027176098.1:591957-636957 GCF_023055335.1 Clinocottus analis
ATTTTCAGCATCCGGTTTCTTTAAGGGGCGGTTTGGATGTTTTGAAAGAGAGGTTGTATGAGCTACTTCTCCATAGTCAGTGTGTCGACGGAGTTTGGAGAAACTGACTTGAGTACGAGCCTGGGAAGGAATAGTTTAACGCTCTATATTTAGAATATTTTCACCGGGTTTACCTTGAGATTAGCCTTTTCCACCGGGGAGCTAAAGCCGGTGTCTCCATCCGTGCTCTCGCCAAAAGCCACCAGACTCCATAAAAAATGTTTACCACGCAGGACCACGGCAGGTTACTGTAAAAGTCGGGATACAAGTCGCTCCTAACTTCGGTGTAGCCAGCTAGCGCTCCCGCTAGCTCCCCGCTGTAGCCAGCTAGCGTTGCTGTAGCCCGCTAGCTGCTGCTGCCCGCGTCAACGCTTCTCAAGCCGGGCATCGAGCCGAGGCTGGTCCCCCGACATTCGATGGTTGTTGTGGAGCTAGCAGAGAGCTAGCAGCAGTGATAGCGGTGAACTAGCAGCAGCGCTAGCTGGCTACTGCGGGGAAGCTAGAGTGGACACTGACCGACGGTAGTAGCGGCTTATAACTCGACTTTTTAGTGTCTCGCTGTCTCACGACAAGGTAAACTGGAGAAAATATTCTAAATATAGCATATACTTCAACTGATTTGTTGTTTTGCTGCTCCAGCAGTACATCGCTTTACTCTCATGTCTGTTTTTACTGAACTGACGGCGTCTCAACCGCCATCTACTGGAAGTAATACGCTGACAAAGTGCATCAAAACACCCAAACTATCTACTTTTAAAGGGTCACTTTACCCAAATCATCCCTCTAATTGGTTGCAGTGCCGATGGACGTGAGAGGAATCACCATTACTTACTTTCTCACGTATCTTTTTACATTTTATCTTTCATTTGTGAATTTTGACTTCATCTGTGAATTTTCTGTTTTCAGTCCAGCTCCGTTCAAACTGAAGAGTCGAGGAGTTCGGCCACATAGAGGCTCTTTTCCTTCTTTCGCCTCCTGGCGTCGGTGTGTCTCTTCGGTTAATTGCGTCCTGTTTGACTTCACGAGAGCAGAAAATAGCTGCCGTCTCCCAGCATGCAGCTGTCTCCCGTGGACCTGTGTAATTAAAAGTAAAACAAGGAAGTGTCAGGAAGACTCTTATTTAAAGACTTGCATTTATTGCAGGAAGTTAAATTGTTATTCAGGAGTGTATAGAAGATAGCCCTGAATATATTTAGGAAAAAAACTAAATCTTAAGACCGTATATGACTGGAATAAGAAGTGTGATGTCACCCATTGGTTCAACATTTTGCCCGTCGCCATCTTCTTTCTTTTGAAGTACATTTGATACAAAAGGTGGAGTACAACTGACCGTAGAATAAGACATTTTGGGCAGCCAGAACGACTATAATTAACTTAGATGAACTTAAAAATCCCTGAAAAAAGGATTAGAGTTCTGAGACTAAATTACAGACAACTCCCAGAGCAGATTGGGCGCAGACTGTCTCATCATTTGTAACATAAACATGGATGTGAGAGAAACAGACGACGGTACACAACAACAGAATGCCGGTCGCACGAGCACGCCGACCTTTAGCTCGACCTTTAGCTTGAGTTTGACAGGTGTGCTAGAATGTGTGCCGCTGTAACCGTCCACAGCGGGCCGGTTTGGTCAATAGTGACGGGGTCACAGTGAGACCACGCGAAGGTTTCACCTTCCTGCAAGCGGGACATTGATCGTCCTCCTCCTGTCACGCCGGTCCTCCTTTCTTCTCCAGAACAACTCCACTTCTCTCTCCGTGCTTTAACAGCAAACTCGAGAAAGCAGATAGAATATAGAGAGTTGTGCTTCAGCTCCTCGGTAAAAAGGACTCGTATCGTACTTTTCTAGTCCTTTCACAACCTTTCACAAGGTGCCAGCTGCCCATCAGGACTCCAACCAATCATATCCATTCGTGTCCTTGCTCAAGGGCACTACAACATGCAAACTACGGGGCTACCTTTGTGTTTTCAGGACAATGACTCGCCCCATGAGCTACACGAGACCTTGACGTAGTACAAAAAGCAGCGGCTTGCCGTGGATTTTCTGCCTGAGCCTTCAGTGCATCGGCTGTTTGCGGCGACCAGCTGATTGGGATTGGAAACAGTGCTGACTACACAACAATCAGTGTGTGCGTATCAATCACTGAATCCATTGGCTATCGATTGGAAGAGGGTTTAGCCTCTAGGGGTCAATGGCCACCAAGACTTCCTCCAGTAGGAAAAAGCTAATAAAAAAAGCTAAATCTTCCTCAGACGAGAGCCGACGGGCTCCAGGATAGCATGTTCGGCGATGCTAACGCTAGCTGCCTTTTCGTTCTTCTCTCCAAACGTACGGTGGATTACAGTGTATGGAATAAAACTACTAAGTACACAAAGTCATGTTTACTGCGTGGACGATGATGCGTTCTGTTCCACGGCGCCGTTCATCTCTCTTTTTTTTGCATCATCCTCGGAGGCCTGCTTCCTTTCACGCACATTTTGAGGAAGTTATGATCATTTTTAGGGAACACGTTTGGTGTGGTTCCTCTGGTTTCAGTCAGCAGGAGAGGGGACGAGGGAAATCAAATCCTGTCATATCTGAATATGAAAGCAGTCGGTGGATCGATGCGCCGCTCCGTCGGCCCCGCGGCCGCGTTACAGTTTAGGAAAATGATTCGTATTGTCGTCTCTGTGGACATGAAAGAACCAACATTATGAGCAACGTAGTGACACCTCAACCGCTTCTGTTGGTCAAACACACCACCCGGTGTTGGTCCGCCAACACACACACACACACACACACACAGACACACACACACCCTGGCGCCCGCGGGGAAAAGCCACCGCGCTGGATTTGTATGGAAGAAAGCATCTGAATGCAGATCAAAGGGACGAGTCAGCAGCTACAGAGACGCTGCAGGTCACAGTGTGTCACAGGACTGACACTCAGACACACACAGACACACACACACGCACACACATGCAGACACACACACACACAGACACACACAGAAGCCCACACGCACAGTCACACAGAAACACACCCACAGAAGCACACACGCAGACGCACACACCTACAGACACACAGAAACACACTCACAGAAACACACACAGAAGCACACACACAGATGCACATACAAAAACACACACACATGCAGACACGCAAACACACACAGACGCACATACACGCAAAAACACACAGACACCTACACGCACACACTTACACACTCACACATGAAAAGACACACAGACACACGTGCACACACAAACACGAACACACAGACACGCAGAAACACACACAGACGCAGACACAGTGTGTGTTCCTCTCTCCTCGCTGCATCGTGGAGCACAGGTAGGCAGCAGCAGTGTAGAGCTGGTTGTGCGTTAAACGTTGTGGTGATTAATGCGCTGCAGAGCTTTAGTGCTGCTGCCATGCAGCCGCATGACGATGCTGCGGCACAGTGATGCTCTGCTGTCACTTCACACAGCCAGCTGAGAGGGGAAGGAGGTGTGTGTGTGTATCATTGTCTATGTATATGTGTGTGTTTGTGTATATAATCCTGACGAAAAAACATCCCTCACTGATGAAAAGAGAAACTTTTAGAAACGTATGCTTTGATAAAGAGTTTTAAACACATGTATATTGCTTCACTGTCAAACAGCTGTTTCTACCTTTAGTCCAAACATATCAAATAAAAGTGGTGCGTTTCCCCCGGCGGCCTCTAGATGTCGCTGCTTCTCTGTGACTGACCGGCTGGCGGCTCTGAGGCCCTTTCTGAAGCATGGTTAGCTTCTTAGCAAGTAGTTATTGCCCATGCACATGCACAAACACACACACACGCGCCTGTGCACCACCGCGTGCACGGTCACACTCATCGGCACATCAGCTAACGCTTGATGTGTTTGTTATGAAATCTGGCCCGGACATTCAAGGTCAGGAGATAATGGATGTGCTGACAGAGGGAGCGCTTCACGAGCTGAATTAATGCGCACAGCGACTCACTCACACCGCCAGTAAACAACACGTCACCTGTTCCACATGTGTCTGTTGTTTGTGTCCACGCGGAGGCTGTGAAAACCATCCGTCACAGATAGGTGTGTGACTTTTATGATATGCTGGGATCTCATAATACTCGTGTGTGTGTGTGTGTGTGTGTGTGTAGAAAATATCGGAAAATGCATCCAATTAGTAAGTACGTTAATCCAACTTTGTTTAGATATCACCTTTGTAACAAAGAGCACAATGTGCTTTACAGCAGCATCAGCACAGTTAAGAGCAAAGAACAACCTGTCATAATGTCGTCTGTTAAAGCAACTACGACAAGCTTCTGCCGAGTGAAGCTGAACAAGGGGCCGACTCTTATGGTTGTATAGAAGTCTATGCTTCATGTGTTAAAGCTGCATTCTCTCTCCTGACCACCAGGGACCGACTCTTATGGTTGTATAGAAGTCTATGCTTCATGTGTTAAAGATGATTCTCTCTCCTGACCACCAGGGGGCGACTCCTCTGGTTGTATAGAAGTCCATGCTTCATGTGTTAAAGCTGCATTCTCTCTCCTGACCACCAGGGGGCGACTCCTCTGGTTGTATAGAAGTATGCTTCATGTGTTATGATATATGAAGAATTTCTCAAATCATTTTTTCAGCTTTGGGGTCATATTTTCTCTCTACACTTTCAACAGTATGAATTTACATTAAGCATGTCAGCATGTTATGGTGGGAACGAGTATGAAGACTTGAAAATGCCAATAATAAATAAACTTCTAATGTTGACAATGAATACTAAGAAAGTATAATAATAAATCAGAATTAGGTATAGTGTCTGTGTGTAGATATTTAAAAAAAAAAAGAAAACAATGACGGAATTAATCTTCCTCTCATCTTAATTTGATTGTATTATTTTTTTGAAATACGAGTGAAAAAAAGATTAGCCTTTAGTCCAAACCCTCTTAAACATAATATGTCGTAACTGAGATGAATTAAGTTCGCGTCGGGATCGTCAGCAGGAAGCCATGTTTCAGTGAGCGCTGCTGTGCCGCGTGAAGACGCGCTGCGCTCTCGATATTCCCACGACCCATAAACACCACACACACACGACGATTGCCGCGCTGTTGTAGCGGCGGTGTGCGCGAGCCACGACCGTTGTTGGTGCTGAAGCGGCGCGCGAGAGCCCCCGACAGCTGTAGTGCTGCGCGCGAGCCCCCGACAGTTGTAGTGCTGCGCGCGAGCCCCCGACAGTTGTAGTGCTGCGCGCGAGCCCCGACCGTTGTAGTGCTGGAGCGGACGCGCCTCCCTCTTTCTGCCCGCCGGCTCCTCGTAGGCTGGTCCGCCCGGAGGAAGCACCAGCACTGGCTGCGACGAGGGCGGAGCTGGAGGCCCGGGGCTGTCACAAAAAAAAAAGAAAAAGGACATGTTTCATTTCAAAAACTAGCCACAAGTCGCGAACTGCTGTCTGAATCCACATCGGCTCCCTATTTTGTGTGTGTGTGTCTGGAGTTTTAACCGCTACGACCAGCCTCGTTCGGCCCGACTCCAGGAGGAAGCAGGATGCCGGTGAAAGGCGGAGGAAGACTGGCCTCTTACCCGAGCAAAAGCGATCATGTCGGAGTAAGTGCGTTTGGACGTGTGTTGAAGTTCCGGTCGTTAACTTAACGCCATAACACGAGCACGTTTTGTGTGTTTGTGTGTTGTTTTTGTGTCGTTTGACTCTACTTGTCCAAGTTAAGTGTGCGCGTGCGTGTCTTTCTTCTCTTTTTTTCTCTCTCTTTCTGCCGAAAGTGAGCTCGAGGTTTTATTTCGGGTGCTGCGAGGTGCACGCGGGCCAGCCGGCCAATCGGCCGCTCGTGTGCTACACCTGTTGTGCCTCACGAGAGCCAACGCGCACAGCCCGGTGACGTCACGTTCCAGTGGCGGAAGGACTGCGGGGAACTTTAGCCTCGAGCTCTGACCCCCTGCAGGGAGGTGACGTAATCCGGTCCAGATTGACATGTGTGATTTGATTGGGTCTGGAGATTAAAAGGTCACTGGCTGTAATCAGTGGAGGCGAAGTGTTGTGAGCGTAGAAAGATCTGGGATTATCTGTGGAAATGTGAGCCTTTGAGGTAGTTGAAGTGTCAGTTAAAGACTAAACTGAAAAGGTTTGACGTGTCATTTAGGTTAAAAGTGTAATTTAAAAATGGAAGTATATAAAAAAAGGAGTGGAAGTATCATGAGCGCAAAAATATGTTGGATTATTTGTGGAAATGTGAGTTATGGAGGTAGTCGAAGCGGCAGTTAAAGACTAAACTGGAAGGATTTGAGGTGTCCTTTGAAGATGGAAGTGTATAAAAGGAGTTGAAGTGTGGAAGTGTAATGAGCGCAGAAAGCTGTAGGATTATCTGTGGAAATGTGAGCTCTGGAGGTAGTCAAAGTGTCAGTTAAAGACTAAACTGAAAGGGTTTGAAGTGTTATTTGAAGATGGAAGTACATAAAAGGAGTAGAAGTGCCGAGAGTGCAGAAAGCTGTTGGATTATCTTTTGAAATGCAAGCCCTCGAGGCGGCTGTAGACGTTTGCCCTTTAAGCAGTGAAGTGTCAGTCATCGACAGAGTCCAAAATGTCAGCGAACGTGTTCGACCTGAAAGGAGTTGAAGTCTTTAAGTGGAAGGGAGAAAAAAAAGCAATGCACGCATGTGAGCGCAGGTGAAGCGTCCGATTGCAGAGAACAGCTGATTGTTGGAAAACAGTGAAACACAAACAAAGGAATGTGGAGTTTAAGGTGGAATTACTGTCGTCTGACTGGAGTCTGGGCGCTTTGAGGGCGAGCGTGTTCATTGTATGTTTTGTTTGTGTAAACATTTGAGCAAAACAGTTAATTTTCTTTCTCATGTACTCACTTCAACTCCTTTAACCCGGGTGTCATGTGTCCATCACCGTCGATTGGAACCGGTGAAAGTGAGTCATCTGAAGACAAAAGCCAGATGATGGTTGTTTCACTCCAGTAGCAAAAGGGGCTTAATGTGTAAAACATCTTTTACACATTCTCAGCTGAAGTGGGAGCTCAGAAATAGCAGCGATGTCAGTGGAAGTGTAAGGACACGAGCGCTCCCGGGGATACAGCGAGTTCCTGCTGTGGATCTCGTGCAAAGGAGAATAAAACAAGACCGGGCGTTGTCGTGCTTCTTCTGTAATTAAACAAATGAAACGACAGCGGAGGAGCCAGTCGAGCCAGAGTGACGTCTCGCACGCCCGGGGCAGCTGCCGGGGGGAGAGAGAGAGATTCACACACAGGCGAGAACACTGGCACACTGTCCCGTGGACACGGGGGGTCGATGCCCAGAATAATCTGAGACAGTCGAACACTTGACACAGAAAAACAATCGGCGTGGTGATGCATCTTGTATCTGGGAACCCCTGTACTGGACTTTGACTTGTCAAAAGCTCCCAGGCTGGTATTTGTATCTATTGATGAGGAAACTAATGGAATATCTGCCCAGCGTCTCACTATATAAACAATAAAGCACTCATAAAGTATAAAAGGATCATTAATAACAAACGCCGCAGTTAATAATAACGCCGCAGTTCAGCCCAATTTAAAGAAGAAGATTGCTACGGTCGAACATTAAGATAACATTGGACTTGTATTTTATTTTTGCTTTGCTTCTTTATTCTATTGAGAATTAAGTGACAAAAGAATCTGACTTTAAGGAGTTTCTATTGAAATGAAAAATGGCCTCAAAATAGAGCCCAGAGAAAAAGTGGTGCTTGTACTCAGGCCTGTAAATAGACAGCGAGACTGCAGCTCATGCCAGCTTTTAAAATAGAAGACCTGTCTGTCACACACACTCCTCATGATGATGAATGTTGATGCATAATGGAGAATGTGAGATTACTATTCCTCACTTCACGGGATCTTTGGGTTCATGAGGTCATGATATTGCCTCTGAGATTAGATACTATGACTTAACATATAACGACAAAAAGGGCGTACATGACCGTGTCCACCCTGGAGTCACGTGTTCATCCCGCTAAAGACGGTCTTTTTCGTGGTATATTCTGCATGTAAATGTAAGACAACAGACGCAGACATCTGTGAGCGATATGAACATGTGATCTGTGTTCAGTGGATGTTTTTGGTAGGTGTATTTCTGGCTGTATTTTAGGCGTTCTAATCACTGCTCCCTCGTGTAAAAAGAATCTCAAGCATGGCAGAAATTTTGCGAAAAAACAAGTTGTTTAAAGATTCCTGCGATTGCTTACACTCTGATCTGTATCATCGTCACATTTCCACGTCTAGTCCCATCTCTTGTATTCGGGATGAGTTGGTAAAGACCAACACAACTATAACACTAAGGTCACAGACCTTCCCATCTAAAAACACAACCCTCTTCTCTGAATCAGATCGGTCATCTGAGGACTTGACCTGTGTGAATACACTCCTCTTTTCTTTTTTTTTTTAAAGTTTCGCGATGTTCCAGATATTCCCCTGACCACGGACTTGGACAGCTGCTGCTGGGAGCGGCCGGCCGATAAGATTCCTGAGTGTGTGTCTGTGTCTGTGTGTGTAACTCCTCCGCTGTAGTGTGTAGTGTTTACCGGTACGGCCCTGTGGCTGGGGAATAGGTTCAGAGGGCCACGGGGCGTGGAGCATCGCCCACAGAGCCACAGCGCTGCTCTTCTGCCGCTGTCATAATCCTGGAATACGAGCCCGCTGTCTCATAAATCACACGAGGAGAGAATCTCTGCGTAAAACGAACGTTCCCGACCGTTTTATCCACCGCCAGTTCAGCATCAGCTTTTATTATCTTGAGCCTATTCGAAGGCTACGACGACACGTTAGGGCCTTTTTGAAGCTAAAATAAAAACAAGGTGGATTATATTCTAACAGTGAAGCCTCCGAGCTCAAGGTGCCAACTTTCTACTGTTGACGTACAGGTCACTGTGAAGAACGGCATGCTAACATGCTAACGGATGCTGGTTTTGTTTATTTGCTTTCATATATATATATATATATATATATAAGTGATGCTGTTTGGTTCAGAAGTGATGTAATTCAACCTCCTGGTGTGTTGAGACCGCTGCGTCACACTTTAATGGATTCATAATAATTTTGACTTGTGTTGCGCTGATTAATTCGGCACACAGCGAACACACAAATTGTGAAGTCAGCCCCTCCACATCTGCTCCTGGTGTTCTCCAACACTGCTTTTGATGAAGGAAACGACGGAACTGACCAGCGCTAAAAGGGACTTGTTTAAATGTGGATTTGGAAAAGTAACTGACGCAGATTTAAGGGAAAGTAGACGTTAAAAGGGTTACAATGTGAGTAAGTAATTTGCTGCGCTGCAGAGCGAGTGTGTAATCGGGCTTCGTTCCAGACTGTAATCTTGTGGCCTCGACCGGAACGGCGGTGGCTTCCCTCCTGGAGGGAAGTGAACGAGACACCGTGACCAGCTGTGATCTGTCTCGACACGGGAACACTTGAGGCAAATGTGATAATTGGAAAAGCACTACGTTTTTTTTCTTCTTTTTAACCGCCTGCTTTGTTGGCATAGAAACTGCTCCAGAAAAAAAAACAATAATCCAGACGGGTTTCCAGCGCGCTACGGGACGGGGGTGGGCGGTACGAAGATGTTCGCTTGAATGAACTGAACCAAGAGAGTTCAGTCCAGAGACGTCAGCAGAAGAAACACAGGGAGCGAGTTATTCCTCCTTCATGAGATGGAAGATGAAAGGATTGTCACCTCTAAAAATATATTCACAGACACGGTTCATGTCCGTGAAGCCACACGTGAGATGTAAATGTAATTATCCACTGTGGTGCGAGTGACTCGTAAATCGGTAGCGCTGTCGGCAGCCAATCGGGCGTTCCTCTCCATGGAACTCCCTCAACGCCTTCACGGTCGCAGAGCTTGAATGTCGTTCGCCTCCAGAGAGTCGCAGCTCGACGTGACGAGTCCTCGTCTCATGCCGCTTAGCGTAGCCTAGCTCTGCGCTTCTTCGTCGCTGCAGGTCACGATTACCAACACACACATCTCGACCATCATAGCTAAATGGCCTTCCCTAACCCTTTAGCAAGTCTCAATCCTCAAACGGGCCTTTTCAATGAATGAGGGCCGGTCCAAAATGTCTCCGCAAATGTCCTCGGCCCTGTGTGTCAAAAACTGCGGTCCTCACTACGTAGCGTAAGTAAAGGAAAAAACACTCCCTGTGCTCCAGTGTTGTGGATTGAAGCGTTGACCCCTCATTGCTGTGGACGACGACAACAACAACAACAACAACGCTTCCTTTCTCCAGCGTTCCAACCCAGCCCCCACCCTCAGCCCACTTGGATCAGTTCACACACTTAAAATACCCCCCTGCCCCGTCTGTTAGGACTCTCTGTACTAGTTTCTACTAGCAACTGTCGGCGCCACACAGCCAGTCGGCCGCCCGACACCACAATACCTGCAGACATTCCCATCAGCCTCGGCTGTGCTCACTTAATGCCGGCATTAGCATACGAACACCCTTCAGTAATCTGGGTTAGCTGCTAGCGACATGTCGGCGTTGTCTCTGCTTTACGAGTCCGCTCGCTTGTTTGGGAGGTTTGTGTACTTCTTTGGCTCAAGGAGAAGAGATCTAAGGCAGAGTTCTCCTGTGGAGCCAGATGTTTTTCCCATTTTGAAATTCAAATCTCCTCCCGAGAAGAGTTAATATCACCTTTGGCAAATATCACGTTCGCGTGGTATTTGAATGTTGTGCGGCTCGGTATTTGCCTGCATGTCTGAAAGTAGGCTCCAGGTCAGCAGTGCCTCTGTGTGTGTGTGTGTGTGTGTGTGTGTGTGTGTGTGTGTGTGTGTGTGTGTGTGTGTGTGTGTGTGTGTGTGTGTGTGTGTGTGTGTGTGTGTGTGTGTGTGTGTGTGTGTACCACGGATTGTTGTTTCCTGCCCCGCGCAACACGACTGGTAAGACGTTTATCTGTGGAATCACAGGAAGAGGGAGTGATGGCTTACAGGCCCGCTTCCTGCAGCAGAAGCCTCTTTTTTTTCCTCCCTCTGCGTCCCGAAGGCCAGGACTAGAATACACCAAAAAACGCACACACAGCAGGGCTCACTGTATCCCACGGGTGCCCTTTCCTCCCCCTCCCCACCCTCCCTTCAACGTGTAACACAAGATAAGATCATTGTGATCGTGTTCATCCTCGGTGGAATCCTGTTGTCACAGCTGATCCTGTAACTACCCCTCCCTCTCCGACAGGAATCGCCACACCTGCATGAATAGCCGTGTGAGTGCGTGTGTGTGTGTGTGTGTGTGTGGTGTGTGGTGTGTGTGTGTGTGCGTAAATAAGAGCCGGTGAGTCAGGCTGGTGGTTCGCCCGGTTCATCCTGTTTAGAGTTGAATTCAGCCGTCGCTTTCCGAGGGAACACAAACGCACAACACTGCCCGGGTCACTCATTTTACAGTTCCTTTTGTATTCTCTATCTTCTTATGCTTTTTTTATATGGGACTCAACACGGGCGTGTGTGTGTGTGTGTTTTATGTCGAAAGAGTTGATGATGAATTGGTCGATATTTCTCTTTTTTTAATATGAACAAACGTTTTTGAAAAAAGAAGCGGCTCACGCCGGCTCGCTATTTATAGATCCCTCCTCGGCTTTTGACACGTTTATCAGCACAAAAGCTAATTAATCTTATTTTCTTTCTTTTTTTTAAATTAGATTTTTACCCTTTGGGACATTTTGTCCTCAACACACTTCGGGACGTGAAGAAGACTCTTTCCCAGCTCATTGTCTCTCTAGTTATACGACAAATGTATCACACAATTCTAATGAGTGCTTTTTACATAAAATCCCTGTTTATTGTTCCTGTTAAACACTTTCTAATGTGGGATGACTCATCCTGCACTCAGGGGCGTCGACAATATATCACACAATTAAATCAGTTTGGTTGGCGACTCAAGAACACAAAGAGAACTTCTGTTATTTGTTTCACGATAGAACTGTCATCGTTCCTTCGTTGTCTTCAGTGTGGCTCGGTACGAGAGTCCTGCTGTGTGTTCATACTCTCTGGATTATTCGGCGGCGTCATCAGCTGCGGCCATCTTTTCGGTGCTGTAATCCAGTTCGCTGCATACTGGACTCCTTCACTGAGTCCCAGTGTGTGTGAACGGCTCTTTGTCCAATCAGCTGCCTGCTCCCACCAGCTGCTTCTCCCATGAGGCTGCTTTCAGACTACTACTACTACTACTACTACTACTACTACTACTACTACTACTACTATACCACCACTACTACCACCTCTACTACTACCACCACCACTACTACCACCTCTACTACTACTACTACTACTACTACTACTACTACTACTACTACTACTACTACTACTATACCACCACTACTACCACCTCTACTACTACCACCACCACTACTACCACCTCTACTACTACTACTACTACTACTACTACTACTACTACTATACCACTACCACTACTACTACCACCACTACTACCACCTCTACTACTACCACCACCACCACTACCACCTCTACTACTACTACTACTACTACTACTACTACTACTATACCACTACCACTACTACTACCACCACTACTACCACCTCTACTATTACTACTACCACCATCACTACTACTATTACTACTACCACCATCACTACTACTATTACTACTACTACCACCACCACACATACAGAACACAGTAGTAATTGTGTGAGCATACGTCGTCTTGAAAGGGGAGGAGCTTCAGTATAGTGGTGCGATAAGCCCCTCCTCAAATTCAAATGTGTCCAAAAAAACCACCATAACGGGTCTTAAAGCACCCATAATGCTGCACCATCAGAGGCTGGTATCCAGTTCAGACACGGTGCCATACGTGTACTTAAACAAAATAAAAAATAACAGCAACAGAGACGAGACGGTTCGCTCGTTTGCTTTCTTTACAGGTTTTTTTTGGCTCCATTGATGAGAGTGAAGGCCGACGTGAAAACGACTCAAAATGAAACGTCAGAATGTTGACTATTTCCTGTTAAGAACACGTAACCTGTCAGCTGCTGTCCTGCCTTTTCCCAGCAGCCTCTATTTCGCAGGTTATTATGTTGTTTTTTTTATTTTCCAGTTCACATACTTGAAAGCGTCCACAAATCTGCTGTGATGGATGTTAATCAGAGAAATGAAACGCTGTAATCACTGAGAAATAACAGGAAGGACGCTTCAGAGGGGTGTGTGTGTGTGTGTGTGTGTGTGTGTGTGTGTGTTTGTCAGTGCGTGTGTGTGTGTTTGTCTGTGCGCGCGTGTGTGCAAGATATAATCAGCATAATCTCCCAAAATGCCCTCTCAGACTGCCTCCCTGCCACAAACAGATGAAACGTAAAGGGGGCGGAAGACACAGATGGATTTTGAACAGAACCCTCTGGCATTCTGCCATCCCGCCATTTAAAGCGCGTGTTTAGGGAAGAGAGAGAGCGCTCACTTCTCCACAGCAGGCCAGTGTGTGTGTGTGTGTGAGTGAGTGTGTGTGTGTGAGTGTGTGTGTGTAAGAGAGAGAGAAAAAGAGGTGAAAAAGCGACAGAGGAAGCTGCTTTGAGATCAGAATCGGAACAATAAGAAGACTCACTTCTGCTTCTGGAGAGTCAGTCAATTACATTCAATACAGCCTAATATATCACAAAATGTGCCGCACATGTAGACGGCATGTAGACTCAGTCACCGTAGACCCACCGGACTGTCACTTCGAAGCCCTGAGTTTCAGATTTCACTTAATGAAACAATGGACAATGTTGTGGTAGCAACCTGTCAATCACCTCGTAGCCCCACCCCTAAAGCATCCCCTGCTTTCAGTCTTTTTGACTTTAAATGATCATAATTTACTTAATGAACATCATGCTTTATTGAAGAAGACTTGAAACTAGAGTGTGCGTGTGTGCGCGCAGCAACGACACATCTCTAGTATTGTCGTGTTTCCTTGTGACTGCTGTCTGAGTCAGCTGAGCAGAAAGCAAAGAAATTAATATGTGACTGAAATTGATTTGACTGTTGACATACACACACACACACACACACACACATGCAGAACTGCAGGTGCGGTGAGAGGCGGCTGTATAAATAGCAGCAGCATTTATCCGGTGAGGACTCTGGAGCTTCCTCGGTTGCCAGCCAGCAGATCCCAGACCTGTCACCGGGCCTCTGACGGCCTCTTCACGGCATCAGGCAGCACCGGCAGCTGTTCCCCGCCGGCCATGTTTGATTGGTTCCCCACCGGCCATGTTTGATTGGTTCGTGCCGGAAAGTCGGCCATATTTAAAATATGATATCCATGGACCATTATGGAAATATTGCAAAGTGATTTACTCTACTGGGAGAAACTTTTATTATTTTGTGCCGGCGGCCCCTGTGGACAAAAGTGGTACTGGTTTCTTGACCTTTCTGTCTTCTTGATTTTTGTGTTATTTTTTTGCCGGGAATCTGAAATATCTACACGCATCTAGTTTGGGCTTCGTTAAATTCTGCCGGTCAGATGGAGGCGTCAGAATTGAACGCAGACGGTTTTACAACCGCGTAAAGTTGTACCTTTCTTGTAGCGTTCATAGTTATTGGGCTTGTAAAAACAATAAAGCCGTAACAATGCATCTACGGCTGGCACTTACCACACGGAGATCATTTCTCCATAAAGATGCCATTCTAGGCTGAGTGCTCGCACAGAGTAGCACTCTGTGTGTGTGTGTGTGTGTGTGTGTGTGTGTGTGTGTGTGTGTGTGTGTGATTGTGATGCAGCTGTCGCTCCTGCCCCCCTATCTAGATATGAAGCGGGTCAACTGGGCTGCTGCTCTAGATACAGAGCGGTGTTGTGGGGTCGAGTCAGTCGTGCAACAGAAGCTCTTTGTCCAAACACAAGTCCACCATGAAGCCGCGGGGGGGAGGTGGGGGGGAGGGGGGGGTCAGTCCTCCATGGTGGAGTGCTCTGAGCTAAGACAATGAAGAACAGTACAGATGTATTGTAGTCCTCCTCGTCCTCGTCCTAAGGGGTTTCAGCCTTTAAAGGTCGATGACATTCTCCTTAAGAAAAAACAATCCACTTCGTAGAAGTGAGCATCTGTTGCTACGCTAACGTGGTATTTTTCCTGCAGCTTATACGTGTTTGGAGAGAACTAAAAGAAATAAGAACCACATCATGTCAGGACAGCAAATAAATTATTCGATTAATAATTATACTGTACGACCTGTACAGTCTTCAGGCATCGTGAGGCCATCAATCATTTTCCATTTCGGCCATTGTTCTCCGCTTCTTCCAAATGGCAAAACATGTTTATAACTACAGACGCTCTTCCTCATTGTCAGCGCTTTGGGTCATATTATTTATTTTTTTAAATGGGGGGAAAAAACAAGTTTAATGAAATCTAAGTTTAAGTGTGGTTTCATCTTTTATTTAATACTACTTTGTCACTCACAAGTTCCTTCAGCAAGTATTATTAGTAAAAAAAACTCTCCTTTAAAGAAGCAACGCATTCAGAAACCTGCACGGTCAGCAGTAATGTAAGAAGTGTTTTTGGATTGACTTCCTGTTTCCCGCCTGCTCGTCAGAACGCTGTGTGTGTGTGTGTGTGTGTGTGTGTGTGTGTGTGTGTGTGTGTGTGTGTGTGTGTGTGTGTGTGTGTGTGTGTGTGTGCGTGTGTTCGTCTACGAGCGATCCGCTCGATCTGCTGTGTTTGATGTGTCGTCGCGGCCTCGGTGCTCCGGCTGTGTGTGTGTTTTTGTGTGTGTGTGTAGCTCCCATGACCTTGAGTGCGACCCTGTGTTTGTGTTTCGGGTCCACGCCGCGATACGGGCGCCGCCGTCGACTCTGTCACTTTGAGAGCGTCTCAGCATTTTTAGTGGAGCGTTCCCTTTCCCGTCAAAGGTAAAGGGACTTGGGGACGACCTTGACCCCTTGACCTTGCTGTGGTTCACGCTGGCCCAGAGTGACGGCTGTCAGGCCGGCTCAGCCTCAGCGGCAGGTTCACAGACGGCTCGGCCTGCGCGCAGTCAGACTGTTGGCCGGTGAATATTCGGTCTTTTGTGTTTATTTGTGTTTATTTATTTTTCAGCCTCTGCTTTAATGTCAGAGTCTTTTTTTCATTGTTCCCAGAGCTCGCAGCCACGGCTCAACTTCAAAGCTCCCCCGCCTCATTAGATATGTGTATATCCTGACCTACTCCCTGTTTATACAACCACATTAGCATCACACACACACACACACACACACACACACACACACACACACACACACACACACACACACACACACACACACACACACAGGGTCGAAGCCGCTCAGTAGACGGTGACTGATGTCGGCCTTTCCTCGGCCGTATTGGGGACGCGCTCCAACTTTTAAAACTGGCGTCCGTGAATGAACTCTTGATTCCCCCGAACTAAAAACATACAAAGTGAGTCAACTTATATTTAGATAATGATTTCATAATTCAGATATATATGCAGGTAAAAGTCATCTTTCTTGTGACAATGCGACATAAAAGAACAAAAAGCTTCACCAAGAGTAAATGTGTTTATTCATTTGTGTCTCGATGCATCGTACGTAATAAGAAGGAATAAAAGGAATAAAAAGCAGCGGTTCATCGTCGTGTACGTGGTCACTTCCTGTTCACTGGCTGCAGAGGAACCAAGGTGGTGACCTTCCTAAAGAGGAACCCAAGATGGATCCAAGGCGTACGAGCAGTATGTTTACTTTGTACATTGCGCCCGTGGTTTCACGTCATGGCTGCGATATACACAGCCGCCTCCAGGGGGCGCCAGCTTGTTAAGAGAGGCCGGTGGCATGCGATTGGCCGGACGCGCGTACACGTGTCATGTGTTCAAGTGACTTCACTGCGTCCGGACATGACTGGCAGAGACACTTTGATTCATGATATTGAGTGAATGTCTCCGGCTTCCTCCTGCTGGAGTCTGATCTCTCTTCAGTCCGGCTCGGCTCCTCCGGCTCGTCCTTCTCTGGAAAGGTCACAGGCTCGTGAAAGGAGGGGAATCCCCTGGGCTGCTCAGCCTCTCAGCCTCTCCCGCTCCTCTTTGAAGATTAAACTTCCATTTTAATGAAAGCCCTCCCTTCCTCTCTTCCTCTCTTCCTCTCTTCCTCGGCGCATTGCGGGTCAGACTGGTCCTCTCTCCAAACGGCTTTGGGATTGTTCTGCCGTTTAACGGGACTAGAAGTCGATCGCAAAACCATCAAAAAGCTCCCGTGGTTCATGAATTCCTTCTAAATGTATGACGAGAAGCTTTTAACTGGAACTCAATGTCATGCTGATGTCTTCATATCAGTGATATTCAAACAGTGTGCCGTGGAAAAATTGTCCAATTTCACTAAATCGTTCCTAAAAAATATAATTTCGTCTGAGCCTGCAATATAGTGGCTAGTCTGGTGGTGAGATACTCCTCCATGCCAGTAGGTAGCGCAATAGTTACTGACCACGTATGCTGCATTCTGCTGTTATGTGACATTTTGTAGCTTGAAAAGCTCTGCTCTATATGACCTCTGTCAGTAAAGTAGACCACCAGAGAGAGGATTTGTACTTCTTCTTCTTCTTCTGCCGTCAGGCTCAGACCTCCCAAAGAACCGGATGAAGAACTCCAGCTTTGACCTTCAAATCTGAACAGTTGAACACCGCCGCTTTTGTCCACAGGGGTCGCCAGAGTCGACCTAAAATGAACCGTCTTACCGAAGTAACGGAGTCTGCAGGTGATGGAGTCCAGACTAGCGGAGGGGTTCCAGGTGGATGTAGAAGAGGTGGAGATAGTCTGAGGGCATCTGCTCGGATGGAGACGGCTCTCACAGATGAAACCATCAGAATGTGGTGCATTCGTGTCTCTTCCAGTTCAGCGGAAACGTCGTCTTGTCCGCCGCCGCTCTCGTACGCCGCTCTCGTCCCATTAGCCTCGCCCGAGCGTCCCCCTGAGGAGCCGTGTTCTCTCGTCATAATGGAAAAGATAATGCCTGAAATATTTACAGCAACAAGGGGGGGAGAAGTGTTTCAATAAGAGATGAGGTTTAAAAAACAATTCCAGGAGTTGCTCTCGGTCTTGTTTTGATGAACCAGGAAAGGGAGGGGTGGGGGTCTGGACTACGGTTCCACGGCCGAGTCGGAGGATTAAGCTAATCCAGAGTCCCCCAGGTAGACGGAAGAAGGAGGACGGGACATAACCATTCCTTTCATTGGACATTAAATCCTTTATTCTTTAAATGGCCAAACTAATGAGGAGCGTCCAGCCCCGAAGGGATCCGGCTCACGGCAAAAGCTTTTATGAACCAGCGGCTGTTTGAATGTTCTTACCGGGCCGACACTGTCACATAGCCGGGACAACGAGGCCGATGTTTTCAGTTCACTCGACTGCGTCGCTACGACGTCGGCGTCCAACGCGTCCAACGCCGGCGAGTTCTTCGGCTGCTCGCGAAACCTGCAGAGCCTTTTTTATTTGGATCAGATTCAACCCGACTAAGTTAATGGAGCACAACCAGAAGCTCATTGGCTTCACTCCAGATGTTCAGTCTGCGTCCCGCACGACTCGCTTGACCTTTTTTTTTTAGGATTTAACGCAGCGTGTCGTTGGTCCGCGGTTCAGCCTGCAGCTTCCTCTCCTCTTTAAATGTCAGTCACTTGAAAAAGAGTTGTAGAATAGTGCCCCCTTCTTTAGTTGAACTGTAGTTTCACCTTGCGCTGCTACACACACACAGACACACACACACACACACACACACACACATGTGGGGGTTCGATGTAATGTATATAATTACTGTTATGGAAGTCCTAATCCCTGAGAGTACTCGTTACCGGTGGAAAGTAGTAATGAGCACACCAGGTCAGTAATAAACTGCACATTTTTAATAGCAACATATATTTTGCTCCCATAGCATTAGCTAAAGTTACATAAGTGTGTGTGTGTGTGTGTGTGTGTGTGTGTGTGCTGCCGTGACTCATCAGCTGGCGTTAGCCACCAGCTCGCCGTCGCTCCGCCGCTCATCACATGTGATCTGATCCGAGTCGGGCCGGCTCGACAGCGTGCAGCTGCCACGCCGAATATTCAGTCACTCCCACGGGCTTTACGCCGGCTTCAAGTCGACTACAATACCCAGAAGCCCCGGCTGTATAAAATAATCTGAAGTGAAACGCTTCAGTTTGTTGCACTTCGATGGAATAAAAGATTTCCTCATAGAAAGAAAGCACATTTCTTAAATTTAGAACCTTTTTTTTGAACACCTGACATTAAGGAGAACAATACACAACAGCTTGAATAAGTGAGCACGTGCATGAAGAATAAGATGTGGAAACTCCAGACGTACGTGAGATTAAAATAATAATCTATTTAACATTACCCATTAAAATCCTTCATGTAATAGATATTCAATCAAATAAAAGTGTGATTCATAAACTAAATTGTATATATTGTACATTAAATCAGACCCTGAGGCACACAAATAAACAATTCAAAATAAATTTAAAAATACAAACATAATAGAAAAAAATGTATACAAATTAAATACAAAAGTCGCTTCTATTTCACATCACTGACTAAAGGTGGAGAAGCACCGGTCTGGGAAGTGAGTATGAGGGACTCGGTCCTCACAAACCGGGTAAAACAAATGTGAGTGTGTTTAAAGTGAGGGAGAGAGAGAGAGAAGGAGAGGGGGAGAGAGAGAGTGTGTAAAAGAGTAAAAGCAGCAGCACAGCGAGCACAGAGGCATTCAGAGGGAGGAGGGAGAACAGGAAGTCTCCTCCAGCCCCCTCCTCCCCTCCCTCGCTCCTACCTGGCCATGCCGCCCGGCCTGCGCAGGAAGTGGAGGAGCGCGGTGCGAGCGCTTCGGACTCTCCGCGGGACGCCAGGTGGAGGAAGAGGAGGAGGAAGAGGAGGAGGAGGAGGTGACGCTGTGAGTCTGCTGTTATTTTTAGTAACTCTCCTCCCTCTGTGGGCTAATCCGCTGCTGCTCAGGCTTACCTCCAGACCGGAGGCTGCAGCACACGCAGCGGGCAGCGGGCGGGTCAGGCGGGTCGCTCCATGTGGGCGCCGAGCATGCCGACGCAGCGGCGAGTCAGGGGTTTGATCGAGGCAGCAGCAGCAGCAGCAGGAGGAGGAGGAGGAGGAAGAAGGCTCCTCTGGCGCTGACCATGAGTCTGGAGTCGCTGCCGGCCGGCTGCTGCACTGGCTACCCCGGCTGGCCCCAATGCAGGCCGGCCCAGACGGGCCAGAGGTGGGGAGGAGAAGGAGGAGGAAGAGGAGGAAGAGGTGAAGGCAGTGGAGGAGGAGGAGGTGGAGGAGGCGGTGGAGGGACCGCAATCCAGCTGATTGGGCTGGACTCTGAACAGCTGAAGGGCAGCCTGGTGGTCGTCTTCACACCGGCTGGGAACTCCTGTCTGCTCAGATTGGTGGGACATGGATGGATGGAGTGATGAGGGATGGATGAAGGGATGAGGGATGGATGGAGGGATGAGGGATGGATGGAGTGATGAGGGAGGGATGGATGGTGTTACGTGGTGTGTAGCTTGTTAAAGATGTGTTCATTTCAATGGATCTTCTACATGGTGGATGTCTGAACGGGATGTGCAGACTGGACATTCAGGTCTTTACAACCGTTGTGTTTGACTTCACCGTGCAGGTGAAGATGGGGCGCTGCTGCCCATTGCTTTGTCTGGAAGGTGTGTGTGTGTGTGTGTGCGTGTGTGAAAAAGTGTGATCGTGCAGTATTTATGACTCCCAAAGAAATAACCACGACAAAGGATGTCGGATCGCTTTCGATCCTCATGTCCTTGTTACAGAGGTGTGTGTGTCTGTGTGTGTTTGTCTGTGTGTGTGAATATTGTATTATTGTATTGCATACAGTTGTTTTAGAGTGTGTAGTGTGTATGCTTTAAATCCTCATTGTTAGTTTAAATAAAATTTGGTCACTTTTTACTGTTTACACACAGGTGTCACTACGTTTGCTGGACACTGGGTTAAAGTCCTGCTCGTTGGTCAGGATGAACTCTGCGTTGTGTGATGACTGCGATCGAATGGACCGTTTTTATTTTTACACAGCACCTTTTTCAAATGCAACCCAAAGAGCTTTAAAATGATTGACAGGACAGAAGTAGAGGATGAAGAGACTGATGGATGAATGGCAGTAAACAGGAAGTAAAACAGCTGACTGGCGTCCGTGTAAACAGGCAGCGTGCGGGACAGAAACGGGACTCGACCCCCGGCTCTCGTTCACGCCATTTTTTTGCCTCGTGGCCCCCGTCCCGCGCCGGTGTCATCGGTCGCCCCGCGAGCGTCTGAACGCTCCCCAACGCGGCGCGTTACATCTGTTGTAGAGCAGATGACATCACCGGTACAGAGAGGAGGAGAACAACAAGAGAAAAGTTCCAGCGTCTAAAAATAGGCTGTTTAATTTTTCATATGTTGCTTTATTTCTCTTCTCTCCCGCGCAGCCATCTGGCTCGTTGTGGAGCCTCATGGCGGCGTGAACAGAGTCCTCCATGTCTCACCTGACGAGCAGCGTCCTCATGAACCAATACGGCTCGAACGTCAATGCAACCATAACGATGCTTATTATTATTTAATTATTATTATATTATTATTGTAACATCTGCAGCCTGATGTGAGCGTTCCTACTTCCTGATACTTCTGTGTTCATGCGTTAAAAATCACAAACCGTTTGTCTCTTTTTGAAAGATGGTCTCGCTGAAGCAGCTGGGTTCAGGTTGAGCATGTGAGTGTGTGTGTGAGAGAAAGTGTGTGTGAGTGAGTGTGTGTGTGAGAGAAAGTGTGTGTGTTTGTGAGAAAGAGAGAGGAGCAATGAGCTGGAAATAGACAAGGGCAGATGTCTGTTGTCCAATTACAATCGTACACCAGCCGGCAGTGAGGCGGGACAGGACAACACGCAGGCGGCTGTTATTGACATGATACTGACTGAGGTCAGCTCAGTTCTCTCTCTCTCTCTCACACACACACACACACACACACACACACACCCTTTCCCCATGTGTGTGTGTGTTAATCTGGGTTAGTCTTGTTTCCACTTGTCTGCGCTCCGCCCTCAGTGATTTACATGTCCAGCGCGTATTTCTGCCCACGAGTCGAGGCTCACACCAAAGCATTGTTGGATCAAATAAAGCAGTTTAAGGACTTGTTTATTGTTGTTATTGACTGAATCCTTGGCGTTTGCTAACCCTGCTGTGCGGTGTGTGTGTTCCCCACAGAGCTCGGGGATGGAGGAGATGGTGTGGGAGCAGTACACAGTCAACCTGCAGCGGGTGAGTTCCTGCACCAACGCATGAAGCATCGACAACCCCGTGAACGCTTGTTCATCACAGCCAACAGCTGTAAAAAACAAACGGCATTATGGTCCTCGAACACACCGTGTGTGTGTGTGTGTGATGCTTCAGAAAGAGCAGCTGAAACTTAAAAGCTTCACCGTTGTGATATTTCATCCAAAGCGTTTTTTTATTCTTCGTGTCTCATTTCAAAATGGCCGCCCCGCGAGTGAACCGCGTACTTTAACAAGATCCTGTCAAATTAAATTCTGAGCTCCTCGGCGCCACGAGGAGGCCGTGATTAAATCCTCACGGGACAAAACGATCCTCTAACCTTCGACTGAACTGCAGGCTGCGAAACGTGAAGAGCTTAAACACACACACACACACACACACACACACACACACACACACACACACACACACACACACACACACACACACACACACACACACACACACACACACACACACATAAAGACGTTAGAACCCCTGAAACCTTCAACAGCAACATTTCCGGCTACTTTAAAACCATAAGACACTAAAAGAGTGTCACTAAAATGCATTTTAAAGAAAAGTCATGGAGTTTCAAAATGGTTATTTCAGGCCTGGAAAAGTCCTTGAAAAAAAATCCAAAAAGTTGTGTAAAAGCCATGTAAATGTGTTATATTCATATGTTCATGATGTTCATTCATGCTGAGTTATAAATAATGAATCTGCTTTTAAAGAAAGAGGCTCAACATATCAGCAGCATACATACAGGCATCTATATAAATGTTTATTCTTTTAATCAAACTATTGTCTCTCATTCATTTGAGTCATTTAAGGTTTACTGTATGCTTTGAATCCTCATTGTTAGTTTAAATACTACATTTTATCACTTTTTACTGTATACACACACATTTCACACACTGTTTGCTCATGGACATTTGGTTTAAAGTCATAGAAATCTGTTGGTCACAACGTGTATGAACCCTGTCTTTTTAAAAGCTTACTAACTTTTGTTTTACTCTTAAAACATTTTTCCGGCGTTAATTGGCGGATCAGAATCAGAATCAGATCCGTTGACGTGTTTTGGTAGAGCTGTGTTGTTCTTCCTGCAGGACTCTAAGATGGGATTCGGCATCGCCGTGTCCGGCGGCCGCGACAACCCCAACGTGGACAACGGAGAGACGTCCATCATCGTGTCCGACGTGCTGCCGGGAGGACCGGCGGACGGATTCCTCTTGTGAGTCTGTCGACCAAAAAACCTCCCACTCAGTTATGTTCCCACAATCGTGTTGATTACTTATGTATGTGTGTGTGTGTGTGTGTGTGTGTCCTTCCTTTTATTTCCAGTGAGAATGACCGCGTCATCCAGGTCAACGCCGTCCCCATGGACAACGTGCCTCATTCCTTCGCTGTGCAGACGCTGCGTAAATGTGGCAAAGTGGCTAAAATAGTGAGTACCAGCCACACGGTGGGCTTTTCTTTGTGTTAACCTGCGTTAAGATTGATGACATCACACATGATGACCGGCTGCTCGCTCTCTTTGAATTGCAAATCTTTGAACACAACAAACTCACCGTGGAGCTGCACTAGTGTGTCGGAGGCGAAAAGGGAGACGTGGCCTGACGCTCATCACAGCTGTATTTGTGTTGCTGAGGCGCTGAACAGATGGGAGAGTGTGAGAGAGAGAGAGAGAAAGAACTGAGGCACACACTCGGACTTCTCCAAATTAACCCGATTTAGCATCGCTCACGATGGACAGTTTAAGAATTAAGAGTTGAAGCCAATGAACAGAAGTGACCATATTTGCAATGTGCAGGAGTGAGGAAGAGACCCCGTATATACCTGTCTGGTAATGGCAGCGACCTGTCAATCACCTGGTAGCCCCGCCCCTAAAGCATCCCCTGCTTTATGGTCTGTTTGACTCTAAATGAGCATAATTTACTAAATGAACATCAGGCTGTATCGAAGAAGACTTGAAACTAGAGATTGAGACATAAACTTTTGTTTGCAATGTTTACTGAGGGAATACATCAAGAGAGAAGTAGAGTCACTTATATAGACTTCTATACAACCAGAGGAGTCGCCCCCTGCTTGTCAGCATAAATAATACATCTTTTAAGACTCTTCTGCATTGGCTTCACTCTGGTTCTTCCCAGCAGTGTCGTCCTGAAGGTCAGTGTGAGCTCTCCTCTCAGAGTTTAAAGGTTAAGAGGTCCTGATGGGATTTGCCTTTATTGGAGCTTTAAAAACGATGTTGGGCAAGACGGCACGTTTCCAAAGCCTCACGGCGCTCCGGTGTGCAGAGCAGGGACGCTAACTCTTTCCTGGATAGTAGCACTTTACATCTAGAGGGAGGGATAGCGTGTTTGTGTGGTTTTAAGTCTCCTGCATCAGTGACGTCTCAGGGTTTCAGCCTGGCTGCCTCTCGCGCTGCAGCGGCTCTCCAAGCGGCAGCAGTTCTCTCCCGTGTGTACGCCGGACTAATCTCACCGCTCCGTGCAGCTAAATATAAAAGCCTGACATGTCGAGGGAATCTAGATTTGCTGCTTTGAATCACCGCTTTCACGACATCCGGCTGCATCTTTACCCTCGCTGCTGTCAGTGAGTCACACACAGAAGCCATTTAGTTTGAAGGCCTACTTTAGAGTTGCTTTTGTTTCAGTCTTATCGAGCAAATGGGTCCGTTAATGGGTAACATCTCCCAAAGGTTGTTTTTGATGAAGACTGTAAGCGTCACATTTCAGTAATGTTTAAGCAAGTTCCAGAAACTCCAGATATCTTTCTTTTTGTTGGTTTGCACAGCCTCTGACTCGAGTCACGTGGCTTTGACTCCAGTCAGACTCGAGTCACAAGTTTGATGACTTAAGACTCGCTTGACAAAGTCAAAAAAGACTCAACTAAATCTCAAACGGCCACGGCTGTAACGACGAGAGTTGGACTTTTCACGTAATTGATCAAACACCTGATACCTTCGAAGCCTCAAGCGCAAAAAAAAGGGTCACAAATCACCGCTAGTACCTTCTGCGGTTGTCCCAGCTAGCTCCCCGTTGTAGCCAGTTAGTGCTGCAGCTAACTCTCCACTAGCTCCCCGCTGTAGCCAGCTATCGCTGCTGCTAGCAGCGGCTTGTAACCCGACTTCTGTGGTAGTTGTCTTTTTAAAAATGTGTGTGAATGCCCAGGTCTGGGCAGCGCAGGGTTCTCATTGGTTCCTTCCCTGTCAGACGGTGAAGAGGCCTCGCCGGGTCCACACGCAGCCCCCCTCCCCGAGCGGAGACAGCCGGGCGTACACGCCGCCCAACCGCTACTACGACGCCGACAACGACAACGGCTGGTACCGCGAAGAGGGCCGGAACCACAGCTCGGACAACAAAGTCTACCTGGAGCCCGACTACAGGGTCGTCCGGGAGTCGAACCAGAGGGGGAGGAGCCGCGGGAGGAGCCAGGAGCGGACCTCGCCCAGCCCGGACCGGTCCAAGAGGGAGGGCAGCCGGGGGCGAGCCCTGGACGCTAGCGCCGACCGCCAGCGCTACCAAAGCCGAGGACGCAGCCCCGAGGAAGACTACCGCACGGAGGACAAGTACGAGAGGGGAGAAGGAGGAGGAGGAGGAGGAAAAGGAGGGAGGTATAAGAGCAGAGAACAGCTCAACGACAACCCTCCATCCCCAGAACCCTCCAGAGAGCTGGAGCCGCTGGAGAAACCCGTCAACGTCCTGCTGGTGAAGAACAGACCCAGCGAAGGTAAAAACAAAACAAAAACAACAACTCAATTGAGACGATGTAAGTTTTGTACGGTAGAGATTAGGAGGGAGTTCACCGTGGAATGCTTTGCCGTGACGCGTTAAAGCAGCAGCTGTGTGTTTGGTAGAGTACGGCCTGCGTCTGGGGAGTCAGATCTTCATCAAGCAGATGACCAGCACGGGCCTGGCTGCCAAGGACGGGAACCTGCAGGAGGGCGACATCATTCTCAAGGTGCTCACACACATTCACTCTTTCTCTCTCACACTCACTCACTCACTCTCACTCATGTACTTACACATATGAAGGTAGATTTGTGTGTTTTTTTTACCCGAGCAAATTTCTAGTTTGTAAGTAAATTATCTCCAAATCTTTGCACTTTTTTTTGAGTTTTTTTTTTTTTTGAGAGCAGAGATTTTTTTGGGAGCGGAATTTTTTTTTTGAGCACTTTTTTTTTTGAGAGCATAGTTGTTGTTTTTTTTAGCGCAATTTTTTTAGAGTGCTTTTTATTTTTTTGGAGTGTTTAAAAAAAAATCGATTTTTTGAATTGGGAGCAAAGATTTGGAAATAATTTACCTGCAGACAAGAAATTTGCTTAGGTAAAAAAGACACAAATCTACCTTCACTCACACACACACACACACACGCACACACTCTGGCATGGTCGATCAGTGTAGAATAAGCCCAGATTTACTGCATGGGGGAGGGGCAATGCTCTCTCTCTCTCTCTCTCTCTCTCTCTCTCTCTCTCTCTCTCTCTCTCTCTCTCTCACTGCCTCTAACATGTAAAAGAAGCAAAGTTCCTCAAGGTTTTTAGAGCAGACCAACTGGTTAATCTGGTCTTTAATCCCCATTTCTGACTCTGACTGTGTGTGTGTGCGTGTGTGTGTGTGTGTGTGTGTGTTCAGATCAATGGGACGGTGACGGAGAACCTCTCTCTGCACGATGCCGGCAAGCTGATAGAGAAGTCGAGGGGGAAGCTGCAGCTGGTGGTCCAGAGGGACCGCCGGCAGCTCCTGGTGCGCATCCCCCCCCTCGCCGACTCCGACTCCGACAACGACAACGACCACGACAACGACGGTGAGTCGCTGGCGCGCGCCGGTTGGCGTTGATCCACCGGGAGGTTTTCCCCGTTAGGACCAGATTGATGAAAGTGTCTCTGAGCGTGTTGTTCTGCAGCAGCGATCCCTGTAACCGCTCAGGAGTGCAACTCTGTCTGTGTTTTCTCTTCCAGGTAAATTGTCATACTTTTAGATGAAGGACCACCCAAGACACACACACACACAGCGTGTGTCACTCTGTTGCCTTTCTCTAAGCTGTAAAGCGGCTGTGACGCAACCTGACTAAAGTTGTAACGCCTTCACACCTTTTTGCACTTCTCTTTATACTGCTCTAAATCTTCTTTAAAAAAAACAACATTTTTAATACATGATTAATTTTTTTCCTGAATAAATAAACACATTTTAATCACAAAGTACTTTGAATTGTGTGATTCATTAAACACAGAGGTGGAGTAAAGCCTGAGGAAGGACGTCGTATGAATGTGCCGTGTTGAATGCGGTGACGCTTCATGTTTTGTGAACACAGAGTGTTGCATGACGCAGCGTGGCTGGTAGAAGTGGGTAAGGAGCCCGTGACCTTTCTGTGTGATAACATATTAATTACTGGTTTGTCTTAACAGCGTGGCGACCCGCCGTCTGTCCGGGCGGCGCTGAACCCTCCTCCGCCTTGTTGTTGTCTCGACCCATTTCCATTTCACACATCACATGGTACAGGTTCACGTCCCACTGACAGGCTCACGTCCCACCGACAGTTTCACATCCCACTGACAGGTTCACGTTCCACTGAAAGGTCCCACTGACAGGTTCATGTCCCACCCAACAGGTTCAACGTCCCACCGACAGGTTCACGTTCCACTGACTAGTTCACATCCCACTGACAGGTTCACGTCCCTCTGACAATGGGTTCACGTCCCACCGACAATGGGTCCACGTCCCACCGACAGGTTCACGTTCCCTCCACCGAAAGGTTCACATCCTACTGATGGGTTCGCGTCTCACTGACAGGTTCACGTCCCACTGATGGGTTCGCGTCCCACTGACAGGTTCGTGTCCCACTGACAAGTTCACGTTCCACTGACAATGGGTTCACATCCCACTGACAGGTTCACATCCCACTGACAGGTTCACGTTCCACTGACAATGGGTTCACGTCCCACCGACAATGGGTCCACGTCCCACTGACAGGTTCACGTTCCCTCCACTGACAGGTTCACATCCCACTGACGGGTTCGCGTCCCACCGACGGGTCCAAACAGCCCGGCTAGCCGCTGGCTGGGGCTTGTTTGCTGACAAACAAAGAAACGGGTCAAAACAGACGCTTGGGTTCTAACATTTTTAATATTTTTCCAGGACGTTTCAAGGAAAATCGATTTGCATCCAACCACCGCGTAGGGAGACTAGAACTGATGTTCTGAGAGAAGGCTTGTGGGTTGAATGCTGGTGTCTGCAGGAGAAGAGAGAGTGTTCACCTGTTCATGCGCCTCTGCCGCTCACCACAGCACTCACCACTCAGCAGAGAATCCATGTGAAAACGGCTTAAATCACTCGCCGCCTAAGCTTTTAAGCCTCAGTCTAAACAAAAGAACAAAAGCGTTGTGGATGATTACATAAAACAAGATTACTAATGCAAAGCTCCGCCGGCAGCGGCATTGATCATTTCAATCCACTGCATGAAAACAACTTCAGCTTTACCCTCAGCTAGCATGTAGCGCAAGGAAACAGCCATTTAAATGAAACGGGTTCATCCTCTGAGTAAATATATAAGTGATATTATCATAGTTACATTTGCCTTACGTAGATCAGACTCTAGTCTCCGCTTGTTTATCTTCAGTCTACTTGTTTTGGATTGTATTTACCTTCATTTTTTTTTTCATTATTGTTTATTTTCATGTTTTGTTGGTGTGTTTTAGAGAAGGTGGCAGAGCCCTTGTGTCCTTGTGGATGTTACCATGTTAAACTTCTATTTTTGTTGTTATTTATGTTCTTTAATGTTTGTCTGGGGATCCCCTTGATGTTCCATAGTGATGATATTGATACGTTGAACAAACACACTTTGTTAAAACTCAAAGACGAGCGGTGATGTTCGCTGTCACTTGGCCAAGGTGCCGTTTGGTCAAATATTTTTTTAATGGCGACTCCATTTTTGCCCTGATGGTGGCGCTGTTGGTGGTCAGAGGACAAAGCGGTCGCCAAAAAAAACCATGAGAGCTGATTCTGTGGAGACCAGGACCACCCGCCCCGCCCCGTACCTTCCCATATAGCCATCCTTAGGCCCCGCCTCCGGCCTCGGTATCGATTGGTCCTTTGTGTCGGAGTCTTTTGTCCAAACAATGCTCACTGACGGGAGTTGTTTCTGACCCACATCAGGTTTGACACATTATCCTCATATTCCTCTTTTTCGTGCTTCTTTGTCTGTCTCTCTTGTAGAGATTCTCTCTCTTCCATTTCAATGTCTCATTCCCGCCATTAAACGCCGTCGCCTGTGGTCGTGCAGAATGTCTCTCTAACCCTAATCTAACGGATTAACTCGTACTAGATTGCCCCCCCGCCCTCTGAAAATTGACTGCTGGTTCATCATGGCCTGTTGTTTTTCAAAGGGACAAGATTTGTGCCACTTTGTTTTTTGTATGTTTTCTCTTTAATGTGGTTTCCTCGATTTTGTCCTGTCACACCTCAAATGTCAGTGTTGTTTTTTTTTGTTTCCTGTATCTGGTTTCCTGGGTTCTGTTCCTCCGCCGTCGGCCTCCCTCCCTCTCTTCTGAGCAGAGCGCCACGTTCTGACGGATAAAAGCAGCGAATCAAAGACTCTGCCACCCATGTTCGCTTCAAATGGATCAAATGTACAGGGGGGGAGTGTGTGTGTGCGTGTGTGTGTGCGTGTGTGTGTGTGTGTGTGTGTGTGTGTGTGTGTGTGTGTGGGAGGGGGCTGAATGAAAGCCGAGTGCTCTCAGGGTTGAGTGTAAGAACTTTGGACCCGTGTGTTTTGGGGATTAAAGGCAGTATGGATTCTCCCGTGAGGCCCGAGCGCCGCCATCGCTGCCTCAATGGAGCGCCAGAAAAAAACCATTGTTAGCGATGTGGTGCGCGTGTCTGCCATGTGAGCCTTTCTTGTGCCAATTGTCACCTTTTTTTTTTTAGTTGTGCTTCTAAGCTAAGCAAAAAAATTCAAATTATTCTCAACTTTGCACCATTTGCCATCTTGGCTCAGGCAGCCAATCAAACCAAGCAAGAGGCGTTGCTGCTTTACCACTTCCTTCCAAAGTGTTTCGAGGCTAGTTGATGTGGCCGCTAGCTAGCTAGCTAGTTAGCTGTCTATTTCTGGACTATGTGTCAACGCGTTGGCTGCTTTTATCCTGAGAACTGAGCCGTGGCACTCGAGGTTCTCCTCATAATTCTGACTGACATCTCTAATAGTGTCCTCACTCTGTCCCGGGTGACATTAGCTGGTTTGGGGGCTTCCTGAGGCGACTGTCTTCTACTGGTGGTGGTGGTCTGGACTGGTGGTGGGATTTCACCTTAAAAGAAGTCTGTGTGTCTAACTGCCATGTCTGTCTGTCTTGTCTGTCCGTCAGACATATCAGAGATGGAGTCATACCATTCCTATTCTCCCCCAGAGGAGAGGAGGTCCCGCCAGTCCGACCTGTCCTCGCACTCCTCCAACGAACGAGACAACCCCAGGTAGGATGGATGGATTTTTTTTGTCATTCCTTTGGGTTTGAGGGCTCATTCCTGCAGCAGAGGTGTCCCGTTGCACACAAGCCTTTCCAGCATATTTGTTGAGGCTTTCTTTCAGCCGCCGTGACACCTTTAAAGCCTCTCATCCTGTTTGTATGTGTGTGTGAAGCAGGGAGGAACCCCTGAGGACGGCCAAGATGTCCGCCATGGCGTCCCCGTTCAAAGTACCTGAAGACCCCCAGGCCTCAGCTGAGCTGAGCAGAGACACACCGCACCACACCGAGGAGCTGCCAGGTTACTGTTTGGCCACTAGGGGGCAGTAGAAGCAAGCTGTGAACACGGCATCTGACATGTTGTCGTCTTAGAAAGTTTCATATGGCAAACATATAAATATATATATGTTGTTAGCTGTTGTAAACGTGGAAGATATTAACAGCGCTCTCCTCTACAGCTGCTGTAGCCACGCCCAAGATTCTCCTCCGACCAAGTCCTGAAGACGAGAAATTATATGGGTGAGTTTTTCCTTTTCCTCTCTTCACGCTTCTCTTTTTACCGCGTTTCTTCTTTCTGATGACGTGAAAAGCGGACTATTGCACGCATACGGCTTCCTCGGGTGGACGCCGCTTTGTCACACCGACCCTCCCGTTGACGGCAGCGTGCGTGCTGTCACCTTCCCCGCAGGCCGAACACCGTGATGGTGAATTTCCAGAAGGGGGACAGCGTCGGGCTGAGGCTGGCGGGAGGAAACGACGCCGGCATCTTCATCGCCAGCGTTCAGGAGGGCAGTCCCGCCGAGGAGGAGGGCCTGCGCGTCGGGGATCAGATCCTCAAGGTGAGCGGAGAGGACTTATGTTCCCACTTCAGGGCCTTTGAATAGCAACCGGTCTTCATCATTGTGCACTTTTTCTTTGTGTTTCCCCGAAGGTGAACAATGTGGACTTTCAAGGTGTAGTGAGAGAGGAAGCGGTGCTCTTCCTGTTGGAGATCCCCAAAGGGGAAGTGGTCACCATCCTGGCACAGAGCAAACCTGATGGTAAAACATTCCCTCCGCTGTTCCATTTTCAGTACAATAAACACACACACGCTGTCGTTTATCTCGACTAAACCACCTGGCTGTCAGAAAACAATTGTCGAAAATCGTTCCAATACTTGTGTTTATTGTATGTTTTTGTTCAGCAAAGTCTTGGGAAAAAAAATGTATATCTGCAAAAAAAAAATCACTTTTAAAAGATATTTTGATGGTAACTATGAACATTCAGCATGATATGAGCCAGATTCCTCAAAAAAGCCTCCTGGAGCGTCAATAAGACACCTTTATGGAAAGATTAGGACCTAAAGAATCAGAATCTGCAACAAAAATCACAATAAAACAAAGTTAGGAAGGAGTTTCAGTCAAAAAACTGTGTCGTTCGGTTCAAAAATGGAAAAAAATGTTTTTTTTTAATGCCAAAAGATTGTCTGAATGGGGCATGCTGGGTACTAAAATGGGATTTTTGTGCACAGTTCCAAAAGGATAAACCGCCGCTGGAAACAAACTGCACCATTACTTCCTGTTTGAGCAGCGTGTGTTACGAGGTGTTATGCTGAGCATAAGTGACTTAGTTGTAGGCTTTTTCAACGACTTTTGGAGTATCCCAGAACACAGTGTACTTTCCCACAATGCACTGCCAGCTGTCACACTCCACACCACAGGACCATAGTTCCCCCCTCTCTCTTTCTGTGATGTTTCCATCGAATGATGGAGATACCAGCTTGGCCCCTCGAGGCTTTTTAGACCAGATCAGGGTAGTTTGCTTCAGCCAACCGTGACACACATGGGCACACGCCTCCAACTCTGTTACGCAATAAAGCACATCGGCCCCCTTGAGCAGTGTGGCTCTGGATAAAAAATGGGGCTTTTTTTATTGGAGAAATCTATTTATGAAGCAAAAACACATCGTGCAGTAAAGCAGACTCTTTACTGTCCGGCACTGCTGAGAGGGCATTCAAGGTCATGGGAGAGAGTGGGCAAAGAAAAAAAATGAATAAAATAGTCGTGGATGAGCGGTCAGATTGGTACGGTTAAATTTGGATAGGAAGGAATTTTAGATGTGTTTTTACGAATGCAATTCATACAAAGACCTCACAAGTACAGTGAAATGAGTTTTGCAATTGTCCCGTCCCGCAAGATACATCTTTATTAAGTTTAAACCCAACTCAGTTATGATGTAGAGTCAGATTAAAGGGGTGGCTGGCACCACACAGACTGGTTCACATACGTATGTTAAGCGTGTTCTTGTCGTACCCCTTTGTTCCGATAATATTGGCCAAAAACGATGAGCAACCAGCCACCATTAAAAACAGAAACACACATTATTAACAGCATATAGCACGAACCCTGATTGCTCTCACTGTTGTTTGGCCTAGCTCAGGTTAAAACCGCTGTAAAACATCAACAAATACATACAGGTCATATTACCATATCACTGACACTTTGCTAGCTCTGGCTTCAACTGTATTTGTCCCTGAAGGCCGATTAAGTTGGATGTAAGACAATAAGTTACAGGAAACAATCATTTTTTCACACCTACTTGATGGGTACTGGCCAAGATGAAAAAAGAAAAAGGACATCCCAAAAGTGTTTTACAGTAAAAGACAATACCAAGACACGTGACACAGACCATCAGAGTGGAAAAAGAGATGAAAAGGGCACAGCCACAACCTTTTAGTTTAAAGTGAGAAACATCAGAAAAAGAGAGAAAGTCCTGATAAGAGGACTCGAGAGATCGAGTAGTTCTGTCTGATATCTGATTTTTCAATGTTCTGGGGTTTAGATTGGATGTACACTTGAATATCATCTGCATAGCTGTGATAAGATATAATGTAAAAAAGTACTAGTTGTCTGCAAAAAAGGAAAAGAGGTCCACTGTAAACTAAAGAGGACCCAGGACGGAACCATGGGGGGCTCCAGGTTTACGTGCACTAATGGGAGGAGGATCAATCGTTTCTTCTAACTCTCTGCAAAAATATGGCTACGCAACTCAAACTATTCCTTTTTTAAATTCCAGATGTTATACATCTTTAGTTTGAAGCTAGATTGTTTTAAAGGACTTTGAAATGGGATCACTAAACAATGTTCTGCTGGACTTTTAAAAAATGAATATTCTGTTGAAGCGAACCAGTAATAACCGGCGCCGGTGCGTCTCATGTGGAGAGAGCGCTGCTTTAAAAATAAACAGCCTTTTAAATGTCACAGCGCTTGTCAGCAGCCGGTCACGTCGGGTAGCTAAGGAGGCACTTTGGCTTCGTGTTGATCTGATTTAATTTGGAAATCCAATCAAATACCTGCACTGCCATTTAATCTAGAACGATAGAGTGAAAATATGAGTTTTTAACACACCAGTCAATGATGCTTCAAACTGACAACTGTAACGCAAAAACCAGCCTTAAAAGTAAAGTATCTTCCATTTCAATCCGTGCCGTGCGGCGGATCTAATTTATGCCGACGTGAGCAGTTGTTCAATTTTGAAAAGGGACAGTTAAATGTTTGGAAGAAAAAAAAAACAATAAATATTTAAAGCAACTTTAAATTGTTAAATTTGACAATGGAATCTGGTGTGACGTAATTGTGTTAGCACACAACACACACACACACACACACACACACACACACACACCACTTTGCCAGACAGCCCAGGGGAGTTGCAGCATAATGTATTTAAACCAGAAGGGCATGCTGGGGGAACCCTTTGCTTCATGTATTCCATCATCAAAGTCGACTGCATGCGCCGCAGCGTTGCCCGCGCTGAGCGCGCAGCCGGCCGCCGGCAGCGGATCGTAGTCGGTGTGACTGTTGCCTCCGTCGGTCCTTTTGGGTCAGCGCTTTGTCGGACCAGGCGCATCACATCAGGGGAGCCCGGAGCCGGCCGCGGAGTTTACTTCCATGCAGCAGTCGGACGAGTGTGTGCATTTCCTTCTGATTGCGCAAATGAGACTGGAAACTCGTGCGCGGAGCTTCACCCTTTGACCTTTTTTGAAGAACAGCGCGTGGATCATCAACAAAGTCGTCCACGCTCAGAGGATCCACGTGCTGGCTTTTTTTTTTTTTGAGCCCCAGGCTTCAATTTCCAATTATTTGTTGAAGTATACAGAGAATAAGATGTTAGATCTTCACAAAGCGTCTTTATTGTTAGCTCAATATATGAAATAAAAGTCCATATCAAAGAGGTTTATAGTCTGTCACGAAGCCTGTGATCTGGAATTTTATCTTTTTAGTTCAAACTTTTTGACGCCGCAACGACCTAATGCCCTCAAATGAATCATTGAATTTAAGTGCACGAAAATAATGAATGCAACTTCAGGGTTAACTTATATTTATCCCGGTGGACAAAAGTGGTACTACATATAGAAAGAGACAAGAGAACATCTCACATGTGTAGCTTTTTATTTTAACACAACATTGTTCAAACAGAGTTACAGAGATACACCCTTTTTAGTTTGGGGAGGACATTTTAAAGGGCCTGAAAATAGAGTTTTTTTCTATTGATTAACACCCTTCTTCTTTTGTTTGTCTAGTCTACAATGACCTCTTGGTGTCCGGGCGCGGAGACTCCTTCTTCATCCGGACCCACTTTGAGTACGAGAAAGAGACGCCTCAGGGCCTGGCCTTCGGCCGGGGCGACATCTTCAAGGTGGTGGACACCCTCTACGACGGCAAGCTCGGCAACTGGCTGGCGATCCGCGTCGGCAAGGACAAGCAGCTGCTGGAGAAGGGCATCATCCCCAACAAGAGCAGGTAGGCCCTTCAGCCGGAGACACCTGGAGGTGTCGGGCCGGGATCGAACCGATCGTCTGACGCCAGGGGTCACAGCTCTGAGTCATAGCTGCTTCATGTATGCACGTCTAACGACATTGAAACGCTCAAGATCGAAATATACCGGGAACGGCGTCCCCTGAATCTCTCATTAACGAGCCTTTCAGTCTTTCAAATGGCACAAAACGAGGAAGAGAGAGATGCACAGCGCTGCTGCACTGCGCTGCCATTACTCTAACTGTCCCGGGAGGGCTGCTGTGATTACAGGGCCGGGGCCCCGAGGCTGAGCAAATCACTGGCACGAGACGACTCACGTCCCAGTGGTACGCCTCCGTATGAGTCCTGTGTGTTTTTTAATTACACCACACATTCACTCTGGGGAGGGAATGAGTGTGTGCTAAGTAGGTAGAGTTCATGAGCGTTTATCTAAAGGACAGGACGCAAAGTTCTCCACAATCAAAGATGTAAAGTTCAGTCGCAACACAAACATCCATTATCTATAACTGCTTATAAGGTTGAGAGGGTGGTGGGGGTTGTATAGAAGTCTATGCTTCATGTTTTAAAGCTGCATTCTCTCTCCTGACCACCAGGGGGCGACTCCTCTGGTTGTATAGAAGTCTATGCTTCATGTGTTAAAGCTGCATTCTCTCTCCTGACCACCAGGGGGCGACTCCTCTGGTTGTATAGAAGTCTATGCTTCGTGTGTTAAAGCTGCCTTCTCTCTCCTGACCACCAGAGGGTGACTCCTGGTTGTATAGAAGTCCATAGAAAATTACTTCCCTCTTGATTCATTCCCTCAGTAAACATTGACACTCTTGGATATTTTTAAAGGTCAGATCTGTGTAAAGGATACATCGCATGTGCAGTTTGACCGGCTCCAGAGCTTCAGAACTTGTTGCATGAACACAAACATGTGAATAATAAATCGATTAATGACCGCCACGTTCTTTATTCTTCCCCCTTCAGAGCGGAGCAGATGGCCAGCGTCCAGAGCTCGCATAAAGCCGCCGCGGGCGACCGAGCGGACTTCTGGCGGTTGCGAGGCCAACGTTCTCTGAAGAGGAAGGACCTGAGGAAGAGCAGAGAGAACCTTAGCGTCCAGACGCTGGCCACCCGCTTCCCAGCGTACGAGCGGGTGGTGCTCCGAGAAGGTGGGTGATTTGATACTCAGAAACTAGAAGCGTTCCCTCCCTGGAGTTTAAATTAAAGAGGACCCAGGACAGAACTTTGGGGGGCTCCAGGTTTACGTACACTAATGGGGGAGGGGAATCAATAGTTTCTTCTAACTCTCTGCATAATTATCACACTATAAATTGTTCTGCTCTCTACATATCTCGTTTACGTCAAAATAAATCATCGTTGCAGCTGGTTTCCGGCGTCCCGTGGTGCTGTTCGGACCCATCGCCGACGCCGCCAACGAGAAGTTGGCCTCCGAAATTCCCGACCTGTTTGTTGTCGCCAGTGAGTCTCTTTCTTGTTTGTACGTTTTCCCAGTGAGGAGACGTCCTGCCGTTGCTTCTAAGCAACCTCTCCATTGTTTCTATGCTCTTACGTTTAGAAACCGAGCCGAAAGACGCCGGCTCTGAGAAGTCCTCTGGAGTGGTTCGCCTGAACACCATCCGACAAATCATCGAGCAGGTGCACACACACTCTGTTTGTCTGTGTTTTACTGGTCCTAAGAAACCCAAATTAACCTTATAGTATAGTTTATTTATATCAAATCATTCAGCAAATTCATATTTGATCATGAGTATGAACATCTATCAAAAAAGGTCAAAGGAGAAAGAATCCTGAGTTCAGAAAGTAGCGTTGTTTGAACGATAGCATGAAGCTACGTGCGACTACCACCCCTTCCTCTGATCAGTATCGACCCACTGAATCGATTGCAACTATTAAAAACACAATCCGCCAAAGCAGTCTAGAGTTATGAACCACATTGCATTGAAAAAGCCAGCAGAATCGATCCATAAATATGAAATATGACTTACTTTTTGGCCGACACGATCCTATCGCAGCGTGTCTGATAGCAAACTGAGCGCCGTTTGACGCCTTCATTGTGTCTCCGTTCCCCCCCAGGACAAGCACGCCCTGCTGGACGTGACGCCCAAGGCGGTGGACACCCTGAACTACACCCAGTGGTACCCCATCGTCATCTTCTTCAACCCGGACAGCAAGCACGGCATCAAGGCCATGAGGCAGAGGGTGGCGCCCAACTCCAACCGCAGCGCCCGCAAGCTCTACGAGCAGGCCGTCAAGCTGAGGAAGACCTGCTCGCACTTGTTCACCGGTACAGTCCACGCACACGCGGTGTTAGCTGTAGCTGCATGCTTGCTGTCCATTTGAGTGTGCGTCTGTTTGTTTGTTTGTGTGTGTGTGTGTGTGTGTGTGTGTGTTTGTGTGTGCTGAGGTTTGATGGTTTTCTCATCCAGCCGCCATCGACCTGAACTCGGCTAACGACGCCTGGTACGGCGGCGTCAAGGACTCCATCAGAGAGCAGCAGATGCAGGCGGTGTGGGTTTCTGACGGCAAGGTAAACACACATACACACACACACACACACACACACACACACACACACACACACACACACACACAAACAGACACACACACACTTCATAGTCTAGTAGTCTGTGGCCTCAGTAGTCTCGTAGTCTGTAATCTCAGTACTCTAGTAGTCTGTAATCTCAGTAGTCTAGTAGTCTGTGCTCTCAGTACTCTAGTAGTCTGTGCTCTCAGTAGTCTGGTAGTCTGTGCTCTCAGTACTCTAGTAGTCTGTGCTCTCAGTACTCTAGTAGTCTGTCGTCTCAGTACTCTAGTAGTCTGTGCTCTCAGTACTCTAGTAGTCTGTGCTCTCAGTACTCTAGTAGTCTGTGCTCTCAGTAGTCTAGAAGACCGGCTGCCCTCCTGTCTTCCTGTTCCTTGGCAGCAGCCAACCCGTGCGTGCGCTCTGAGCATGCTCACTGTGTGTGTTCCTACTTCCTGCCAGTAGTGCTCTACAGCTCGGCTCTGTTTGTCTTTCTTTCTTCTCTCTTGTTCTCGTGCTATCCGTCCGTCTGTCCATCCTTCCTTCCTGTACACCCAAGATCCACCGTGTGTCTCTTCTAGCCGGAGGGAGTAGAGAGTGACCTGGACTGCCAGGACGTGGAGCGCCTGTCCTTCCTGTCCGCCATGTCCGCCGACTACCTCAGCATGGACAGCCGGCTGACCTCCGACCTCGACGACACGGCCGACGAGGGCGGAGCCTACACCGACAACGAGCCGGACGCAGAGACGGCGCACGTGTCCGCCATCAGCCGCTCGTCGGAGCCCGTCACGGCCGAGGAGGTCAGAGTCACACACAGACACACACACAGACACACACACAGACACACACACAGACATACACACAAGCAGACGCACACCGGCTGACAGACCTCAGTTTCTCTCGGTGCAGTGCCGCCCCCTGCAGGGCAGGCAGGAGATCACAGCTGCATGCCTGCAACGTCAGGACATGCAGCTGTGTAGTTGAACGTAAAAAAAAGGTGAGGCAATCATAAAGTGTGTGTGTGTGTGTGTCTGTGTGTGTGTGTAGATCCTGCGCAGGTACAGTCCAGACATCAGGAGCCGCATGAGGAAGATCAGCAGCCGGGAAGTCGTCAACAGGTCCAGCCCTCCGCCGGTCTTCTTAGCAGACGGCAAGGTGAGGCACACACACACACACACACACACACACACACACACACACACACACACACACCAACTGCAAATAAACAACAACAACATCATAAAGTGTCTCTTCGAGCCCGAGAAGTGTGTGAGCACCCACATGCACCCTGTCACCTCTGACTCTGTCCTCCTCGTGCACCCTGTCACCTCTGACTGTCCTCCTCGTGCACCCTGTCACCTCTGACTCTGTCCTCCTCGTGCACCCTGTCACCTCTGACTCTGTCCTCCTCGTGCACCCTGTCACCTCTGACTGTCCTCCTCGTGCACCCTGTCACCTCTGACTGTCCTCCTCGTGCACCCTGTCACCTCTGACTCTGTCCTCCTCGTGCACCCTGTCACCTCTGACTCTGTCCTCCTCGTGCACCCTGTCACCTCTGACTCTGTCCTCCTCGTGCACCCTGTCACCTCTGACTCTGTCCTCCTCGTGCACCCTGTCACCTCTGACTCTGTCCTCCTCGTGCACCCTGTCACCTCTGACTCTGTCCTCCTCGTGCACCCCGTCACCTCTGACTGTCCTCCTCGTGCACCCTGTCACCTCTGACTCTGTCCTCCTCGTGCACCCTGTCACCTCTGACTGTCCTCCTCGTGCACCCTGTCACCTCTGACTCTGTCCTCCTCGTGCACCCTGTCACCTCTGACTCTGTCCTCCTCGTGCACCCTGTCACCTCTGACTCCGTCCTCCTCGTGCACCCTGTCACCTCTGACTCCGTCCTCCTCGTGCACCCTGTCACCTCTGACTCTGTCCTCCTCGTGCACCCTGTCACCTCTGACTCTCTCCTCCTCGTGCACCCTGTCACCTCTGACTCTGTCCTCCTCGTGCACCCTGTCACCTCTGACTGTCCTCCTCGTGCACCCTGTCACCTCTGACTCTGTCCTCCTCGTGCACCCTGTCACCTCTGACTCTGTCCTCCTCGTGCACTTTGTCACCTCTGACTCTCTCCTCCTCGTGCACCCGGCAGCTCTTGGCCTTCCCTTTGAGGAACGGCCTGGCGTGGAGGAACCGCTCCCGCTGCGCCTCAGAGTCCTACGCCGTCAGCTCGCTGGACCAGACGGGTACCCAGAATCCCCCTCAGTTGTTGGTGCACGCTGGCGGGCTCGTGTGCGCGGCCGCGTTGTGTTCGAGGTTTTCATCCCGGCGGCCGGCATCAAGCAGCGCTTCTCTCTGTTCACGAGAAGAGAGCGAGCGCTGTTGAGGAATGTTTGGTTGGAATGAAAACTGGACTTGAGTCGTAGAAGCTAGACTTTCCTCTCTTAGAGTCAATGTTTTGAGTGTCGCTTCAGTCTCTGATCCACAGTGCTGTTCTAGCCGACTAGATCTAGTCGTATTCGTGGAATGTGAAAACTGCATGACCACGTGGTGGAATTTGTAGTGAACTGAATCATTATTGTATTCCTACTTCTACTGTGAGAGCTTACATGTAACATAGATCACATTGAACCTGGCTCAAATTGAAAGACAGAGTATGATACATTGTAAGATGACAGAGTTATTTTGGCCGTCTCTCACAGTACAAACAAAATGTCCTGCGAAGAATCAAACTCGTATCTCAAATTATGGACTACTTTATTGTCTTCATACAAGCGGCGTCAAGAATTATAACGAAACAAAGGTTGAATATCATGTAAAAAAGACAACCTGCTGCAGTAAAGATGGCCGCGACAGAGCCATGAACCACGAGGCGGTCGTAGTGGAGGAGTTTGGTTTATTTTTTAAAATAACACCATCTGTTCTGCTCTTCCCCTCCTTGTTCAGGTCAAACTGTCTCTGAGGGACGATCCGATCTCCGTGCCGGGCTCTCCCAAACCGCACCACCACCACCACCACCACCACCACCGGCAGCACCACCACCCGCCGCCGCCGCCCCCGAGCTCCAGCCGGAGTTACGACTCCCCCTCCAGCAGCAGCCCGGCCAGCAGCAACAACGAGCCTCCGCCGCTCATCTCCCGGTCCTCCGCCGGCTCCCCGGCTCACCACCGCAGCCCCTGCGGCAAACTGTGGCCCCCGGGGGCCCCGCAGCTCCCCGCCGCCGTCCCGCAACCGGCGGTCTCGGCTGGGGTCCGCTCGCCTGCGCCTCTGCCCGGTCCCACCGTGACAGCCTGTAAGCAGCAGCAGCAGCAGCAGCAGCAGCAGCAGCAGCAGGAGGCGGCGAGGGACAACAACCCCGTAGAGGATCCGTCCTTGAGGTCCTTCCTGGGGAAGATCAAGGCCTTCGAGAAGATGGACCACTTCGCCCGAGCCCAGAGGTTGCTGGAACTGCAGGAGGCGCAGAACGCCAGGGTGGGCGCCGCCGCGCAGTGTTCCCATAGCGGTCCTCTGTAGGATCAGGAAGTGGAGGCAGATCTTAGATCCGCTAAATTGGTCTCTTTGCAGTTGTAGGCCCTCTACCGTTTTTTAGAGCATTTACTAGCACATGACTTCTATACAACCAGAGGAGTCGATTTTTGGTGGTCAGGAGAGAGAATGCAGCTTTAACACATGAAGCATAGACTTCTATACAACCAGAGGAGTCGCCCCCTGGTGGTAATGCATACATAATGCATAGTTTTTACCCATTAATTGATTGGTTATGTGGATATTTTGGACCAAAAGTAGAAAGCTTCCATAGAGCTGAACATAAGGAGGGTTCATCTTCTGAAGAGTGTGTACAAGACATGAAGTAAAGTAAAGTTACTGAATTGTTCAAAGTTGTTGTTTGTCGGTTTAATCCACTAATCTTTTGTTCCCAGCTTGAAATTGCTCAGAAGCACCCGGACATCTACGCTGTTCCTCTGAAGACAGCCAAGCTGGATCACAGTCGCCCGCAGCCTATCGGGTAGGCGCACTACTGCCGTACGACCGTTTCCAAGCTCCGCTGTGAGTGTGTCCGTCAGCATGGTTGTGTGTTTTGCTAACTTTCCACTATACAAAATGTCACTGACAGTACGGCCTATTAACGCCCATGCAGGACCGAAGCAGTAACAGACACGTACACGGTCTTTACGTGAATTTTTGGCCATACCGCCCACAGTTTCATAACAATTCATCCAATAGTCGTAGAGGTAGATTGTGTATCACGGCTAGCGACGCAGGTTCAACTGGAAGTGTGGAATGACTCGGCACGGCTTGTTTTTGTCCGTGTCCTTCGCAGCTCCAGCTCCCGTCCTGAACCCCAGACTCCTCCGTCCTCCAAGGAGGGACATCCCTTCTACCCCAGCGAAGAAGAGGAAGAGGAGGAGGAGGAGGAGGCGGCGGCGGAGGTGGAGGAGGAGGCGGTGCCGGGATACTACACCGCCAACTCTTTCCAGTACCAGGACACCCAGCTGTAGGGGTCGGCCCTCGGGCTCCCTGGACGACGCACATGTACACCTGTGCTGCACATGCAGTCTATTTACACACATGCCATTCCATCATGCCCTGCACAAGCAAGCTGCTGACTTTGAACTGACTCTCGCTTCTTTGATATCGAGGAGGAGGAGGAGGGAGGAGAAACAAACTTTTTATTTTTGCGTCACGGAAGTCAAAGCAATCTGTACTATCCGTTTGGATGGACACACGCCGTCTTCACGTTCTCTTGTTCCGGTGTTATTTGATTGTTTCTTTTCTTACGTACCACTTTTTGATGGTCCAAGAACTGACTGATGATGAACTACTTGTTTTCTTGCCTATGCAACTTCTTCAGTTCGTGCACAGCAACTGAAACTTATTGCCACGAGTTTTTGCCCTCACGAAAAAAACCTCAACAAAACCTAAAAACCACAATGCGCTTTATCACATCCACCTCCTTTTTTAAGCTCCTATATATTGCCAGCTACGATCAACAAATGTTACGTATATATTATTACATACAGCGTATATATATATATATATAAAAAATGTATTTAAAGTCACGTGTTTATACTCTGTCTTTGCATTCCTTCATATATGAAAATGCCTGTGTATACAAACAGTATATATCTATATATAGTCTATCTAGTAACACTGGAAATTTGTTACAATTTTTTGAAGTGCCTTTTTATTTTCTTAGTCCCATGAGGTTCGGGTTGTCTTTCCTCCGCCCCTCAGCCACCCAGCCGTACTTACAACCTCTGCTGCTGTCGAGCTTAAAGGGAAACCAGGGAACCAGTGACACCAAAATCTCAATGCTGTCCCCGAACACTGTACAAAACACACACCCACAGAAACAAAAACAAAGAAACACACACACCCTGCAGCCAGTCCTACGCGCGAGAACGCCGTCTGTCCTCTAAGAAAGTCGCATTTAAATAATTAGAGTAGGTTGGAAAAAGGCCCGGTGACGCCCAGAGAAGAAAAACAGCCAAATTCTGTGTGCAAAAATCTATTATTTTGTAATGAAATCTTGCTGGAGGCAAAGTCTCTGAATAATCCAACACCAAAGGAAAGCTATCTACGATCAACGGCCGTGTTGCCAGTTTCAAACTCCTCCACAAAATATTTCACTCTCTGGTGTCACCGGGCCTTCAAGCGTCACCGGGCCTTCAAGCGTCGCCGGGCCTTCAAGCGTCGCCGGGCCTTCAAGTGTCGCCGGGCGTTGAAGCGTCGCCGGGCGTTGAAGCGTCGCCAGGCGTTGAAGCGTCGCCGGGCCTTCAAGCGTCACCGGGCCTTCAAAGGTCACCGGTCCTTCAAGCATCACCCGACCTTCAAGCGTCACCGGGCCTTCAAACGTCACCCGGCCTTCAAGCGTTGCCGGGCCTTTCGGTGAATCTTTCTCTATTGTCGCTGTCTTTGGTGCTCGCCATTCATTGCTGTGCGGTCTTTTTCGCCCTGGAATGTTTTTGTTAAGTTACAAACACGTGAACTCTTCTGCCCGTCGCTCATAACCCGGTTACGTGATGGCGGTTGGTGATATTCTACATTCTTCTCATTGTGCGGACCCCAAACCAGCAACGAATGTATCTTACTAAACGTGTGTCGTGCGAGTATCCGACACCCCGACATATCTTGTTCCCTCTGTGCCATAGAGATCTCTTCTTGTCCACAAACGATGAGAAACTAGACACTCACACCAACAGAGGGGTTGATCCGCTGAAGATGGATTAATGCACAATTTCCCTCTTTTTTTGAGTAACATTTGTTAAAAAACTAGCGTTCAGCTGTTTGAGAAAGAGTTTGTCCTCAGTAAGAGCCATAAAGTATTGAAAGATGGACTGATTCAGATCTTTATGTGACAATAAGAGGAATATAGAAAACAACAGCCTTGTATTTTTAAAGATGTGTCCTGTTCCACATTCCCCAGGGTTCGTCCTCTGAAGGTACGGCAGGATGAACCTGCTTGGAGGCCATTGGGCCTCGACACAGATCTTGACCTCAGCGACACATTCTCACTCCCGATTCGTCAAACACTGACCCCCCTCCCAACCGGTAGCCTCGGACATCAAACTGTGACGCTCCACCTCTCTGCATCCAGCGTCTTTTCAATATACTCTGCTTCACGTGGGATTCCTTCAGTTTTAGGTCGACTTTGTTTGGGACGAGGCAACAAAAAGCATTCTGTTAGGAATAATCCCTTATTATTAGTCCCACAGTATTCCCTGCATTTCACCCTTCCTTTGAATATGTTCTGACATGCAAACTATGGGGGAGACCAGGGGATTGAACCGGCTACCTTGTGGTTGCAAGACGACCACTTATCCCCGCGAGCTACAGCTCAAAATAGTAACTGAATTTGTTTGACGCATCCATCGCCCCCCCCCCCCCCCAACTAATGAAGCCGTGGATGGGTTTACATTGGAGTCAGTTGGAAAGCGTCTCATACGGAAGCCGAGGGTCACCGTGTTGGTA
>NW_027176098.1:641957-646957 GCF_023055335.1 Clinocottus analis
TACAGTGAACTAGAAGTACCTGCAGCGGGCGTTCAGCGTTGCTGACTCGGCATCTTTCTTGCTGGGTTCAGCAGGTTTTGCAGCCGGTGCTCGAGCTGCTTTCGTTGGGGAAGAAGTCTGCAACACCGAGCCGGATTATTTTAATAATCTCACATAATCTAGCTCGTTTTACAAGACGATCAATCCCGTTTATTCATTTAGACTTGATCACTGACGCAAAAGAAATGTCAAAACGTAACTTTACATTTTGAGCGCGGCCATTATCAATAACAAAAGCAACCTTCTGGGTCTTATTATCGAGGCATTATTATCATATAGGATGTTTAAAAAGTTTGTTAGATATGTGCAAATGTGTGTATTTGTTTCGTAAAGGTCATTTTTGTTTGTTTGCAGGTCATACTGTCCGGCATCGTCGGCCTCACGACATGGAGGAGGCCCATGCTCTTACTGGTGAGTCTGAAGCAGCAGCAACAGGACGTGTTGGTTTCACAGTTGCAGCAACATTTTCTTCAAGAAAGCCGAACGACAAAGTGCAATTTGAAGCGCTACAAAAGTGCCGCTTTCTTTTTTCAAGGTACCGTCGAAAAATATGTCGTCGGGGAGCTCGTTCCACCATCGAGGGGTCAGGACGGCGAACAGTCGTGACTTGATTTATACGTTACGACGACGCCCGCTGTGCATGTCATGAATTATTCTCCAGAAGGAAGGAGATGGAGCTACTTGTAATGGAGACGATGTGTGTTTGAGATTGACGGACGAAGCCGGGTGGAGATCGATACCGCGGCGACATACAGCGCGTTCAAAGTCCTGGGAATCGAGAGCACGAGCTGGAGAACGCGTTATAATGACGTGTGTCCGTCCACGACTCTTAATCTGAAGGATTATTGTCCGTCAGAAGCGACGCGCAGTGGGCGGGTACCTTTTTTAAATTGATCAAATTCCGAATCTTGCAAAACGAAAGTCTCGTTTCTTGCGTGAATCCTTTTTTTTGTTGTCTCCCACCTCTAATCAACCGCGCTGAAGAGATTCAGACTGACTTGGTTGGTGGACCTCTGCTCGTGAGCTTTGACATTTCGCTCGTCTCCATCTTGTTTTTCTCTGAGTTTCTTTGGAGCCAGACGTTAGCGACCATATTTGAACAAAAGGGTGGAGCTTAAGGGAAAAAGGTGCATCCGATGTTCATGCTGGAGAAAAGACGTGAAAATGTTTAGTGAACAATGTTTATGAACTCTGTTGAATAGATGTGAGCATTTGACTGTCGGTCCAAATGTAAAGCCATCAGGGTTAAACACACGTGACCAGACCGCAATAATCCATCTTCTCTTCCTTTTTTCATCCCCCTCTCTTCATCTCCAGGTCAATGTGTTTGTCCTGCTGTCTCTGGTGTGCGTGCTCCTGAACCTGGCTGGTTTCATCCTGTGCTGCCAGGGAGCCCAGCTGGTTTCCAGTATGACCAACTGCCAACTGGTGAGGCTGTTTTCTCGTTTTGAGTCGAGTCGTGTGTTTCCTGCTTCCAGAAGCATAGACTTCTATACAACCAGAGGAGGAGGAGTCTCCCCCTGGTGGTCAGGAGAGAGAATGCAGCTTTAACACATGAAGCATAGACTTCTATACAACCAGAGGAGTCGCCCCCTGGTGGTCAGAGAGAGAATGCAGCTTTAACACATTAAGCATAGACTTCTATACAACCAAAAGAGTCGCCCCCTGGTGGTCAGGAGAGAGAATGCAGCTTTAACACATGAAGCATAGACTTCTATACAACCAGAGGAGTCGCCCCCTGGTGGTCAGAGAGAGAATGCAGCTTTAACACATTAAGCATAGACTTCTATACAACCAGAAGAGTCGCCCCCTGGTGGTCAGGAGAGAGAATGCAGCTTTAACACATGAAGCATAGACTTCTATACAACCAGAGGAGTCGCCCCCTGGTGGTCAGGAGAGAGAATGCAGCTTTAACACATGAAGCATAGACTTCTATACAACCAGAAGAGTCGCCCCCCCGGTGGTCAGGAGAGAGAATGCAGCTTTAACACTTCTATACAACCATAAATTCTGTTTGTTCTCACGCAGCTCGTCATCGGTTTGATCTGGTAAAACCAGATCTTCTGCAGGAAGTGTGATGAGTCGTGTTTTTCCCCCTCCGGTCCAGAGCTCCTCTGTGTGACCTTTTGGACTCTTCCTGCTGTTGTGTCGTCTTTCCTCCCTTCCTCTGCCAACACACACACACACACACACACACACACATACACACACACACACACACACACACACACACACACACACACACACACTCTGATCTGTCCTATTGGACATATAAGAATAGACGGGTCACTCTGCTCTATAAATATAGATGTGTGTGTGTGTGTGTGTGTGCGTGTGTGTGTGCTGGCTCATGTTATTGATTTGAATTATATAGTTCATCCTTATTAAATACCACAAATATCAACCTTTCGTCTGCATTTCCCACTGTTCCCACTGTTCCCACCACGTCTACCGGCTGGTGTCTCTGGCTTGTTGTGATTGGCTGCCTGGGCGAGCGGTGTCATATAACTTACACATATTTCTATATGACAACACGTCTTTCTTTCTGCTTATTGCACCTGAAATTTAGCAAAATGGTATATTTTCTTAGTTTAGCTGAATTCGGCTAGCCGTTAGCTAACTGGTGGGGGTATCATTTAAAGTCGGGGGGGGGGGGGGGGGCACCGGGATATTTAGGATTCAGCCTCTCGGGACCACAAACAGCCACAGCGAGTCATGATGTATTCTGGTCACAGTCGCTCCCGAGATTATTATTAATGTGTCGTTTCCCCGCGCGTGTACGGTCTGTAGCCGCGCGGCTGCTTAGCTGCTAGCATGCTTTTATTTTAGATTTCAAGAAGACAACTTGATCTTTCTGGGAGGCTGTGAATTCACAAATGTTTTCAGTCCAATCAAAATCAACTGTGTGTGTGTGTGTGTGTGTGTGTGGTTTCAGAGTGAGGCTGGAGATGTGTGTTACTGCTGCTTGCCCAGCTCCAAATGTCCAGAGGAGGAGCTGCTGGAGCTCCACCCGGCCCCGTCCTGCGGCACCATGCGGGTGCTGCTCAAGGTGCTCACCCCTCTGCAGTCACGAGTGTGTAGTTCCCTCCGCTCTACTTGTGACCTGATTGTGTGTCTCTTGTCTGACAGAAAGTGTTGTTTGCGTTGGGCGCTCTGAACGCTCTGACCACGGCCGTGTGCCTCATGGCGGCGGCTCTGAGGTACCTGCAGATCTTCACCGCCAGATCGCCGTGCACGGTACGAACTCAAGAAATGCTGGATTATTTTACACCATGTTATGAAATGTGTAATCTGAACCGGATATTTTGATATTTCAACGTATGGTTCATGTATCCATCCCGACATCCCTAATCCTAACGAGAATCAAGATATGAGATGATGGAAGTTGTATCCGGAGTAACTGCACACATCTTTCAGCGATTATCAACATAATCACTGACCTGTGAGCGGCCATTTTGTTTTTTTTTAACACTTTACCATTTTCACAGTTTCTTTCAACCTGTTCTTGGAAATGGAAAAATTACATATGTTATGCGAAAGATTGTCTGAATGGGGCATGCTGGGACTTAAAATTGGCGCGGGAGGATTTTTGCGTACAATTTCCAAAAGGTTAATAAACTCATGTGTGTGCTGCTCTGTGATAGGACGAGCTCGGGGCCGCGGCGCAGGAGACGGAGGACCCCGCCCGGCTGCCGGACCCGGACGAGTTTGTGGCCCCGGCCCCTCCCCCATCCTACTTCTCCACTTTCTACTCGTACACTCCACGCCTTGCTCGCCGGTAACACACAAACACACACAGACGCACACACTGTCGTCTTAACTGCAGTCCTGTTGTTGGTGTCTGACTCGTGTGTTTGTGTCATCCAGGATCCTCGGGGACAGCGTGATCCCTCTGCCTCATATCTATGGGGCTCGGATCAAAGGGGTGGAGGTCTTCTGTCCGCTCGACCCGCCGCCGCCGTACGAGGTCGTCGCTGGTGGCGGGGCCGCCGCCGCCTCCGCCAGACAGGTAACCTCCGGACACACCTATCTTCATTAAGACACACCTACCTTCAATAAGACACGCCTACCTTTAATAAGACACGCCTACCTTCAATAAGACACACCTACCTTCATTAAGACACACCTACCTTCATTAGGACACGCCTACCTTCATAAAGACACGCCTACCTTCATTAAGAAACTACCTTCAATAAGACACGCCTACCTTTAATAAGAAACTACCTTCAATAAGACACGCCTACCTTTAATAAGACACACCTACCTTCATTAAGACACACCTACCTTCAATAAGACACGCCTACCTTCAATAAGACACGCCTACCTTCAATAAGACACGCCTACCTTCAATAAGACACACCTACCTTCAATAAGACACGCCTACCTTCAATAAGACACGCCTACCTTCATCAAGACACACCTACCTTCATTAAGACACACCTACCTTCAATAAGACACGCCTACCTTCATTAAGTCACGCCTACCTTCATTAAGACTATATGTCACTATATATATAGCGTTCTATATATTTATAGAACGCTATAGACACAAAAAGAGATAACGCATGGAGCTACTTCAGCGTCATGTGTTCATGTGTTCATGTGTTCCAAGAGATATTTTGATTGACCAACTCAACATTGTTGGTTTCAGGAGACGGAGGTTGCTCTGACTGTGAACCCGACTCCAGCTGACGCGTCTGTTCCAGGTAAAACACGCATCATCACCGACCGTCAGAGTTGGACTTTTGATTTGGTTTGACGGGTAAAGTGCACACAAGAGACATACAGTAAAGTCTAACAAGTAAACACATTAAAATAATCCACAAAAGCAGTAATATATATATATATATATATATATATATATATATATATATATATATATATATATATATATATATATATATATATAGCACAAGTTTAAGTGTTTTTGTGGTCTCCTGCGAGTTGAAAGTACACTTGGAT
>NW_027176098.1:651957-681957 GCF_023055335.1 Clinocottus analis
TTTGGGCTGTTTGAAAGAACGATAGCAGAGTACGAGGAGGAACTTTCTAGTTCAAAAGAGGAGAACCAGCGACAACGGAGACTACTGGACGCTGTTTTCAACCCGGAAGTCCGGATCCAAAGAGCAGGTTGGTTCTGTTTGTTCTCACTTTACACTGATGGACCAGTTCTGAGACACGATGACTATAAAGCTTCCTGTTGATGCCGTTTACAACTTTATCAACACGTTGAGATAACAGTCCAAGAATATCACACTTTCTACTGTACTACATCTCAGAGGTACATATTGTACTTTCTACTGTACTACAACTCAGAGGTACATACTGTACTGTTTTACTGTACTACATCTCAGAGGTACATACTGTACTTTCTACTGTACTACATCTCAGAGGTACATACTGTACTGTTTTACTGTACTACATCTCAGAGGTACATATTGTACTTTCTACTGTACTACATCTCAGAGGTACATACTGTACTTTTTAATGTACTACATCTCAAAGGTACATATTGTACTTTTTACTGTACTACATGTCAGAGGAACATATTGTACTTTTTTACTGTACTACCTCGCACAGGTACATACTGTACTTTTTACTGAACTACCTCGCACAGGTACATACTGTACTTTTTACTGAACTACCTCGCACAGGTACATACTGTACTTTTTACTGTACTACATCTCAGAGGTGCATATTGTAGTTTTTACTGTACTACATGTCAGAGGAACATATTGTACTTTTTTACTGAACTACCTCGCACAGGTACATACTGTACTTTTTACTGTACTACATCTCAGAGGTACATATTGTACTTTTTACTGTACTACATCTCAGAGGTACATATTGTACTTTACTGTACTACATCTCAGAGGTACATATTGTACTTTACTGTACTACATCTCAGAGGTAACAATTCTCCCTCGCACTTCACTCCAGGGAGAAAAGTACTACGCTGATTGAAGGACAAAGGCGGATCTGCTAGTAATAAAGTGTGATATGTTGACTGAGGACAAAAAACAAAACACATGACCCAGAAATCAGATTCAATCACTGTTATTGTGGCTAACTAAATAACACAACGAACAAAGGATTAACAACAGCGACAACGCTCCTCAAAACCCAACTTAATCCCCAGTCCCCGACAGTCCCGCAGTGAATCTGCGTCTCCCGGTGGAGACTCCTGTCACCTCAAGAAAAAAGTCTTTACTTCCGCGTCGGTCGGAAACGGGGCGCCGCGCCGCGTGTCCTCGCGCCGCGTGTCCTCGCGCCGCGTGTCCTCGCGCCGCGTGTCCTCGCGCCGCGTGTCCTCGCGCCGCGTGTCCTCGCGCCGCGTGTCCTCGCGCCGCGTGTCCTCGCGCCGCGTGTCCTCGCGCCGCGTGTCCTCGCGCCGCGCTGCGCGGTCCTTCGGGCTCACTGTCCCGGTCCGCGGCGCCGTCCTCCGCGAACGATCCGCAGCGCGGTATTTATAATCCGTAATTCCGTGTATTCCGTGTGGCAAATCGCGTGGCAGTCGCCGTCCAGGGCTCTTTTCAGCTGACAGCTCGAGTCGTCTTTACGTCAGTGTCACGTCACCCCAAAACAAACGACACCTCTCGAGACGCACCCTTTCGGTCCCGTTATATACCCCCCCCCCCCCTCCTCCCGCCGCCGCCGCCCCACAGCTGATCAACAAAAGTAAATACTAATAGCAAAAAAAAACATGATCCTATTGATCCGTCTCTTTTAGGCCCCCGATAAAACATGTCACAGCACTCATTTAAAATGAAATAAATAAACAAAAGGTACATTTCATTACGTGCAGTGGTTAAAGGAGACCCCAGTGATCTTTACAACATATTGTACTTTTTAATGTACTACATCTCAGAGGTACATATTGTACTTTTTTACTGTACTACATCTCTCAGGTACATATTGTAGACTTTACTGAACTACATCTCAGATGTACATATTGTACTTTTTACTCTACTACATCTCAGAGGTACATATTGTACTTTTTTACTTTACTACATCTCAGAGGTACATATTGTACTTTTTAATGTACTACATCTCACAGGTACATATTGTACTTTTTTACTGTGCTACATCTCACAGGTACATATTGTACTTTTTACTGTACTACATCTCAGAGGTACATAGTGTACTTTTTACTGTACTACATCTCACAGGTACATAGTGTACTTTTTACTGTACTACATCTCAGAGGTACATACTTCATACAGACATTAATACAACTGATAGCTACTTCAATACATATGGCACAACATCATAGAGCGCAAATTGAACATTATTGTGTTGTTCCGGACCTTCACATGAGAAAATTCTCAATCACTTGACCTCGCTGAACTTTAGTTAAATACCCCTGATATATAAATATATACTTCTTCTTTTACTATATTAGCTACACATGACCTTTGTTGGTGTACTAGAGGTGAACTAAAAGCAGGAGTGGTTCAGTCAATGCACCACAAGTTGTTGTGTGTTGTTTACGACAGCAGCGGCATGTTTTTATTTAGGGTTCATGCTTCTCTCAATTACAACTAAGTCACTGCTTTTTAGTGATAAACCTCTTAAATAATAGAGACGTATGAAGGTATTTTATTATTCTCCACAGACGTCCAGCAGCTGTTGATTAAAGAAGAGGTTTCCCTTGAACATCAGGACCGGAGCTCCAGTCTGGACCAGGAGGACCCAGGGCCCCCCCACATTAAAGAGGACCAGGAGGAACCAGAACCCCCTCACATTAAAGAGGACCCAGAGCCCCTCCACATTAAAGAGGACCAGGAGGACCCAGAGCCCCCTCACATTAAAGAGGACCCAGAGCCCCCTCACATTAAAGAGGACCCAGAGCCCCTGCACATTAAAGAGGAACCAGAGCCCCCTCACATTAAAGAGGACCCAGAGCCCCCTCACATTAAAGAGGACCCAGAGCCCCTGCACATTAAAGAGGACCAGGAGGATCCAGAGCCCCCACACATTAAAGATGAACAGGAGGAACTCTCGACCAGTCAAGAGGGAGAGCAGCTTGAAGGACTGGAGGAGGCTGGTATCAAGTTCCCATTCCCTCTTGTGAAGAGTGAAGATGATGAAGAAGAAGCTCAGTCCTCACAGCTTCATCAAAGACAAACTGAACAGATGGAAACAGAAGCTGATGGAGCGGATTGTGGAGGATCAGAACCAGACAGGAAGTTAGATCCAGAAAGACATCTAGGATCAGATATCGAAGACTCGTCTGAACCTGAGACTGATGACAGTAGAGATTGGAAGGAGACTCAGGAACCTGTAAGTGATGTGAACTGTAGTACTGGAAATACATCAGTCAGCTCGCCTGAATGTGCTGGAAGCTCTGACCACAAGAGACCTCTGAAGAGACGCACTAGAGCCAAAAGAAGAGTGAAACCATTTAGTTGTTCTGTATGTAGTAAATCATTTTTACACAAGGGACACCTGAACGTTCACATGACTGTCCACACAGGAGTGAGAGCATTTAGTTGTTCCGTGTGTGATAAAACATTTTCACAAAAGGGAACCCTGAGCGTTCACATGGTTGTCCACACAGGAGTGAAACCATTTAGTTGTTCTGTGTGTAGTCAAACATTTTCACGAAATGGACACCTGAAACGTCACATGAATGTCCACACAGGAGTGAAACCATTTAGTTGTTCCGTGTGTAGTCAAACATTTTCACAAAAGAGAAACCTGAAACGTCACATGAACGTTCACACAGGATTGAAACCATTTAGTTGTTCCGTGTGTAGTAAAACATTTTCACTCAAGCACACTCTGAAACAACATTTAAAAGTTCACAATAAAGAAAAAAAATAGTTTTTGGAGTTTGCTCAACAAGATTTTCTCGTCTCTGATATTCCTCTCATAAATAAATGAGACATAGTTAAACACTTAAAGTTCAATAAAACATGACTTTGTTTTCTATGTTGTTTTGTAAATGTTGTGAAACAAACAATCCTGTGATTTACAATCATTCTCCATTTGTTCCTTTTTAGCCATAAATTTGATCTGCAGAATAATTATTTTCTAAAGGAAGTTCAAAGAGAGGAATCTACCTCATGAAGAGCTGGAATGTCTAAGATATCCAGGAGGTGGCAGTGAAAGATCACTAATGTGTCACCACACAGCAGTGCAGTAACGCTCCAACATGGTGTTTAACATATATTATGTTGCATCCCCAAAGTTGATCCACACAGGTCAATTTGAATGTAGAAATACTTACAAATACTCATCTTGTACTTAAACTTGTGTCATGATGTTTGTGTTTCTTGAAGTAAAGTCAATGTAAAAGTTGAGCAAAAAAAACCCTCTGATAAAGACCATGAGATCTGGCTGCAGGCTTCAGATAAAAGTGAGTAAGCAGTAGTGGAATTATTATTTTTGTTCCAAAAATAGCTAAAGTTTCATTTTTTGGGGGTGACTGTTTGATACCCAAACAGTTTTGTGTGTCTTTAAGATTTGGTTTAAGAGCTCACTGAATGGAAAGCGTGATCAAGGTGTGAGCGCCCGGTGTGTAGATGTACATCTCAAAGTAGTCAACTATCGCAGAGTAGCAGCCCTGACGGAGTCGAACACACGATGTTTTCAGTGCAGATATTCTGATGCTTTTATTTTGAAGGTGACGCCGCAAGCTGCAGCGGACCCGGATGTTGTTCCCTGAGCAACATGGCGGCTCCCGTCAGCAGCAGCAGCAGCGTCTCGTGGCTCGTTGATAAAGAGTCAGGTAGCTCCTTCAGTCCTGATCCAGCAGAGTCTCTGGAGGTCTGAGAAACCTTCTGAATGGACTTCTAGACGTTCACCTTTGTTCCCGGATGTTGTTCCTGTGACTCATCTCCCGGTAGCCTACAAAGATCCTGAAGCTAGCTTAGCATGCTGGAATCAACACAGCTCATCAACACAGCTCGTCCCAGTTTAACGGAGAGGAAACGGGCTTTGTGACGCAGTTTGTGACGAGAAAACGTTTGAAAATGTCTAAAGTCCAAATGCTGAGAACTTTAGTCAACCAGCGACTAACTGCGGCTGCTGAAGAGATATTTGGGCTGTTTGAAAGAACGATAGCAGAGTACGAGGAGGAACTTTCTAGTTCAAAAGAGGAGAACCAGCGACAACGGAGACTACTGGACGCTGTTTTCAACCCGGAAGTCCGGATCCAAAGAGCAGGTTGGTTCTGTTTGTTCTCACTTTACACTGATGGACCAGTTCTGAGACACGATGACTATAAAGCTTCCTGTTGATGCCGTTTACAACTTTATCAACACGTTGAGATAACAGTCCAAGAATATCACACTTTCTACTGTACTACATCTCACAGGTACATACTGTACTTTTTACTGTACTACAACTCAGAGGTACATACTGTCCTTTTTACTTAACTACTATATCTCAGAGGTACCTGTTGTACAACATCATAGTGCGCAAATTGGACATTATTGTGATGTTCCAGACCTTTGCATGGAAAAGAAATGATCTCTAACTTGACCTCGCTGAGTTGAATTTGAATACCACTGAGATATATATATATATATATATATATATATATATATATATATATATATATATATATATATACACACACACACTTCTTTTTTTACGACACATGACCTTTGTTGGTGTAATAGAGGGGAACTAAAAGTGGCCGGTCAGTAAAGCAAGTTACAGTTGGTGGAACATGTAGTCTCTGCATCTGCTACTGAGGGTCTGTCACTGCCGGTGGGGAGTGGGTCAGTCAATGCAACACAAGTTGCTCTGTGACGTTTACGACAGTAGCAGCATGTTTTTATTTAGGGGTCATGCTTCTTTCATTTACAACTAATTTACTGCCTAAATAATAGAGACATTAATACAAGATTTCTCAGACGTATGAAGATATTTTATTATTCTCCACAGACGTCCAGCAGCTGTTTGTGGTTAAAGAAGAGGTTCCCCCTGATCAGCAGGACTGGCGCTCCAGTCTGGACCAGTACGATCCAGAGCCCCTCCACATTAAAGAGGACCAGGAGGACCCAGAGCCCCTTCACATTAAAAAGGACCAGGAGGACCCAAAACCTCCCCACATTAAAGGGGAACAGGAGGACCCAGAGCCCCCACACATTAAAGAGGAACAGGAGGACCCAGAGCCCCCACACATTAAAGAGCACCATGAGGATCCAGAGCCCCCTCACATTAAAGAGGATCCAGAGCCCCCCCACATTAAAGAGAACCAGGAGGAACTCTGGACCACTCAGGAGGGAGAGCAGCTTAAAGGACTGGAGGAGGATGGTATCAAGTTCCCATTTGCTCCTGTAAAGAGTGAAGATGATGACGAAGAAGAAGCTCAGTCCTCACCACTTCATCAAAGACCAACTGAACAGATGGAAACAGAAGCTTATGGAGCGGATTGTGGAGGATCAGAACCAGACAGGAAGTTAGATCCAGAAAGATGTCCAGGACAAGATACTGATGAGGCTGAAGACTCGTCTGAACCTGAGACTGATGACAGTAGAGATTGGAAGGAGACTCAGGAACCTGTAAGTGATGTGAACTGTAGTACTGGAAATACATCAATCAGCTCGCCTGAATGTGCTGGAAGCTCTGACCTCAAGAGACCTCTGGAGAGACACATTAGATCCCAAACAGGAGGGAAACCATTGAATTGTTCCGTGTGTAGTAAAGCATTTCTACGAAAGAGACACCTGAATGTTCACATGGTTGTCCACTCTGGAGTGAAACCATTTAGTTGTTTCTTGTGTAGTAAAACATTTTCACAAAAGGCACACCTGACCGTTCACATGAATGTTCACACAGGAGTGAAACCATTTAGTTGTTCCGTGTGTAGTAAAACATTTTCACGAAAGGGACACCTGAACGTTCACATGGTTGTCCACACAGGAGTGAAACCTTTTAATTGTTCTGTGTGTAGTAAACCATTTTCACAAAAGGCAAACCTGAAGGTTCACATGAATGTTCACACAGGAGTGAAACCATTTAGTTGTTCCTTGTGTAGTAAAACATATTCACACAATCAAACTCTGAAACACCATTCAAAAGTCCACACGAGAGAAACAAATTAGTTTTTGGAGTTTGCGCATCAATCTTCTCTCGTCTCTGATATTCATCTAATCACAAGTGTATTGATGAGAGCATCAGAAATTAATGAGACATAGTTAAACACTTAAAAACTGTCGAGCTGATACAGACTGCAAAATGAGTTCACTCAGCTAAGATGAAACCACATCAATTTAAATTCTGTCGGTATTTGTTTTGTATTATATTTAACCTTCTTTCTCTTCAGCAACATTTTCTCTCTAGTTTAAATTCATTACTTCATGATGTAGTTTTACTGCAGAAACTGCAGTTTTGTTCCATAACTGAAGAATGACTAAATTGAGAAAAGAATCGTAGTTAATTATCTGATCCTTCTTTCTTTTTCAACTTCATCCTCTACTTTTTTTGAGATTTTGGGAGTGTGTTCTTTGTTTTAGAACGTGAATGTTTAACATCCTTTTTTTGCCAAACTTTATCTTTGAATTACGACTAGTTTAATAGTTGTAATGAAACAATAATCTGTTCTAATTGTTTTCATGGTGGCTCTTAAACAGTTAAAGTTCAGCCAATGTTTTCACAAAAATTACTTCAGTTCAATGTTGTACTTCCATATTTGCTCCAGTGTTTGTAGCTAAGCTGCAGCAGCTAAATCTGTTAATGATTAATGGTTGTTAATAGAAGTGAAATGTGAATGAATTGCCTTCATTAATAAAATATATTGTTCACTGATATGATTTACTTTTTTTATAATAATCAAATGAAGTTAACAAATATTTAGCATATCTTTGTGATTACTTGCAGGTTATGACTTGGCAAAATTAAATAACCTAAAAATTGAGTGAAATGTCCATTGAATTTCCCTTAATTCTAAAAGAAATGTGGGTGAATTACAGAACTTTCCTTTTTTTTTCAAAATAATGCTTGTTTGTAACTACTGTTTGAAATGTATTTCAAAGCTAAAGTAAAGGACATGTTTACTCGATGTGACTGTCCTGCAACAGGGTGGACATTTTAGTCCATCATATCTGGAGCTTGACCAATATATCATACATACCTCTGAAATATGTGTCCGCCTTGCTGTCGTCAGTGCAAGTTGGACAAATCTAACCAGCATGCATTGTGCGGTGATGGATTCTGCACAGGACTGACTCATCTCGAATGAGCCTCATAAAACAGCGTAGACATGCTCATTTGGTCTCACTGACCTCTGCCAAGACAAGATGGCTGCCACGGTCTTCTCCCTGTTCAGAATCTCTCTCCAATCCTTCAGGAATCACCAAAACAAAAGGCCGTCCATTTAAGGTTAAACCATTGCTCATTGCTGGGGGGCGTTTCCATTTTCTTGGACATTTTTGAACTTGTTGTAGTTAACGACGTGAGAGCACAACACACGATGATTGTTTTCTTTTGTGACCAAACAAAAAGTGTATTGATTACAACGAAAAAACAGATGGAGGAATTAGAAGTAGGGATTGGAATAATTACATTTTCTAAGAGTAAACGTGTCTTTTACTTTTGCTTTACAATACATTTCAAATGGTATTTACAAACAAGCATTCATTTAGAAAAAGCTTTTCTGTGATTGAAACCTATTTCTTTTTGAATTAAGAGGAATTTTGAGGGACATTTTACTCAATTTTTAGGTTATTTCATTTTGCTAATTGAAAACTTGCAAGTAATCACAAATATATTGTTAATATTTGTTCATTTCATTTAATTATCATTAAAAAAATGAAAATCATATCACATTTCACCTAATAATTATAAATGGAACTTACATTAACAACCATTAAGCCATTGATCATGAACACAGATCAAATAAGTACAACATTGAACTGAAGTAATTTTCGTGAAAACATTGGCTGAACTTTTCACTATCAAAACAATTAGAACGGATTACTGTTTCAATACAACTATTGAAATAGTACCAAAATAAAGTTTCATCAAAAAAGATGTAAAACATTCACGCCCGAAAACAAAGGACAGAACCCCTAAATCTCAAAGAGATGCGATCAGTAGAGGAAGAGGTGGAAGAAGAAAGAAGGATGAGATAATTAACTACAATTATTTTCTCAATTTAGTCATTTTTCAGTTATGGAACAAAAGTGCAGTTTCTAGTCAAACTAAACTAAATCATGAAGTAATGAGTTTGAACTGGAGAGAAAATGTTGCTGAAGAAAAATGAAGTTAAATATAATACAAAACAAATACCAACAGAATTTAAATTGATATGTAGATTCATCTTAGCTTAATAAAGTTATTTTGCAGTCTGTATCAGCCCGAAAGTTTAAGAGTTTAACTATGTCTCATTAATTTCTGATGCTCTCATCAATACACTTGTGATTAGATAAATATCAGAGATGAGAGAATCTTGTTGAGCAAACTCCAAAAACTAATTTGTTTCTCTAGTGTGGACTTTTAAATGTCGTTTCAGAGATTGCTTGAGTGAAAATGTTTTACTACACACGGAACAACTAAATGCTTTCTCTCCTGTGTGAACATTCATGTGATCCTTCAGGTTTCCCTTATGTGAAAATGTTTTACTACACACGGAACAACTATATGGTTTCACTCCTGTGTGGACTTTCATGTGAACGTTTAGAGTTCCCTTATGTGAAAATGTTTTACTACATACAGAACAACTAAATGGTTTCACTCCTGTGTGGACAGTCATGTGATCGTTCAGGTTTCCTTTATGTGGAAATGTTTTACTACACAAGAAACAACTAAAGGGTTTCACTCCTTTGTGGACAACAGTCATGTGATAGTTCAGGTTTCCCTTATGTGAAAATGTTTTACTACACACAGAACAACTAAATGGTTTCACTCCTTTGTGGACAGTCATGTGATAAGTCAGGGATCTCTTGTGTGAAAATGTTTTACTACACAAGGAACAACTAAATGGTTTCCCTCCTGTTTGGGATCTAATGTGTCTCTCCAGAGGTCTCTTGTGGTCAGAGCTTCCAGCACATTCAGGCGAGCTGATTGATGTATTTCCAGTACTACAGTTCACATCACTTACAGGTTCCTGAGTCGCCTTCCAATCTCTACTGTCATCAGTCTCAGGTTCAGACGAGTCTTCATTATCTGATCCTAGATGTCTTTCTGGATCTAACTTCCTGTCTGGTTCTGATCCTCCACAATCCGCTCCATCAGCTTCTGTTTCCATCTGTTCAGTTTGTCTTTGATGAAGCTGTGAGGACTGAGCTTCTTCTTCATCATCATCATCATCTTCACTCTTTACAGGAGCGAATGGGAACTTGATACCAGCCTCCTCCAGTCCTTGAAGCTGCTCTCCCTCCTGACTGGTCCAGAGTTCCTCCTGTTCCTCTTTAATGCGTGGGGGCTCTGGGTCCTCATGTTCCTCTTTAATGTTGGGGGGTTCTGGGTCGTCTTGCTCCTCGTTAATGTGAGGGGGCTCTGGATCCTCCTGGTCCTCTTTAATGTGAGGGGGCTCTGGGTCCTCCTGGTCCAGACTGGAGCTCCAGTCAGGCTGCTCAGGGGGAACCTCTTCTTTAATCACCAACAGCTGCTGGACGTCTGTAAAGAATAATAAAATACATTCATAAGTAACTCTCATATCTTATATTAAACTCGCATAACTCTCTATTATTTAACTGTGTAGCTAATATGGTGAAAGAAGAAGTATATTTATACATGAGTTGTATTCAACTAAAATTTAGCAAGGTCAAGTTAGAGAGCATTTCCTCATGCAAAGGCTAAGCTAACAGTTGTATTAACATCTGTATGTAGGATGTACCTCTGAGATGAAGTACAGTAAAGTGTACAATATGTACCTCTGAGATGTAGGAGAGTAAAGTGTCACCCTCCACCCTGCTATAACGGCCTGGTCATTAAATCACAGGTCGCGGGTCCCGTATATGTGTGCAACCGCCACACATACGGGACTATTTTCTCTCGGCTACTGAAATGTGATACACAATGTTTGGTGGTAACAACTATTTTTTGCTGAAAGGCTGCTTTCATAATGTCATTGGTAACCATATTATAAAAGCAATAAGAGGCAGTACTGTATCTTCAATAATGTACGTCCGGCATGTCTAGACCTTTGAATTGTACATTATTGACTATACAGTACTCTTATCCCTTCTTGCTCAAACATGTACCTCTGAGATGTAGTACAGTAAAACAGTACAGTATGTACCTCTGAGTTGTAGTACAGTAAAAAGTACAGTATGTACCTCTGAGATGTAGTACAGTAGAAAGTGTGATATTCTTGGACTGTTATCTCAACGTGTTGATAAAGTTGTAAACGGCATCAACAGGAAGCTTTATAGTCATCGTGTCTCAGAACTGGTCCATCAGTGTAAAGTGAGAACAAACAGAACCAACCTGCTCTTTGGATCCGGACTTCCGGGTTGAAAACAGCGTCCAGTAGTCTCCGTTGTCGCTGGTTCTCCTCTTTTGAACTAGAAAGTTCCTCCTCGTACTCTGCTATCGTTCTTTCAAACAGCCCAAATATCTCTTCAGCAGCCGCAGTTAGTCGCTGGTTGACTAAAGTTCTCAGCATTTGGACTTTAGACATTTTCAAACGTTTTCTCGTCACAAACTGCGTCACAAAGCCCGTTTCCTCTCCGTTAAACTGGGACGAGCTGTGTTGATGAGCTGTGTTGATTCCAGCATGCTAAGCTAGCTTCAGGATCTTTGTAGGCTACCGGGAGATGAGTCACAGGAACAACATCCGGGAACAAAGGTGAACGTCTAGAAGTCCATTCAGAAGGTTTCTCAGACCTCCAGAGACTCTGCTGGATCAGGACTGAAGGAGCTACCTGACTCTTTATCAACGAGCCACGAGACGCTGCTGCTGCTGCTGACGGGAGCCGCCATGTTGCTCAGGGAACAACATCCGGGTCCGCTGCAGCTTGCGGCGTCACCTTCAAAATAAAAGCTTTGAGGATCTTCTGTGTGACTTTCATGGCAGACTTGATGCATAGAGCGCATTTGATCTAAATAATATGTCATCATTGTCATCTTAAGTTCGTGGTTGTTCACTTGGAAATTAAAGCTTAAAAACTATTTCCCAACAGAGATCCAAACATGTTCATTAACAGGTTTATAGAAATACACACGTCCAAAAACTGAATATGTGCATTTTAAATAAGTTAATAAGTCAATAATTAAGTGCATATAATTAAAATATAAAACAAAATACAAAAGTTGTATCTAAATAAAAGTTGAACTGTTGATATTTTAATAGAGTAACTTGAGGTACTGCTTCCTTCTGTTGATTCATAATTAAGTCATTTAAAATTAAGTTAACAATGATTCGTAATAATATAATAATGTGTTAATGGGCCTTTTTTGAATAAAATGCAATGACTATTTAACGACTTCTTTCACTAACTGAAACATCACATCAGCAGATCTGAAAGAAGATCAGGACCAGAAGCAAAGAAAGAACAGACTTGACCCGTTTGGCCTCGTTCAAACACAAACTCTGACTTCCAACAAGAGTCAGCGTGACCCATCCATGACTAAAGGTCAGGAAGTGAGTGTGTGTCTTTTTTTTGTATAATATTGGTGAACTTAACCACTTCCATTAGCTTCCTTTAGGACAGCGTGCTTCACAGGAAGTGACCAGCCGAGGGCAGTGTTGGTCTGCATGTTCCTCTCACAGTTTAATCCATCACAGTGCAGTCAGGACTCTGGTCCATTCATGGAACTTTGGTTTGTGTCCCGCTTCCATCATCAATAGACAACAACAACAACAACAACAACTCTTAACACCGTCATTATAATACTCAAGAACACTCAGATTCCCCAAAATGCCTCCTTGAGCAGTCAATAAGAACCTTTTTGGAAAAAATTAGGACCTAAAGTGGCCACATGCTGCCATTTAGCTCTAAAGTGGGCCGGACTAGTAAAATCACAATAATACTCGTGCTCACATCAGTTGCTCCTGTGGATCAATTGTTTGCATGTCTGTCTTTCAAACAGATGATCAGAGGTTCAAATCCCAGTTCCTATGGAAGCCCATTTTCTGACACACAAAAAAAAAATTAGGACCAAAAAAATTTACAAAAAATAATAATTAGAAAAAATTAAATTAAAAAATTTGGAAAAATTAAAAAAACAAAATTAGGATAAAAAAAAATGTATATATTTTTTTCGTTGTCTTTTTCTTGACTAGATAAAAGATAACGAAAAAAGAAAAAAAAAAGTTTCCTGTTTCATCCCAGGAGAGAAATGAGAAGTTGACTACTGACTACAAATGTCAAAATTAGTTACAGCCTAAATATAATTGTAGCTCATATTTGTACACACAAAGTACATTGTTGTCCTTCCATTGACCATTTTTAAGAACTGAGTAAAATGCAAATTCCACACATATATTAATTGAATTATTTACTCAGTCATTATTTTTAAATACTGATCTTTTTTTGAAGTAGAAGATGTAAATGTTCTCAGAGACTGAGACTTTTTTTCAGTAGAAGAAAAAGAAAGAAACTCCAGATTAACCCGTGAAAGAAACGCATTGCCAGCAAAACCGTTGTTCTTCTATGGTGCTGCTTTTTATATTAAAATACTGACTCAAATGTTGCTTTTTATTTTTTTTCATGTCAAAGATTCAGGACAGGTATGTAGATTAAAAAACTTTTTTTTTTTTTACATTTCTAGAAAACATGTAAACCAAAAACAACAAAGTAATGTAGTAAATGTATTTGAATGAAGACAGTGATTTACCTGACACGTTGTTTTGGAGCTTCACTTTCACTCATTTGTGTTACAACGTTAGTCTCATTAAAAACATCTGCTTTTATTCAAGTTTGGAGTCATGTTGTGAAGATAAGAACATCAGGATGTACATCCCTGTTCAACAAGAGGATGACCCTGAATCAGTGGTGACATCGTGTTCATCTTCATGACAAAGTTACCCAGCTTTTAAAATACCTTTTTAACACTTTGATGTTTTAAAGGGTTACTTCAGACCACAAAGCTGCAACACTCGTGATCTACACCTCGTTTAAACACAGTCTAGTACATTGAACTGAGGTCATTTTGGTGAAAACATTGGCTGAACTTTCCAACAGTTTGAGATAAACCATGAAAACAATTAGAACAGGTAACTGTTTCATTACAACTATTAAAATAGTCAAAGATAAAGTTTGTTAAAAAAAAAGAGGTCAAACATTCACGTCCTAAAACAAAGGACAGAATCCCTAAATCTCAAAGAGATGCGATCAGTAGAGGAAGAGGTTGAGATGATCTTGATGAGCAAACTCCAAAAACTAATTTGTTTCTCTAGTGTGGACTTTTAAATGTCGTTTCAGAGTGTGCTTAAGTGAAAATGTTTTACTACACACGGAACAACTAAATGGTTTCTCTCCTGTGTGGACAACCATGTGAACGTTCAGGTGTTCCTTTTGTGAAAATGTTTGACTACACAAGGAACAACTAATTATTTTCACCCTTGTGTGGACTTTCATGTGATCGTTCAGGTTTCTCTTTTGTGAAAATGTTTTACCACACGAGGAACAACTAAACGGATTCACTCCTGTGTGAACTTTCATGTGATCGTTCAGGTTTCCCTTATGTGAAAATGTTTTACTACACACGGAACAACCAAATGGTTTCACTCCTGTGTGAACTTTCATGTGATCGTTCAGGTTTCCCTTTTGTGAAAATGTTTTACTACACACAGTACAACTAAATGCTTTTACTCCGGTGTGAATAGTCATGTGAATATTCAGGTTTCCCTTTTGTGAAAATGTTTTACTACATAAGGAACAACGAAATGCTTTCACTCCTGTGTGGACTGTCATGTGAACATCAAGGTTTTTCTTGTGTGCAAATGTTTTACTACACAAGGAACAACTAAATGCTTTCACTCCTGTGTGGACAATCATGTGATAGTTCCGGTTTCCCTCATGTGAAAATGTTTTACCACAAACTGAACAATGAAATGGTTTCACTCCTGTGTGGACATTCATGTGATGTTTCAGAGTTTGCCTGTGTGCATATGTTTTACTACACAAGGAACAACTAAATGGTTTCACTCTTGTTTTGGTTCCAGTGTGTCTCTCCAGAGGTCTCTTGAGGTCAGAGCTTCCAGCACATTCAGGCGAGCTGATTGATGTATTTCCAGTACTACAGTTCACATCACTTACAGGTTCCTGAGTCTCCTTCCAATCTCTACTGTCATCAGTCTCAGGTTCAGACGAGTCTTCAATATCTGATCCTAGATGTCTTTCTGGATCTAACTTCCTGTCTGGTTCTGATCCTCCACAATCCGCTCCATCAGCTTCTGTTTCCATCTGTTCAGTTTGTCTTTGATGAAGCTGTGAGGACTGAGCTTCTTCTTCATCATCATCTTCACTCTTTACAGGAGTGAATGAGACCTTGTTACCAGCCTCCTCCAGTCCTTGAAGCTGCTCTCCCTCCTGACTGGTCCAGAGTTCCTCCTGGTACTCTTTAATGTGAGGGGGCTCTGGATCCTCATGTTCCTCTTTAATGTGAGGGGGCGCTGGGTCCTCCTGTTCATCTTTAATGTGAGGGGGCTCTAGGTCCTCCTGTTCATCTTTAATGTGAGGGGGCTCTGGGTCCCCCTGTTCATCTTTAATGTGTGGGGGCTCTGGGTCCTCCTGGTCCAGACTGGAGCTCCAGTCCTGCTGATCAGGGGGAACCTCTTCTTTAACCACAAACAGCTGCTGGACGTCTGTAGAGAATAATAAAATACCTTCATACGTCTGAGGAATCTTACATTAATCTCTCTATTATTTAAGAGGTTTATCAATGAAAACGTAGTGAATTAGTTGTAAATGAAAGAAGCATGACCCCTAAATAAAAACATGCTGCTACTGTCGTAAACGTCACAGAGCAACTCGTGTTGCATTGACTGACCCACTCCCCACCGGCAGTGACAGACCCTCAGTAGCAGATGCAGAGACTACATGTTCCACCAACTGTAACTTGCTTTACTGACCTGTGTAGCTAATATAATGAAAGAAGAAGTATATTTATACATAAGGGGTATTCAACTAAAATTCAGCGAGGTCAAGTTCGTGAGAATTTCCTCATGCAAAAGTCTGAAAGATAAATTAAGATAGAACAACACAATAATGTCCAATTTGCGCTCTTTGATGTTGTGCCATATGTATTGAAGTAGCTAACAGTTATATTAACGTCTGGATGAAGTATGAACCTCTGAGATGTAGTACAGTAAAAAGTACAGTATGTACCTCTGAGATGTAGTACAGTAAAAAGTACAGTATGTACCTCTGAGATGTAGTACAGTAAAAAGTACAGTATGTACCTCTGAGTTGTAGTACAGTAAAAAGTACAGTATGTACCTCTGAGTTGTAGTACAGTAAAAAGTACAGTATGTACCTCTGAGTTGTAGTACAGTAAAAAGTACAGTATGTACCTCTGAGATGTAGTACAGTAAAAAGTACAGTATGTACCTCTGAGATGTAGTACAGTAGAAAGTGTGATATTCTTGGACTGTTATCTCAACGTGTTGATAAAGTTGTAAACGGCATCAACAGGAAGCTTTATAGTCATCGTGTCTCAGAACTGGTCCATCAGTGTAAAGTGAGAACAAACAGAACCAACCTGCTCTTTGGATCCGGACTTCCGGGTTGAAAACAGCGTCCAGTAGTCTCCGTTGTCGCTGGTTCTCCTCTTTTGAACTAGAAAGTTCCTCCTCGTACTCTGCTATCGTTCTTTCAAACAGCCCAAATATCTCTTCAGCAGCCGCAGTTAGTCGCTGGTTGACTAAAGTTCTCAGCATTTGGACTTTAGACATTTTCAAACGTTTTCTCGTCACAAACTGCGTCACAAAGCCCGTTTCCTCTCCGTTAAACTGGGACGAGCTGTGTTGATGAGCTGTGTTGATTCCAGCATGCTAAGCTAGCTTCAGGATCTTTGTAGGCTACCGGGAGATGAGTCACAGGAACAACATCCGGGAACAAAGGTGAACGTCTAGAAGTCCATTCAGAAGGTTTCTCAGACCTCCAGAGACTCTGCTGGATCAGGACTGAAGGAGCTACCTGACTCTTTATCAACGAGCCACGAGACGCTGCTGCTGCTGCTGACGGGAGCCGCCATGTTGCTCAGGGAACAACATCCGGGTCCGCCGCAGCTCGCGGCGTCACCTTCAAAATAAAAGCTTTGAGGTTCTTCTGTGTGACTTTCATGGCAGACTTGATGCATAGAGCGCATTTGAGCGCATTCCAAACATGTTCATTAACAGGTTTATAGAAATACACAAAAACTGATCCCCATTCATAAAGTGTAGACTTTTCTTGATCTAAATATGTGCATTTTAAATAATAATTTAATAAGTAAATAATAAAAAAGTGCATTTAAATATAATATACAACAAAATACAAGTTTTATCCAAATATAAGTTGAACTGTTGATATTTTAAATAGAGTAACTTGAGGTACTCCTGCCTGCTGTTGATTCACAATTAAGTCATTTATAATTAAGTTAACAAGGATTTCTACTACTCTGTGATGGTCGACTACTTTGAGATGTACATCTACACAGCGGGCGCTCTCCGTTCCAGACTTGACCGTAGAAAGCATTTGCAGCACTGAATGACAACGTCCTTCAGCAAGACAATGACCACGTTTCTGATGTCGTCCGTCTATTCAAACAACATCTAATAAACTTCCAAAAATCTCCATTAAGTGAGCTCTTAACCCAAATATTAAAGAGCTGAAATGTCTAAGATATCCAGCAGGTGGCAGTGAAAGATAACTAACCCACCACACAGCAGTGCAGTAACGCTCCAACATGGTGTTCAACATAAATTACGTTGCATCACCAAAGTTGATCCACACACGTCCATTTGAATGTAGAAATACTTACAAATACTCGTCTTGTAATTAAACTTGTGTCACGATATTTGTGTTTCTTAAAGTGAAATTAATGTATAAGTTGAGCAAAATCAACCCTCTGATGAAGACCATGAAGGCTCCAGAAAAAAGCAAGTAAGCAATAGTGCCATCATTTCATTTTGTCCCAAAATAGCTAAACGTTAAAGTCATATTTTTTTTTGGGTGACTGTTTGCTATCCAAACTGTTTCGTGTGTCTTTAATGTTTAGGTTAAGAGCTCACTGAATGGAAAGCGTGATCAAGGTGATTCAATCTTTATTATGGTCGCGTGAGGAGATTTGGGATTTCTCAAAGTTTATCAGATGTTGTTTGGAAGGACAGACGACATCAGAACAGTGTAGAGAGTTCATGATGCGCTGAAGGTCATCGATACGGGACGATAGGTTGGAGGACGGAGGTAGCTGATAAGTCTTATCGCTGTTTCTTTTCTTCATGTTAATAATCCTGAATCTTATCCTGCATTTCTTTTTATAATAGGTGGTAAGATCTGCACGAACACATGTATGACAAAGCAATTTTTCTTCTTTCATTTTGGTCTTTTTTTCTTCCTTTAGGCTCGTGGAAAGAAAACATTCAAAATGCACATTTAAGTGTTCAATTCTATCTTTTTCATACGTATGGTTCATACAGTATATTATGAACATTTTATGATGAAACATGGAGAATTCCTATGTATTTGTGGCAGTTGATTGTATTTTCTGATTTATAAATTCATGTATCTAATACGTCAACAACATTGAACAAGAATTTTAAAGCTGGCTTTAGCCAATGTTCAGATTTATGCTCTGTAAATGTATGCAAAATAACATGAAATTAAAAAAGATAATGCCTGATTTGCATATACAAACCTGTAAATAACTGTCTTCTTGTAAGTAATCAACTGCACTGTAAAAAAAACGCCTGTGAAATTTAGTGTGTTTGTGAGCAGTAACATAAAACATGTTACTGAAAAGTAGCTTTTCAGGGATCATGAATCCCGTCTTGGTTTGAAAAGACACGGACGGACGTTTCTGTTTATCGGTCAATGTCAGGCAGAGGGAAAGTGCACAGTCTGCTTTATGGTTGAGCCATAAACCAGTACACATAAACCAGTACATATAAACCTGGAGGGGGCCGGCTGTGTGGACTCAGTGGGGAGCGACTGTAAGGGTGAGTGCTGTTCAGTCTCTTTTCACCATCCGTCAATCAGACTGGATTACGATCGAAGTGACAATAATCTCCAGTAATCAATTTGTGTTGTTACATCATTTGCAATGATTTTAATTTTGTTTTGTAAAGATCCGTCAAGTTAAAACTTGTGTTTCATTAAATGTCTTTCAATGTGGAAATGATGTATTATACTATAATTATCAATTATAGTTAATCTGATGATTTATTTTAGTATTTATTTCATTACTTGTTATATTACTAATTAAAATATTCAAATGGGTTTTTCTCACACACGCAAGTGATATCTGTGGTCCAATGCAAAGCTTCTGCAAAAACAGAAGTGGAATATATTATTAAAAAGATTATAAAAAAGAAATAATGAAAATTGAAGATCAAAAATATTGATTGTGCCGCAAAAAAATTAGACCCATTTGGTGTTTAGCATGAAAGTCGTTTTGAAGATGTTCAGCAAAAACACAAATGAAGCCACTTGTCTTCAATTGAATGTCTTCAATTGGAAGACATGGAAGACATGTTTAGCCGAAATTCTTTGACATAATTTCAGTAGAATATTGTGATTCATCTGCAGATGAAGCTGTCAGTGTTGCTGCTGCCCGCCCTGCTGGCTCTGGCCTCCGCCAGTCTGCAGGACATCGTGAAGAAGAGCGCACAGCACAGAAAAGGTCAATATTTCATATTTTGAGTCCTCTGAATCTTGCTAAACTAATCTTATGAGTTCCACATTACATGAAATTGGATGAGGAGTGCTGTGTGGGTACAGATCTAAAGTTTCCGTTCGTCTCGTTTTGCACAGTTTCCTTACTGAACCCCGAGCTGGAGGGTCGGGTGCCCGAACCGACGGGTAACAGGGCGGTGTCGGCTCCTCTGACTCCGGCCGACCTGGAGCACCAGCAGGATCTACCTTCCTCTTTCGTTTTCGGCGAGAACGTCAACCTGGAGTGGCTGACCTGGGCCGGCGCCGTGCCCAACGGCGCCGTCGCCATCTACAACGGCTACACCGAGCGCACCGACTACGTCTGCAAGTACAAGTGCGAGGCCGGCTTCTACAACCCGAGCCTGGGCCCCTACTGCCGCTACCCCTACGGAGACGGCGAGTACTACGCCCCCGAGTTCGAGATCCTGGCCAACAAAGACAACTTTGAGTTCCTGGAGTGGAAGGAAGGTTCCTACGGCTCAGTGCCCCAATATTCAGTCAGGACCTGCCCGGGCGTCGGCATCTTCGTCGGGAAGAACAAGTACGGCCTCGGGAAGGTCGTCCCTCAGTTCGAAGCCTTCTTCCTGCCTTGGGAAGGCGACGAGTATTGGTACAAGAAGTACCAGGTCCTGACCATCAACAGGGATGCCTACAGCCAGCACATCACCGACGTTAAGTACGCCATCGACGAAGTCGCCATCTTCCAGTATCCTCCCGAGACCATGCGCATCTCCGGGGTCACCAACAATGAGTGCCAGGCGGTGGTGAAGACGGTCACCATCTCGAAGACCTCGGAGGTGGAGACCACCTGGGACATCGGCCGTTCCACCATGCTGGGCATCACCGGCAGCATCACGGCCAAAATCCCCTTCATCGGCTCCGGGGGCATCGAGCTGGGCGGCGAGAAGACGCTGCAGTTCTCCAAGGGAACCAGCGTGGTGGAGTCGCTCAGCCACTCCGTGTCCGTGGAGCTCACCATCCCCCCGAACCACTCCTGCAAAGTCCGCATGGAGGGGCGCAAGATCAAGGCCGACATCCCTTACACGGCTCGCCTCAGCCGCACCTACCGCGACGGAGAGACCCAGTGGACGTCCATCTCGGGGACGTACGACGGAGTCCAGATCGGGGAAGTCCGGGCCGTAGTGGACCGCTGCGAACCCGTGGCCGATGCCCTGCCGTGCCCCTGAAAGACTGATGGAAAAAACAGATGTTTGGAACATCTGATAAGCAAATTATTCATAACAATAAAATGTTGTGTTGAAATGGAAAATATATTTTGGTTGTTGGAAATACATTTGAAAAAAAAATAAAAATCATATGGCACTTCATCTTTGTCTTTACTTAAATTCTCCTCCCCTTGAAAATGATGGTTTTGTTTACCATTCATGATTTCAGATTGTGCACAAACATCAAAGCAAATACTTTCAGAGACTGAACTTAACGTTTGAGACTTGAACATTTTGCATCTACAATTATTATTACACACTAAATTAATGACACTTTTTGGGGTTAAATGGCATTTCGAATGCTGTTCTATTACTTTAAATTGAAAATATAGGTTGGTGGTCATGATATTTTACTCATATTACTCAATTTCATTGAACACTGAGATAATTAGAGCACAACAAAAGACACTCAAACAGACGTATAGGATTTAAAGTTTTTGCACATAAGATAATGTTGTCAAATGTAACGCTGCATGAATAAAACAATTAACATGAAAAAATAAAAATAGAGAAAATACATTCATGAAATAAAAAAATAATAAAAGAAATGTGGAGGTAATAGTTGTCATTCAGTTTTACTCCATTTAATCTTTTTGCAAATGTTTTTATGCACTTTCCTTGTAAGTAAAGTGAAATCCCTAGAAAGCCAGTTTGAGTCTCTCAAATCTGGGGATATATATAAATATATATATATATATATATATTATATATATATATATATATATATATATATATATATATATATATAAGGTTGACTTCCTGTTGGACAAAATGCTTCAGCAGCAACTTGAGAAGGAAGACGTTCAACATTCAGTGTCGACGTTGAATGCAGTAATTATTCCCTTTTTGACGCTGCGAATCAAACTCTCTCCTCATGAGAGACATGTTGTTCCACAACATAATACAAGATGGACAAACAAACATCACAGCTCTGAATAGTTCACACAAGTTTCCCCACACGGCCGGCTGCAGGCGGCAGCAGCTGGGGGCCGTGACAGAGCGGTCCTGTCCACGCACACGACCTCTACGCCGCCTTGTTTCACACAGAGTCCTCGCTCAGACTCAAATAATTGATAATAACTCCCCGTCTCAAGGACGCTGGCGGACGGCCGTGACCTCTCAATGATAGCGGCTGTGCGTGCAGCGGCGTCTCGTCCGGTTTAATCTTGGCAGCCGGCGACGTCACGTAACAGGGAACCTTCTTAATCAATGACCCACTATTACAGGGATCTCGGATCTCCGCGTTCCCAGCTCAGAGCTTATCTGAGCGCGCGTTATCTGGCCATCAATGGACAGAGAGCGCCGCGGCACTTTGGACCTCGTGCGGTCCTCTATCGGCCAGCAGATACAGGAGGTTCAAATCCAGGCGAATGTACTTATGAAGCACTTTTAACGAAATCAAAGAGTACATTTTTAAACAGGGATCAATAAAGAACCCTGTTATCGTGATCAGCATGAATAATCCCTCTACAGTTGAGCTGTGTTATCCAGTCAAGGGCAAAGTAGGTCAAGAGTCTACAGATTATAAATAAGACAAAACAAATCTAAAATCACCGAATGAGTTGATTTTACAAAAGGTATAGCAAAAGGTATAGCTAAAGGTATTGCTAAAGGTATTGCAAAAGGTATAGCAAAAGGTATAGCAAAAGGTATAGCTAAAGGTATTGCAAAAGGTATAGCAAAAGGTATAGCTAAAGGTATAGCTAAAGGTATAGCAAAAGGTATAGCAAAAGGTATAGCTAAAGGTATAGCTACTACTCTTATTAATGCTTTCTTATTTATTTATTTATTTAGTTGTTTTACAATTGGGATTTGTGGGAGTTTAGAAGGTATGATTTAAAGTTTGCTCATATTTATTCCTGTCATTTATCTGTTTTGGTACATTATGTAAAAAAAAAAAAAACATGTTTAATGAAATCTAAACTCAAAAGTTAAAAATGAAAAACCAAAGTATGTTTTACATGTTGTACTACTGTGTAATTTGCAAGTTTCTGCATTATTTCAAGTGTTGATTGTAAAACAAACAAAAAGAGTTATTTCTCACCTAAATAGCTGATATAAAGATATGTCTGTTTTTGTTTTGATTTCTAAGACGATACGACAAATGAATTATGAATAAAAACAATTTAACATTTATTAATAATAATCCCCTTTAATGAGGATAAGGTCATGAAGGTCACTGGTTTCCTGTGTTTCCTCGAGCAAGGCATCAAAACCCCAGAGGGCCGAGCACCAAGTATGTTTTATTTAATTTAGCAGAAAGCTCCACATGACTTGACATCTTTTCTTTGAACAGCTGATCGGCAGCAGAGGTTGAACTCTCTCTCAGGTTTTTATTGCGGGCCATAAGTCTGCAGGGAGGTTTTAAAAGCCGGCGGCGGTGTCAGGCGTCGTCACTGCAGGAGGAACCTGTCGAGGTAAAAGCTGCGTCTCCGTCCGAATGACAACATTTCACTGTCTGATTGTTTTCCTGCAGAGCATGAAATTGATTGACGACCAGAATCATCAATACATTTGAAAATGTTCAAATCGTAAACATATATATATTTTTTTACGATATTTATTTTGCCAGAAAATGTATTCACTTATTATTTGTTACAGTAATAATACATTAAGTTGCAGACAGTTAATCATAACAATTGTCTGAATTCTACATATTTTTTAAAAATTGATACAATTTGTCATTTTCGTTTAATATTTAATCTTCACACCATTTTTTGGGGTTTATAGTATCACGTAAAAAGTATCCTGCATGAAATACTTAAAAATAATTATGCAACTTCATCACGTAAAGGAAAAAAGAAACCTGATTAACTTCACATTCGATATTTTCATGTAAAGAAAAAAACTGTTAATATCACAGATTTAATCATGCTTTGTTTACATCCACTCATATTTATTAATTTCAATTTAATTTACTTTAGTTTTTTGCATGTAGATAACTGAGATGATTCAAAATGTTTAAACATTTTAATATTACAAAATTACTGTATGCAGAATTGGAGGATACCTCTCAACCATAAGCATCATATGCAGATTGTTTGACATAAAACACTTTAAAAAAAAAGCTTTTCACCTGTTATTAAAAATATGAACTCAAAGGTTTTTATGGTCTTCAACTTCTACGACAGACTTTTTTTTAACAAAAGAAGTATTACGCAATGTCATACTTTTGCTGACCTCTGCAGGCCACCAGGAGCAACTGCAACTGTTCCACAAACAAACAAAATCACATTTCAATGAGAGAGCAAGCTTTTAAAAAAATAATGCACTTATTAAATTTCCTTTCTGTGTTGTTCCGCAGGCCGGTTGCACTGTCCTGAAACTCAGAAACAAAAAGGTAAAGGAATGTTTTTTTGAATCAAACACATTTGTAACTGATAACTTTATAAATTGTTGATTGTAATAATTTGGGGGCGTGTCTTCTGGTGGGAGGAGCTCTGGGTTTAGCATCTTTTGCAGCTAACGCTGTTGCAACTTTCACACTCTGTTTATTGCTTATCGTTTCTCAATATCACCAAACCCGACCTTCAACTTTCCCCTCTCTCTTTGTCTCATTACTTTTTGTGCCTTTGATGAGTTTGATGTTGTGTTGTTGTTTCCTCGTGTGTCCAGATGAGCTGGCGTGTCGCCGTCGTCGTCGTGGCGATGCTCCACGTCGCCCAGCTGCAGGACTGGCAGGAGCAGACGGGCAGTGAGTCACATCTGGACCGCCCGAGACATCTGCTTTTTTTTTCAAAATAAAAGCCTTTAAAAACAGCGTTTTGCTCTAAAGAGAAGCAAAGCATAGACAGACGCACACAAGGTCAAGGCAGATGCACATTTAAGTATTATTATAATACTATAATACTACTGAACACGGGGGGAAGAGGTGCAGACCCCCATGGGTGTGTCTATTGAGCAAATATGGTTAATTTGCAGCCTCAAGACGAGCTTCTGTGTCAAATATTTATATTGTCAGGTTTTTGGTCAATGAACTCGCTCCTGGAAAAAACAATAATTTTTACACCCGAACCATTTCCCTGCTCCGTCTTTGCAGAGCCGCGGTTGAACCCGACGCTGGAAGACGTCGTGCCTTCCCGGGAAGTCGTCCAACCTCCCGAAATCAGAGAGACCCCTGAGGCCGAGACGACCTCGCGCTCCTCCCCCATGTTCGGCGAGCACGCCAACCTCAAGTGGGTGACGTGGGGCGGCCAACTCCCGAGCGGCGCCGTCGCCATCTTCAACGGCTACGCCGAGCGCACGGACTACGTGTGCAAGGTCAACTGCGAGGCCGGCTTCTACTCGCCCGGCGAAGGGGCCTTCTGCCGCTACCCGTTCGCCGACAAAGAGTACGCGTCCTCCAAGTTCGAGATGCTGGTCAACGTGGACCACTTCGAGTTCCTGGAATGGGTCGAAGATTCGTACGGGTCAGTGCCGAGCTACGCCGTCAAAACCTGCCCGGGGTCCGACATCTTCGTGGGCAAAAACAAGTACGGCCTGGGCAAAGTGGTGACCCGGCACGAGGCCTTCTTCCTCCCGTGGGAGGGCGACGAGTACTGGTACAAGAGCTACCACGTCCTCGCCATCAACCGCGACGGCTACAGCCAGCATATCTCCCACGTGGAGTACGGCATCGACCAGATGGAGCTGTTCCACCACCCGCCCGAGGCCCTGCAGCTAGCCAGGGTCACCAACCTGGAGTGCAAGGACGTGCGGAAGACGGTGAAGCTGGAGAAGACCAGCTCGTCGGGGAAGACCTGGGACATCGGCAGAGAGACCCGCAACGGCTCCGTCTCCACCATGGAGGCCAAGGTGCCCATCCTCGGCCCGGGCACCGTGGACTTCACGAAGGAGCAGACGGTGACCTTCTCGGAGGGCACCAGCGTGGTGGAGTCCATCGGCCACTTTGTCTCCGTGGAGCTTCTGGTGCCGCCCAACCACTCGTGCGGCGTGAGGATGGACGGCAGGAAGATGACGGCCGACATCCCCTTCACGGGCCGGCTGAGCAGGACCAACCGGGACGGGGACACCCGCTGGACGTACATCACGGGCGTCTACGACGGCGTGAGCGTCGGCGAGATCAACGCCGTGGTGGAGCGGTGCCAGCCGGTGGAGGACGCCGTGCCCTGCCCGTCCACTCGGGCCTGAGGATCCGTCTGCTGGACGTCAATGAAGTTTAACAACGCTCTTGTTTTCTGAAATAAAATACAATCGTGAATTTAAAGGCGTTTCTTTGTTGTTGTTTTTTAGGACTGTCACATGAAGGTTATTTATTTCATTACTTTTTACAAGGTTGTACTGTTTAAAAAAATTTTTTTTTAAGTACACGTGTTTAAAGATATGGCATCAACATTTAACAATTACATTGAATAAAACACCAACATTTTTAAAAATAATATATATATATATATATATATATATAAATATATATATATATATACAAACTAAAACAATAATAACAATTATATATATATATATATATATATATATATATATATATATATATATATATATATATAAACAAAAACAAAACTAAATATGACATGAAATCATGTGTCTAAATATATGGCATCAATATATTATTATAACGTCAAAATAAGTTACCAATAAATATCAATGTTGCAGGGCAATATCTAACTGAAAAACAGTAATACATAATATATACATTAAATTAGAACATAAAACCATGCACATACATGTATAATATCATGAATTCTGCTTTTAACCGGATGCTAGTTAAGTATGTTTTTTTGTAATAATAATAATAATAATAATAATAATAATAATAATAATGTTATTACAGTGTAGTTACCTATCCCCACAGCGAGGTGGTGCTGTGGTCCAACAGAGGACAACACCTGGACACCGGTTGTCTTTGTGACTCCTTGGCTTGTATGAGAGCGGGTCATGTGACCGGAAGTGAGACCTGAGAGCAGTTTATATCTGAACATAAACTCTTGATTTATATTGTTATTCGTGTGTTTGTCAATTTCAGATAACTTCGTGAAGCAAAGTGCAGATGAATAGCGCGAAATGTTAAGTTCCAGTGTATTGAATCCCATTCAGAAATCAGTTAATTTAAGAGACGCTGCTGAAGGTTTTCTCAGAGGACATGTTTTGTCCTCACGGGGGTCTAAACCGCAAATTTGACTTAAAGACACGAGCCGACTGTCTTTTTTTATAAGCCGATCGAAAGAGGTCACAGTTTTGAGTACTTTTTGTCGTTATTTGTCGCTTTTTTTTTTACAAGCTGTTGAACTTTGTCACAATGCGGCGACTTTTAACAAGAGTAGTAAACCGGGTTTTGCTGAGTGCGCCGTTTACGCCAGCGACGGCCATTGAGACAGAAATACACACCGAAGGCCGACGACGGCTGGTAAGTGTGACAGCTCACACACTGAGCATTGTGTCTGCGGCTCCGTGACTCCACGGACGGTTATTTCACCTCGACTACCCACCGATTTACTTAATACAATGTAAATCCCACCAAACACCATTGAAACATCTGTCAGTTCAAAGCTGATATGTTCATTTGGGCAAATTATTCATCCCATAATATATATTTGATTACATTTTCTGGATCGATCTCTACTACTTTTAAATTCGGCATACATTTAATTCGAATTAAGAGCTCTTTTCTGTGATAGTAGAATATGGAGGTGTGTCCTTAACTTGACATATTTTATAATGGAGTTTGGCGTGTTCTCTCTCTTCACCCTTCACCCTGTTTACCGTGACTGGGTGGTAAAGTGACATGTTGTGCAATGAGTTTAGCCACACAACAAAAACATATTTATTGCAGACTGACACAGAACACAGGGCCTGCAGTGTGTCCGCAGCCAGAGAGGCCAGTACACTGCGGCCATAGTGTTTCAGTACCATGAGTACATCAGTACTGATGTACTCATGGTACTCATGGTACTGATGGCGCCTGCACTTCTTCTCCGAAAGGAACATTTGGTATTGTGTCTCATTGTGTGTGTGTGTTCCAGGTGGTGGGTCTGGGTAACCTGGACATGGAGGACACCCGGCACAGCGTCGGCATGGCGGTTCTCGCCGCGCTCGCCGCCCGCCTCGGCGTGGCCGACCGTTGGCGCGGCGACAAGCACGTGTCCGGCGAGGTCATCATGTCGGCGGTGCAGCGGACGCACGTGGTGCTGCTCCGCCCGCGGCTGCCCATGAACGGCAACGGCGTGTCGGTGGCCAGAGCGGGTCAGACCGCTTTTATCCTGTTTAACGTCTGCGTTCATTCTCGTGACGTCTGGCTCGTTGCCGATAGACGCAGCGTTGCGTCTCCAGACGCTCACGCCGTCGTGCGTCATGTGGTCTAAAAGTCTGCTCTTCCTCCAGCCGGGAAGTTCGGCATCAAGCCCGAAGACATCCTGCTGGTCCACGACGAGCTGGACAAGGCTCTGGGCAAAGTGGTCCTCAAGCACGGAGGAAGTGCCAGGTGCGTTTCCTGTTTCTGTTTCCTGCTTCCTGTTTCCTGAATACATTACACTCTGAAATGTTATCACAACTTACAACACACAAACAAAACGACCAGTAATTATGATTTATTGATACTTAAGTCCTTAAGAAATGCTTTATAATGTGTTCAAATCATTGTTTTTAAGCATTATGATTATTCATGAGAGCTTATATCTATAATTACAACACTTCACAAGCAGAATATCATAATGTTCATTATGAGAAATGACCTTTGACCCCTGGTTCTCCTCCCAGAGGTCATAACGGCGTGCGCTCCTGCGTGGACTGCCTGCACACGGACGTGAGTGAAGAGTCACACGAAGCCAAAAGTTCCTGCGCGGCGGTAAAAGTTAAATCCGCTGTGAGTTCCTGAGCAGAAACGAGTCCTCGTCTCTCTCGCAGGTGATGCCCAGGCTCCGGGTCGGCATCGGGCGCCCGGCGGACGACACGCCCGTCGAGCGCCACATCCTGGGCCACTTCTCCGCCTCCGAGAAGGAGCTCCTGGACTCGGTTCTGGCCCGCAGCGTGGAGCTGCTCCTCTCCCAGCTCGTCCAGGAGGAGCCGCCCTCCCCGCCAGCAGGGGGCGCCGGGCGGGCGTGAGCCTCCGGGTTCGTCTGCGCCGCGAGATCTCTGAAGCTCGTCACGATGTTTCTCTGCGTTCACGCTGAATGAAATAATAAAAGTGAAAGACGGTGCCGCCTTGCTGGAGGTAAATGTGTCGTTTCCATTCATTTTTTTCATTTTTTAACGCCGCATTATGACGTACGATATCCTACAAAAAAAGCACTTTTTCCTACAAAAGTCCAGCAACTCATTACCCTTTCAAAATAAACTTCCGTCTTCACAGGAAACTCAGTTGGTGGTAAAATAATTTACGTTTTTATTAAAGATGATGAAATACTTAGTTGCGTTTAATAAAAGATGTCTGTTTGTGTTCAAATGACTCCAGATGCCCAAAACACAAAATAATGTCAAAGAAATATCGACGGATTACAACGCGTTGTGTTTCTTTGTGTGTTTTGAAGGTTTTTGCTCAGTTTAATGTTTGAATTTCATTTTCATTTTAAACTAATAATCATCCTGAAAGTCATTTTTTTACAGTTGGACCTGAAACCTTTTCATGTCTTTCTGTGTCATCTTCATTTCCTCTTAACCAGAAACATGTAGACTGATATTTACACACCTGAACAACACCTCACGTGTTCCTTTCATTATAACACAACATTATTATGTGTGTGGCTGCAGAGACACACTTTTAGTTTGGGGAGGACATTTTAGAGGAAACGTTCTAAAGACGGGTTGTTTTTTAAAGGTTAAGGGAACAAAGTCTCAGTGAAGTCGTTTCAGCGTCAAACAACAACAAAAGCTTTTTTTTCCTTGAAGCTCAATTTCTCCTTTTGTACCTGAAAGTGGCATCGAACACACGGCTCCCCTCACGTCCGGCTCTCTGCGTCTTGTCCTCCCCAATCAAGCTCTTTTTTTACCCACAAAAAACAAAACAACCGTATTGATTTCCTCCTCCTCTCTCTTCCCGATTGTCACACTAATTACACTCTTCATCAAT